>NC_068448.1:31824514-32424514 GCF_023373465.1 Oncorhynchus keta
GATAGTTGTCCAGCAGATGTCAGTTGAGTCATTTTAAGTTGCATTTGTCTTGCCTGGAAAACGACTAATGCTTTTGATTTGGCAATGCTTTATTTCAATTTGCAGTTGAGGTACACATCATAGAGTACAGTCGGTGCATGTCTCCAATCTGAGAGAAGGGTGCTGATACTTCTAGGGGTTCTGAAGAGTTCTTCACTCCACATAATCATTGAGAAAACAAGCAACAAATGTCTCTTTGAGAAGTAATTTCCTGTTCAGAATTTCTGAGCACCATGCATTGGTTACAGAATTTCCATCAGAAAACAAATAGTGTAATATCCCCAAGGATACAAGTCCCTGCCCGAGATGGTCCAGAGAATAAGTCATACTTAAATTCCAGGCCTGGAAAAAGTTTGGTGCATTGATTGGATTTGGTTACATTTTTTTAATGTAAGAAATATCCTACTTTTTCTAGGGTTACACATGCATACTTGCATGTACTTGATGATGAGTAGCAGTTGTTTTGTAGTCAATCTCAGAGAATCAAAATAGGTTATGGAACACAAGTTCTATGTCTTTGCTGACCACAAGGCTGTGACGCTCGTCGTTGGAATGAGGTGAGGACCAAAGCGCAGCGTGGTAAGTGTTCATCATATATTTATTAAACCATGAACACTAAACAAAATAACAAAGGAGAAACGAAACAGTTCTGAGAGGTGACATACACATAACAGAAAATAATCACCCACACCACACAGGTGGGAAAAGGCTACCTAAGTATGATTCCCAATCAGAGACAACTAACGACACCATACCAGGCCAAACACAGAAATACCAAATCATAGACAACGCACATTGACTGCCCACCCCAACTCACGCCCTGACCATACTAAAACAAAGACAAAACAAAGGAACTAAGGTCAGAACGTGACAAAGGCATAAGATGTTCATTTAACTTGTCCTTGGGAACTTAGTTTTCATCAAATTGAACAGAAAAGGCTCCTCCCAGAACCCTGCTTCTCTACAGCACGCATCCTGGTCGATAAAGAGAGAGAGAGGATGACGGCCAGCTGCTCTGCACTGAGGGCCTGTGATGTGAAAGGTTCCAGATGCATGAGGAGGAGAGTTTTGGGGGGAGTCCTAAGGGGCTGAACACAGGGAATTAGAGCCCAGAGCTGAAGTCATACTCAGCTGTAGCAAGTAGACACTCCACCCCAAAATCTGCTTGTACTCCTGCACCATGGTCGCCAAGGCAACAGCCAGGCCAAAGAACGGAGAGGACAGCAGCAGAGTCCAGGACCAGACATCCAGAAGCTCCATGCTGCATACACAGACAGACGGAACTGAAGCAGCCAGGCATCACCATAGTTTCCAGGGCCAACACCTGTAAGACTCGAATGGCTGTTTACTTTCATTCATACTGTAATAAATAACGCAGTATGAAGGGTTTACTGAACCTCTTAGTGTCTAATTGCAAAATACATCTCATGTCTCTCTGAGGTGATAATATTGCAGCGCACAGCAGTGAACCCAGGTCGGTGGGGTGAAAGGCAAACACCCTATTCATCGCACCAATAGCAATAACTCACTTGGCGAGTGTCTCATAGGACGAGGATCGCTACAATAGATAAGCAGGATGGAACACTACCAAAAAGAGTGCTTCTGCGCTTCATGGCAGTCTCTATGGGGGTGCCACAGGGTTCAATTATCGGGCCGACTCTGTTCTCTGTATATATCAATGACGTCGCTCTTGCTGCTGTTGATTCTTTGATCCACCTCTACGCAGACAACACCATTCTGTATACATCTGGCCCTTCTTTGGACACTGTGTTAACAAACCTCCAAATGAGCTTTAACGCCATACAACACTCCTTCCGTGGCCTCCAACTGCTCTTAAATGCTAGTAAAACGAGATTCATGTTCTTCAACCAATTGATGCCCGCACCCGCCCGCCCGACGAGCATCACTACTCTGGACGGTTCTGACTTAGAATATGTGGACAACAATAAATACCTAGGTGTCTGGCTAGAGAGAGAACTCTCCTTCCAGACTCACATTAAGCATCTCCAATCCAAAGTTTAATCTAGAATCGGCTTCCTATTTCGCACCAAACCCACTGGCTCCAGGTCATCTATAAGTCTTTGCTAGGTTAATCTCCGCCTTATCTCAGCTCACTTGTCATCATAGTAACACCCACCTACGTAGCACGAGCTCCAGCAGGTATATCTCACTGGTCATCCTCAAAGCCAACACCTCATTTGGCCGCCTTTCCTTCCAGTTCTCTGCTGCCAATGACTGGAACGAACTGCAAAAATCGCTGAAATTGGAGACTTGTATCTCCTTCACTAACTTTAAGCTTCAGCTGTCAGAGCAACTTACAGATCGCCGCAGCTGTACACAGCCCATCTGTAAATAGCCCATCCAACTACCTACCTCATACTCATATTAGTTTTTGTTTTCTGCTCTTTTGCACACCAGTATTTCTACTGGCACATCCTCCTCTCCACATATATCACTTCAGTGTAAATTGCTAAATTGTAATTACTTTGCCACTATTGGCCTATTTATTGCCTTACCTCCTTACTTCATTTGCACACACTGTATAAAGAATTTTCTATTGAATTATTGACTGTATGTTTGTTTATCCCATGTGTAACTCTGTGTTGTTTTTGTCGCACTGTTTTGCTTTATCTTGGCCAGGTCACAGTTGTAAATGAGAACTTGTTCTCAACTGGCCTACTTTGTTTAAATAAAGGTGAAATAAATCAATCAATCAAACATTGGTTACCATGCTGAAGTTGATGGTTGTATGATTTTAAGTTTTTGTAATGGACAATAAAATCATCATTATCTCCACCCATGTAATCACTGTCATTCAGAATGTTTCCTCACACTTGGACATGTAAAACTAGCCTGTGTCACTTTGAAAGAATTGTTATTTTCACCCCATTCATAACCATCAAATCAAATGTATTTATAAAGCCCTTCTTACATCAGCTGATGTCACAAAGTGCTGTACTGAAACCCAGCCTAAAACCCCAAACAGCAAGCAATGCAGGTGTAGAAGCACGGTGGCTAAGAAAAACTCCCTAGAAAGGCCAGAACCTAGGAAGAAACCTAGAGAGGAACCAGGCTATGAGGGGTGGCCAGTCCTCTTCTGGCTGTGCCGGGTGGAGATTATAACAGAACTTGGCCAAGATGTTAAAATGTTCATAGATGACCAGCAGGGTCAAATAATAATCATCACAGTGGATGTCGAGGGTGAAACAGGTCAGCACCTCAGGAGTAAATGTCAGATGGCTTTTCATAGCCGATCATTCAAAGTATCTCTACAGCTACTGCTGTCTCTAGAGAGTTGAAAACAGCAGGTCAGGGACAAGGTAGCATGTCCGGTGAACAGGTCAGGGTTCCATAGCCGCAGGCAGAACAGTTGAAACTGGAGCAGCAGCAGCACGGCCAGGTGGACTGGGGACAGCAAGGAGTCATCAGGCCTGGTAGTCCTGAGGCATGGTCCTAGGGCTCAGGTCCTCAGAGAAAGAGAGAGAAAGAAAGAAAGAAAGAAAGAAAGAAAGAGAGAAAGAGAGAGAAAGAAAGAAAGAAAGAGAGAGAGAGAGGGAACAATCAAACATACTGAGCTTTGTTCAATATCAACAAGCTCTTGGAAAGTAATCTGAGATTGGACTTAATCTTTTTGCTCAACCATGGCTTGGGTCAGGCCAAAGGGGCACAGGCAGCCCTGGGGTGTGTTAACCTGTACCATAGCTGACCATGACTTCAGCACTGGGCTCTAGATCCCTGAAAAGTGTGGATCTCCAGAGCTCTCCTCTGGCCATCTGAAGCCTGTCATAGGCCTGCTGAATCCAGTCAAGACCATGGCAGGTATGATGCTGGAGGACTAGGGATACATCTACGGTGAACATCTGAAACACCCCAGGACAGGATGAGGGAATGTCTAATGCCTTTATGTTGTTGACTTAACCATTCATCCCTTTGCTAAGACCTCTGAGATAGTAGGCTGAGATAAACTCACTGAACGTGGTGTTATTGAATAAAGACAAAGTGAGGCTGCTAGTGCTCATTCAAGTGTTGTAGTGGTATGTACTTTTGATATCAAACTGCATTTGCAACCATGAAAGCTGTGTCCTAGAAAAACAACCATTGATAAGTAACAACCAGGACTCAGAAAGGCCTAGTCGATTCATCCATTAGCCCTGCATGAAAGATAACAGGTAAGATTATGACAGAGAAAAACAAGCTAAGTGCAAGTTCGTGACATGTTGTTGTTGTGTTCCATCACTGAAAAATGTATGTATCTGATTTGGATTCATTCAGATGTGGCTCTGATTAACGAGTTGTGGTTTCTGCTCTTATTTAGCCAGGGAGAAATGGCTCTTCCACTATGGCAGGACATCTAGGGCGGATCCATGGACAAGTCCTCATTAATTACTCCCTTACTGCCTGCGCATGAATCTACTTAACGTGTGAGAAAAACAAGCCCTACGTCCATTAAGTTGCTAAAGCACACAAACACAAACACATTGTGTAGAGAGGGATGGATACCAGGGTGTGTATTTGAGATACAGCACATTGCGGAGAGATGCTTTCTGTGGAGACGTGACGTCATGAAATGATGCAATCCTCTTCTCAGCTGGTAGTAATATTGTACATTTCCTGTAAGTAAGTCGTAGTTGTTTTGAAAGCTTTTCTCTCAGGCAAGGTTTCTCAGAACGGCTCTAATACTTGTGCTCCCTGTGGCATTACAGTCACGGAGCACATTCTGGATAAGGGCTTTTGGGAGGGTTCAGGATCAGCTTATCAGGTCTCAGCTTTCAGTTCATTCTGCAGACCTGTGCATACCGAGCTACTGACCATGGACAGCTGGAGTGTTTGGTTGCTATGTGTATGTGAGGGACTTGGCCCCACTTCTCTGGTCTAATGAAGTTTTAAGGAGCTCAGAGGTCCACACCCTCTATGTCTCTAGTGACACAAAAAAAATGAAATAAACCTTTCCTGTGAACACTCCAATATGACTGATACCTACCGCATATATAATTCATGAATGGAATGTTAACCACTAGACTGAATGACAGCAAACATCACATGTTCAAATCTGTTGTTTTCCTGCCGTGCAAAACCCCTGTCTCTCATAGACTCATACTGGGTATGTCTTCATAAAGGAGTATTGAGAAAAATGTATGGAAGGGTCTCCGTGTGCTGAACGTACTGCCCTGAACCTTACAAAGGCCCCGTGTAAAAACACCCTGGTGTGAGCAATGGGACATTCCCCGGTTCCAGCAGGATTCTATGAATTATGGACTGGGGAGACTGCTTTCTTTGTTACATTTGTCATAACTGAAATCATGAAATCCCATTGCAATTCAGGACTTAGGAATGTGTCCCTAATATTAATAAGCATTTCTTTAATTTGATTGTCATAAGGAATGCATTCCTGGAAATTAAAATTGAAATCTGAATGACCACATTGAGGTGGATTGCAGAAAAGAGTCTGGTAGCTACCAAATGCTGATGGTACAGAGATGTGCATGTGCCAAGTGAATCACATCCCACTCAACCCAACTCATAGGATCACATTACATTCTTTTTATCAGCTATGGAAATTCCTCTGTTATGAAGAGCTGTAACGGAAGGAGAATGAAAGTCAATATGACACTGGGGTGAGATACAACACAACATAGGTCAACTGCCTGATGCTGCTCACTCTTCCCATGTTTGGATTTAAGATCTTTCCTGTCAGGTGCACTATGGGGAAATCTGTGTCCTGACTCCGTGTTGAGAGCACAGAGTGAAGGCCAACTGCGTGTGAGTCAGAGATTTGAACAGTATCGGTATCTCAACGTATCTCGATCTGTGCCTGTGTCCAGCCTGAAATCACACCAGATTCGTAAGAATAGGCCGATTGTTTTCAAGTGGTGTCGGTGCGTACCAGTCAGAGCAGCGTGTAATGTGACCTAGTGAGGGTGAGGGTGGTGTGGGTGTTCTCCTGTTGAGAGCGGGGTGGAGTCACTCCCTCTTAATATCTCCAGCCTGAGATCCAAGAGGAGAAGAGACAGAGCAGCTGAAGCACACACTATACACACACTATACACACATACACTATAAGTACACACACAAGTACATTGACCAAAAGAAAGATTTTCACAGACACATATACATACTCACAGAACACACATCTACACACTGGAAACACACATTCAGATACAGCAACACCCTCTGATACCGTCAGACATCTGAAGTGACCCTTGAGAGAGAGAAAGAGAGGAGTTTACTGGGAGTTTACTGCCTAGACATGCTGAGGGGGACACTTCTCTGGGCTGGCCTGGTGGGATTCTATGTCATCATCACCCAGTGTCCAGCCTCTTGCCAGCTGAGCGAGGACGACGCAGAGACCCTCGTGGAGCTGCACAACAGCTACCGTGGCCAGGTGGTGCCCAATTCCACCTACATGCATAAAGTGGTAAGGGAAGCATGACTGGGGGGGCGGATAGGAGGTTCTCTACCTGTCCGCTGCGGGATGGGTTCAGTCTGGGCACCTCTGCATCAGAATAGGTGGAAATAATACGTTTTAGCCCTTTGTGGTGAGGAGCTTCTTGGATATTGGGATACTACTGTATGGCTGGTGGGATTGATGGAGTTTACTGCCGTCACCTGGTGTGGTTAGTTATACTCGTTGTTCTCACGGGGTTAACATGTATTAGAATTGATCTCAGGTGGATGTAGATACATAGGTTTCTTCTGTTGAGGGGATTTTTGATTGATATTTATGCTTGTGCAATGCTGCCAGTTGTTCAGTATTGTACATGAAATGGGTGATTCAGTACCTTAAAACATCTAAAAAGTATTCAGCTTTAAAACGGTCTTGCATCAAAACTGAACTCTGCCTGCATCTACAGTGTCATGGCCATGGCTTTGACATGACATCAGCATGTCATAAATGACAAAAAGCTTGTTGTGCAGAACATTTACCACAGTGCCGCAGAAGATGCATCATACCTAATACATATCTGACAGTCCCAGGGACAGGTCTCTGCCTGTCTCTCTGTTAAGATGAACGCAACACCGAGGCCATTTTCATGAATGGGTTCATATCATTCATTCATAGCATTAAAGCATTAATTGCAGTTGAGTGGAATCATGAGTCATCATGACCAACAAAACCGCAACATTCCAACAGTTAAACAGTAACTTCCTGTGAAGCATTGCATCATCCTTACCTTCTGTGAATGACAGTTTATTATATGTCCTGGGACAGGAATGTCCGTCAAAACATCACAGTAATAAATGACTTGGAGAAAGACAGATCATCTGGACTATACAAGAAGAAACAGAACATACCTATTTGAAACAAGAAATTAATGTCACTTTTTATTTATATTTTTATGGAAGATTCAATGACATTTTAATGGGTGTTTCAAAACATAGCCATATGTCATTGACTCATATATCACAGCTTTCACGACTTGGTGATCAATTGATTGAGTCAGGTTTCATCTGCAGAGTCACACCCCATGGCGACGTTCGGCGGTCACCGACCTTCTAGCCATCGCTGATCCTCTTTTCATTTTTCTTTGGTTTTGTCTTGTCTTCTTGTCTTGTCTTCCGTCACACCTGGTCCTTCTGTGGCTCAGTTGGTAGAGCATGGTGCTTGTAACGCCAGGGTAGTGGGTTCGATTCCCGGGACCACCCATACGTAGAATGTATGCACACATGACTGTAAGTCGCTTTGGATAAAAGCGTCAGCTAAATGGCATATATTTTTTTTAAATATTTTTTTTTAATCCCATCATTACATGTGTATTTAACCCTGTGTTCCCCCTCTTGTGATTGTTTATTGGAAGAGCTTGTGCACGTCTGTCCTGGTGTGCGTCAGGTTATGTGCCCATTATTTGATTGTTCTGTTTCCCGGAGTTTTTTGTTGTTGTTATTAAACTGCGCCGTTTGGAAACACAGTTTTTGCTCTCCTGCGTCTGACTCCTCTGCCGCCAGTACCAACTCCTTACGTTCAGTTCAATTCCTATACAAGTATTGTAATGAGCAAGAGGATGAGACGGCACTTGACAGATAAGGCTTGATCTTGATTTAGCTCGCCAAATGTTATTGGTGGTAATTGGTTCGAAGAGATGCAGTATTGTACGAACGCGTATTGTCTTTGTATCTTGACCTGTCCAGACAGAGACGTCCAGTGTGGAGTCATGTGAAGTTCAGTTTATTTGTCCAGTCACCCCATGACTCTAAACAAACAGAGGGCTTGGGTTGGAGGCCGGGGATACTAGTTGAAATTCCACAACATCTTGCATCCTAGCCTCAGGACATCAGATCTCCTTCTCTCTGTTCTTGGGCAAACAGAGCTGTACATGTTTGTCGTGCTTCAGCCAGAGAAAACAAAGGAGTTCCCCTGACCATCTGGTCAGCATTAGATGCTGTGTCCAGCACATGGAAAATCAAGGACATTCCACCGAACAAGGAGAGGGACCAACTTCGGCGGAATTCGTGACACTGAAAATATGTGGGATAACTTCACATTCCTCAACCACAAATACCCGTATTACTGAAAGGTTCCTTATAAGTTCCTTCGTAAAAGGTTTGATTTAATAAGGAAGGATCATACAAAGGAGTATGTGGTTTACGTGGGAATGTTGGTGTGACTAATGTAATGTACAGTATGGTTTATGTCTAGTTAAAGGTGTGACTAATGTAATGTACAGTATGGTTTATGTCTAGTTAAAGGTGTGACTAATGTAATGTACAGTATGGTTTATGTCTAGTTAAAGGTGTGACTAATGTAATGTACAGTATGGTTTATGTCTAAGGTTAAAGGTGTGACTAATGTAATGTACAGTATGGTTTATGTCTAGTTAAAGGTGTGACTAATGTAATGTACAGTATGGTTTATGTCTAGTTAAAGGTGTGACTAATGTAATGTACAGTATGGTTTATGTCTAGTTAAAGGTGTGACTAATGTAATGTACAGTATGGTTTATGTCTAGTTAAAGGTGTGACTAATGTAATGTACAGTATTGTTTATGTCTAGTTAAAGGTGTGACTAATGTAATGTACAGTATGGTTTATGTCTAGTTAAAGGTGTGACTAATGTAATGTACAGTATGGTTTATGTCTAAGTTAAAGGTGTGACTAATGTAATGTACTGTATGGTTTATGTCTAGTTAAAGGTGTGACTAATGTAATGTACAGTATGGTTTATGTCTAGTTAAAGGTGTGACTAATGTAATGTACAGTATGGTTTATGTCTGAAGTTGAAGGTGTGACTAATGTAATGTACAGTATGGTTTATGTCTAGTTAAAGGTGTGACTAATGTAATGTACAGTATGGTTTATGTCTGAAGTTAAAGGTGTGACTAATGTAATGTACATTATGGTTTATGTCTAGTTAAAGGGGTGACTAATGTAATGTACAGTATGGTTTATGTCTAGTTAAAGGGGTGACTAATGTAATGTACAGTATGGTTTATGTCTAGTTAAAGGTGTGACTAATGTAATGTACAGTATGGTTTATGTCTAGTTAAAGGTGTGACTAATGTAATGTACAGTATGGTTTATATCTAGTTAAAGGTGTGACTAATGTAATGTACAGTATGGTTTATATCTAAGGTTAAAGGTGTGACTAATGTAATGTACAGTATGGTTTATGTCTAGTTAAAGGTGTGACTAATGTAATGTACAGTATGGTTTATATCTAGTTAAAGGTGTGACTAATGTAATGTACAGTATGGTTTATGTCTAAAGTTAAAGGTGTGACTAATGTAATGTACAGTATGGTTTATATCTAGTTAAAGGTGTGACTAATGTAATGTACAGTAAGGTTTATGTCTAGTTAAAGGTGTGACTAATGTAATGTACAGTATGGTTTATGTCTAGTTAAAGGTGTGACTAATGTAATGTACAGTATGGTTTATATCTAAGGTTAAAGGTGTGACTAATGTAATGTACAGTATGGTTTATGTCTAGTTAAAGGTGTGACTAATGTAATGTACAGTATGGTTTATGTCTAGTTAAAGGTGTGACTAATGTAATGTACAGTATGGTTTATGTCTAGTTAAAGGTGTGACTAATGTAATGTACAGTATGGTTTATGTCTAGTTAAAGGTGTGACTAATGTAATGTACAGTATGGTTTATGTCTAGTTAAAGGTGTGACTAATGTAATGTACAGTATGGTTTATGTCTAAAGTTAAAGGTGTGACTAATGTAATGTACAGTATGGTTTATGTCTAGTTAAAGGTGTGACTAATGTAATGTACAGTATGGTTTATGTCTAGTTAAAGGTGTGACTAATGTAATGTACAGTATGGTTTATGTCTAGTTAAAGGTGTGACTAATGTAATGTACAGTATGGTTTATGTCTAGTTAAAGGTGTGACTAATGTAATGTACAGTATGGTTTATGTCTAAAGTTAAAGGTGTGACTAATGTAATGTACAGTATGGTTTATGTCTAGTTAAAGGTGTGACTAATGTAATGTACAGTATGGTTTATGTTTAGTTAAAGGTGTGACTAATGTAATGTACAGTATGATTTATGTCTAGTTAAAGGGGTGACTAATGTAATGTACAGTATGGTTTATGTCTAGTTGAAGGTGTGACTAATGTAATGTACAGTATGGTTTATGTCTAGTTAAAGGTGTGACTAATGTAATGTACAGTATGGTTTATGTCTAAAGTTAAAGGTGTGACTAATGTAATGTACAGTATGGTTTATGTCTAGTTAAAGGGGTGACTAATGTAATGTACAGTATGGTTTATGTCTAGTTAAAGGTGTGACTAATGTAATGTACAGTATGGTTTATGTCTAGTTAAAGGTGTGACTAATGTAATGTACAGTATGGTTTATGTCTAGTTAAAGGTGTGACTAATGTAATGTACAGTATGGTTTATGTCTAGTTAAAGGTGTGACTAATGTAATGTACAGTATGGTTTATGTCTAGTTAAAGGTGTGACTAATGTAATGTACAGTATGGTTTATGTCTAAAGTTAAAGGTGTGACTAATGTAATGTACAGTATGGTTTATGTCTAAAGTTAAAGGTGTGACTAATGTAATGTACAGTATGGTTTATGTCTAGTTAAAGGTGTGACTAATGTAATGTACAGTATGGTTTATGTCTAGTTAAAGGTGTGACTAATGTAATGTACAGTATGGTTTATGTCTAGTTAAAGGTGTGACTAATGTAATGTACAGTATGGTTTATGTCTAGTTAAAGGTGTGACTAATGTAATGTACAGTATGGTTTATGTCTAGTTAAAGGTGTGACTAATGTAATGTACAGTATGGTTTATGTCTAAAGTTAAAGGTGTGACTAATGTAATGTACAGTATGGTTTATGTCTAAAGTTAAAGGTGTGACTAATGTAATGTACAGTATGGTTTATGTCTAGTTAAAGGTGTGACTAATGTAATGTACAGTATGGTTTATGTCTAGTTAAAGGTGTGACTAATGTAATGTACAGTATGGTTTATATCTAAGGTTAAAGGTGTGACTAATGTAATGTACAGTATGGTTTATATCTAGTTAAAGGTGTGACTAATGTAATGTACAGTATGGTTTATATCTAGTTAAAGGTGTGACTAATGTAATGTACAGTATGGTTTATATCTAGTTAAAGGTGTGACTAATGTAATGTACAGTATGGTTTATATCTAAGGTTAAAGGTGTGACTAATGTAATGTACAGTATGGTTTATGTCTAGTTAAAGGTGTGACTAATGTAATGTACAGTATGGTTTATGTCTAGTTAAAGGTGTGACTAATGTAATGTACAGTATGGTTTATGTCTAGTTAAAGGTGTGACTAATGTAATGTACAGTATGGTTTATGTCTAGTTAAAGGTGTGACTAATGTAATGTACAGTATGGTTTATGTCTAGTTAAAGGTGTGACTAATGTAATGTACAGTATGGTTTATGTCTAGTTAAAGGTGTGACTAATGTAATGTACAGTATGGTTTATGTCTAAAGTTAAAGGTGTGACTAATGTAATGTACTGTATGGTTTATGTCTAGTTAAAGGTGTGACTAATGTAATGTACAGTATGGTTTATATCTAAGGTTAAAGGTGTGACTAATGTAATGTACAGTATGGTTTATGTCTAGTTAAAGGTGTGACTAATGTAATGTACACTATGGTTTATGTATAAAGTTAAAGGTGTGACTAATGTAATGTACAGTATGGTTTATATCTAAGGTTAAAGGTGTGACTAATGTAATGTACAGTATGGTTTATGTCTAGTTAAAGGTGTGACTAATGTAATGTACAGTATGGTTTATGTCTAGTTAAAGGTGTGACTAATGTAATGTACAGTATGGTTTATATCTAAGGTTAAAGGTGTGACTAATGTAATGTACAGTATGGTTTATATCTAGTTAAAGGTGTGACTAATGTAATGTACAGTATGGTTTATATCTAGTTAAAGGTGTGACTAATGTAATGTACAGTATGGTTTATATCTAGTTAAAGGTGTGACTAATGTAATGTACAGTATGGTTTATGTCTAAAGTTAAAGGTGTGACTAATGTAATGTACAGTATGGTTTATGTCTAGTTAAAGGTGTGACTAATGTACAGTATGGTATATCAGGTTAAAGGTGTGTTTAATGTACAGTATGGTTTATGTCTAGTTAAAGGTGTGACTAATGTACAGTATGGTTTATGTCTAGTTAAAGGTGTGACTAATGTAATGTACAGTATGGTTTATGTCTAGTTAAAGGTGTGACTAATGTAATGTACAGTATGGTTTATGTCTAGTTAAAGGTGTGACTAATGTAATGTACAGTATGGTTTATATCTAAGGTTAAAGGTGTGACTAATGTAATGTACAGTATGGTTTATGTCTAGTTAAAGGTGTGACTAATGTAATGTACAGTATGGTTTATGTCTAGTTAAAGGTGTGACTAATGTAATGTACAGTATGGTTTATGTCTAGTTAAAGGTGTGACTAATGTAATGTACAGTATGGTTTATATCTAAGGTTAAAGGTGTGACTAATGTAATGTACAGTATGGTTTATGTCTAGTTAAAGGTGTGACTAATGTAATGTACAGTATGGTTTATGTCTAGTTAAAGGTGTGACTAATGTAATGTACAGTATGGTTTATATCTAAAGTTAAAGGTGTGACTAATGTAATGTACAGTATGGTTTATGTCTAGTTAAAGGTGTGACTAATGTAATGTACAGTATGGTTTATGTCTAGTTAAAGGTGTGACTAATGTACAGTATGGTTTATGTCTAGTTAAAGGTGTGACTAATGTAATGTACAGTATGGTTTATGTCTAGTTAAAGGTGTGACTAATGTAATGTACAGTATGGTTTATGTCTAGTTAAAGGTGTGACTAATGTAATGTACAGTATGGTTTATGTCTAGTTAAAGGTGTGACTAATGTAATGTACAGTATGGTTTATGTCTAGTTAAAGGTGTGACTAATGTAATGTACAGTATGGTTTATGTCTAGTTAAAGGTGTGACTAATGTAATGTACAGTATGGTTTATATCTAAAGTTAAAGGTGTGACTAATGTAATGTACAGTATGGTTTATGTCTAGTTAAAGGTGTGACTAATGTAATGTACAGTATGGTTTATGTCTAGTTAAAGGTGTGACTAATGTAATGTACAGTATGGTTTATGTCTAGTTAAAGGTGTGACTAATGTAATGTACAGTATGGTTTATGTCTAGTTAAAGGTGTGACTAATGTAATGTACAGTATGGTTTATGTCTGAAGTTGAAGGTGTGACTAATGTAATGTACAGTATGGTTTATGTCTAGTTAAAGGTGTGACTAATGTAATGTACAGTATGGTTTATGTCTGAAGTTAAAGGTGTGACTAATGTAATGTACATTATGGTTTATGTCTAGTTAAAGGTGTGACTAATGTAATGTACAGTATGGTTTATATCTAAAGTTAAAGGTGTGACTAATGTAATGTACAGTATGGTTTATGTCTAGTTAAAGGTGTGACTAATGTAATGTACAGTATGGTTTATGTCTAGTTAAAGGTGTGACTAATGTACAGTATGGTTTATGTCTAGTTAAAGGTGTGACTAATGTAATGTACAGTATGGTTTATGTCTAGTTAAAGGTGTGACTAATGTAATGTACAGTATGGTTTATGTCTCGTTAAAGGTGTGACTAATGTAATGTACAGTATGGTTTATATCTAAGGTTAGAGGTGTGACTAATGTAATGTACAGTATGGTTTATGTCTAGTTAAAGGTGTGACTAATGTAATGTACAGTATGGTTTATGTCTAGTTAAAGGTGTGACTAATGTAATGTACAGTATGGTTTATATCTATGGTTTAGGTTAAAGGTGTGACTAATGTAATGTACAGTATGGTTTATGTCTAGTTAAAGGTGTGACTAATGTAATGTACAGTATGGTTTATGTCTAGTTAAAGGTGTGACTAATGTAATGTACAGTATGGTTTATGTCTAGTTAAAGGTGTGACTAATGTAATGTACAGTATGGTTTATGTCTAGTTAAAGGTGTGACTAATGTAATGTACAGTATGGTTTATGTCTAGTTAAAGGTGTGACTAATGTAATGTACAGTATGGTTTATGTCTAGTTAAAGGTGTGACTAATGTAATGTACAGTATGGTTTATGTCTAGTTAAAGGTGTGACTAATGTAATGTACAGTATGGTTTATGTCTAGTTAAAGGTGTGACTAATGTAATGTACAGTATGGTTTATGTCTAGTTAAAGGTGTGACTAATGTAATGTACAGTATGGTTTATGTCTAGTTAAAGGTGTGACTAATGTAATGTACAGTATGGTTTATGTCTAGTTAAAGGTGTGACTAATGTAATGTACAGTATGGTTTATGTCTAGTTAAAGGTGTGACTAATGTAATGTACAGTATGGTTTATGTCTAGTTAAAGGTGTGACTAATGTAATGTACAGTATGGTTTATGTCTAGTTAAAGGTGTGACTAATGTAATGTACAGTATGGTTTATGTCTAGTTAAAGGTGTGACTAATGTAATGTACAGTATGGTTTATGTCTTTAAAGGTGTGACTAATGTAATGTACAGTATGGTTTATGTCTGAAGTTGTGACTAATGTAATGTACAGTATGGTTTATGTCTAGTTAAAGGGGTGACTAATGTAATGTACAGTATGGTTTATGTCTAGTTAAAGGTGTGACTAATGTAATGTACAGTATGGTTTATGTCTAGTTAAAGGTGTGACTAATGTAATGTACAGTATGGTTTATGTCTAGTTAAAGGTGTGACTAATGTAATGTACAGTATGGTTTATGTCTAGTTAAAGGTGTGACTAATGTAATGTACAGTATGGTTTATGTCTAGTTAAAGGTGTGACTAATGTAATGTACAGTATGGTTTATGTATAAAGTTAAAGGTGTGACTAATGTAATGTACAGTATGGTTTATGTCTAGTTAAAGGTGTGACTAATGTAATGTACAGTATGGTTTATGTCTAAAGTTAAAGGTGTGACTAATGTAATGTACAGTATGGTTTATGTATAAAGTTAAAGAGGACCCTTTTAGACAGACATAGTCATTGTCTCCCTCCATTGTTAACATAACAAACCATCCCTTATCGGTTTGAGAAATTAACATTTCAATAGTGGAGAAGGAAATTCCTCTTGCTACAGGCAGTATTACAAGGAAATCCCTCTTGCTAAAGGCAGTAGTAGAAGGACATTCCTCTTGCTACAGGCAGTATTACAAGGAAATTCCTCTTGCTACAGGCAGTATTACAAGGAAATTCCTCTTGCTAAAGGCAGTAGTAGAAGGACATTCCTCTTGCTACAGGCAGTATTACAAGGAAATTCCTCTTGCTAAAGGCAGTATTACAAGGAAATTCCTCTTGCTACAGGCAGTATTACAAGGAAATTCATTTTTCTTCAGGCAGTATTACAAGGACATTCCTCTTGCTACAGGCAATAGTAGAAGGAAATTCCTCTTGCTTCAGGCAGTATTAAAGGACATTCATCTTGCTACAGGCAGTATTAGAAGGAAATTCCTTTTTCTTCAGGCAGTATTACAAGGACATTCATCTTGCTATAGGCAGTATTAGAAGGAAATTCCTTTTCTTCAGGCAGTATTAAAGGACATTCATCTTGCTACAGGCAGTATTAGAAGGGAAATTCCTCTTGCTACAGGCAGTATTAAAGGAAATTCCTCTTGCTACAGGCAGTATTTGAAGGAAATTCCTCTTGCTACAGGCAATATTAGAAGGAAATTCCTCTTGCTACAGGCAGTATTAGAAGGAAATTCCTCTTGCTACAGGCAGTATTACAAGGAAATTCCTCTTGCTACAGGCATTATTACAAGGACATTCCTCTTGCTACAGGCAGTATTACAAGGAAATTCCTCTTGCTACAGGCAGTATTACAAGGACATTCCTCTTGCTACAGGCAGTATTAGAAGGAAATTCCTCTTGCTACAGGCAGTATTACAAGGAAATTCCTCTTGCTACAGGCAGTATTACAAGGAAATTCCTCTTGCTACAGGCAGTATTACAAGGAAATTCCTCTTGCTACAGGCAGTATTACAAGGAAATTCCTCTTGCTACAGGCAGTATTACAAGGAAATTCCTCTTGCTACAGGCAGTATTAAAGGGAAATTCCTCTTGCTACAGGCAGTATTTGAAGGAAATTCCTCTTGCTATAGGCAGTATTAGAAGGAAATTCCTCTTGCTACAGACAGTATTAGAAGGAAATACCAATATCGACTGGCGGGTGGCCGAGTCAGGAATTGTTCAATTATTAGGGTAGTATAAATTGGCACATACATCAAATAAAGAAATAGATCAATTAAAAACCATTAGCAGTAGAGTGTCATCGCCAAACTCCACCAATGTTTTTATAAGCATACCTCTTGTATTACAATCTGCCAGTGCTGTGCTATCTATATCAACCCTGAACGTTTGGTATTTAGATAGGGGTAGAGCGAGGTTCATAGCTATTGGTTTAGAATGCCACTTGCAAAAATTCATTTTTCCCTCTTTAGAATCAGAGTAATAGGACAGATGTGATTTTAGGATGAGACTTACTTGCAATGTGGTGGATATGCCGAATAGAATGATTAATTTGAAGTAGTTTGAAGTTGTACACCATTGGAACACTGATATAATAGAGTTGCATAGCAGGCTTTGTACAAAGAGTTCTGTTTTGGTCCTCAATGTTGGTTAATGTCTCCCTCTGTCGTTCAGTCTGCTGCACTACATCTGTACAGATGACAGGAAGCAGTCAAGCAGATTATCGGTAGTCTACAGTAATACGATGGTTTGTCTCTTTTTCCCCTTCAGAAATGGGATGAGAAGCTGAAGATCATAGCTGAGGGCTATGCTGTGAAGTGTATATGGGAGCACAACCCGGATCTAGAGGAGCTGAACATGGGAGAGAACCTGTTTGTGTCCAACGGACTCTTTGACCCCAACATTGCCATGGAGAAGTGGTTCCTGGAGCACCTAGACTACGACTACAACAACAACAGCTGCCAGGATGACAAGATGTGTGGACACTACACTCAGGTGAGTGACAAGGGGAGATAATGGTTACTGTATTTGTAGAATAGACTTCTTATAACACAGTACTACAACTGTGACAGGTTGAATATTCCTTTATGTCTTTACTCCTGTGTGTATAACCCCTGTGATAGTGGGTGATGATGATGATGATGAGGATAGTGATGGTGATGGTGATGGTGATGATGGAGATGGTGATAATGGTGGTGAGGATGGTGATGAGGATGGTGATGATGGTGGTGATGGTGATGATGATGATGATGGTGATGAGGTTGGTGATGATGATGGTGAGGATGGTGATGATGGTGGTGATGATGATGATGGTAATGATGGTGGTGTTGGTAAGGATGGTGGTAAGGATGGTGGTGATGATGGTGGTGATGATGGTGGTGATGATGATGGTGATGATGATGGTGAGGATTGGGATGGTGGTGATGATGCTGATGATGATGGTGATGGTGATGGTAATGATGGTGGTGATGATGATGATGGTGGTGATGATGATGATGATGGTGATGCTGGTGATGGTGGTGATGATGATGATGGTGAGGATGGTGATGATGGTGGTGATGATGGTGGTGATGATGGTGATGATGATTATGGTGATGATGGTGGTGATGATGATGATGGTAGTGATGGTGATGATGATGGTGGTGGTGATGATGATGGTGATGATGATGGTGAGGATGGGGATGGTGGTGATGATGCTGATAATGATGGTGATGGTGATGGTAATGATGGTGGTGATGATGATGATGATGGTGATGATGCTGATGATGATGGTGATGATGGTGAAGATGGTAGTGATGATGATGATGATGGTGATGATGATGATGGTAATGATGGTGATGATGGTTATGATGGTGGTGATGATGATGGTGATGATGATGAAGACATCAATACAAGACTGCTGGGGATGTTTCAGATGGTGTGGGCGGACTCTCACTCAGTGGGCTGTGCTGTTCATCGCTGTGACACCATGGAGGGGCTGTCCTTTGAGAAAGCCACCTTCCTAGTCTGCAATTATTACCCAGCGTAAGTATGTCACCAGAGAACGTGGACTAAATTACACATTCATCTCCTATTTCTACACTTAGACATTCAGTTAACATTATGAATCCTTACCATTGCATTTCACTGATTGCGTTAGGGTTAGCGTTACACCTGTAGAGACATTGTAATACCATTCTGGGGTTAGGGTTTGGGTTGGTCCCTGACTAACAGCCCTGACAGAGTGACCACTGACCTGTGTTATCTTTTGCATTTCAGAGGTAACTTTAATGATGAGAAACCCTATGAGGAAGGTGAATGGTGCTCCAAGTGTCCAGACAACCTGCCGCGATGTGACCAGAACCTCTGTGGTAGGAATTCAGCACATGTCAATCACACAACTCTGCCCGCAACTCCACCTGCCTGCCCCCTCTCCTGTCCCCCAAATGTATTTTACCTCACTATCTACCTCCATTGTCTTGGAAAACACACAGATAAAAACATCTTATTCTCTCCAACCTGACCTAAGTGTCGAGCCAATTGTGGTTGATCATGATATTCCCTCTTTGTGAAGATTGATTTGTTGCTTTGGGCTAAGGACCCTGTAATCAGTTTCGAAGACAGATTTCTCATTATTGTTTCCCGCAGTGCCGGATGCCCCTGAGCTTACAGAGGAGCCTGATGTAGAGAAGGAGACAATGGACAGCTCTCCCCCAGGCACTGATGAGCCCTCCACACACACAGCCACAGCCACAGCCACCACCACAGCCACAGCCACAGAGGACACACCGCCATCACCACCGAGGACACAACCAGACTACTCATCAGCCCCTGAGCCAACCATGGCGAACAGAGAGGAGACAGGCACAGAGCCTGGGGGTGAGGAGGAGGAGGAGGAGCAGGAGGAGGAGAAGTGGGAGGGGGAGGAAAGAGCTACAGAGAGGGAGAAGGACAGTACTAGGGAACAACCTCCGGCCAACGCAGGAAGTGTTTCTACTTCCCTAATTCTGGTTACTAGCTTGATGCCTTTACTGTCACTGGGATTGTGAGGGAGTTGCATGAGGGAAAATGTATCACACACACATACACACACTATCTGGAGCTGAACTGGACATTGCTGGAAGTTGAATTACATTGTGATATAATTAAGCAAATAAGGGCTGGGGGGGGGGTGTGGTATATGACCAATATACCACAGCTAAGGAAGGGCTGTTCGTATGCACGACGCATCGCAGAATGCCTGGATACAGCCCTTAGTTGTGGTATATTTGTCATATATATATATATTGGTCATATACATTGGTCTGATATACCACGGCTGTCAGCCAATCAGTATTCAGGGCTCGAACCACCCAGTTTATAGTTAAGCAATAAGGCACGAGGAGGTATATAGAAAATATACCACGGCAAAGGGCTGTTCTTACGCACGATGCAAAGCGGAGCGCCTGGATACAGCCCTTAGCCGTGGTATATTGGCCAAACACCACAAACCTCTGAGGTGCCTTATTGCTATTATAAGCTGGTTACCAACGTAATTAGAGCAGTAAAAATAAATGTTTTGTCATTCCTGTGGTATACGTTCTGATATACCACGGGTGTCAGTCAATCAGCATTCAGTGCTCGAACCACCCAGTTTATAATTATGTATACAGCATGGATTTATATGAAATAAACCAAAGTAGCTAATTTGATGGTTATTTAGCCATTATTTGCTGGCAAATAATTACAGTTGGTAGTTTGCCATATCCCTTCTTAGCAATAAGCATAGAACATACAGTAGTTAACAATGTAATATAACAGTTGTATAAAAACAGTTACGACCTGTGACCAATCTAACAACTACCTTTTAAAGCAAGGCACATCCTCTATAAACATGAACGTGATTCCTAAGCCTAAAGGAGCATAACTATTGTCAATATTGAATATTTCTGTAAATGTCTGTATATAGAGTGTAATAAATATTGTTTGTTCTACTTGTCGGGTCCATGTGTCATATACTGCGAATACATGTGTCTCACTACCACAAAGAACAGAAACCAGCAGCCTGATAAGCAGACGAGCTCCTCATCAAAATGACCTCTTTTAGGGCCATAAAAAATGTGAGTTCAAAGGTTATTCTGTATCAGAATATGCTTTGTGTCTTCCTATAGTCCTTTCTTTCTGTAACGTTTTATCATTCTCACTCTCCTTTAACCATTTTCACCAGTTAGGTGTGTTGCATGTCAAATAGATATATAACGAAGTGGAGAAAACAAACAGAAAGAAAAACAGATGCAAAGGAAGGGATTAAGTGGTTGGTGAGAAAGTGCAAAGCCCTGTTAACAAAAGGTTAACACCTGGGGTGAAAAATATAAAAAATCCAAACACATCTGGCTCAGCCTGGCCTGGCTTACAGTCAGCAGCACAACTGAAATATTCATTTACCACTTCTCTGTGAGGCTATTTCTGGAGGTGCATTTAGACACTCAGGCCTCCACAGCGTTCACAGAGAAATGAGAATTAATCCAGGGGGGCCCGGGCTCCACTTATAAGGTACCCAGAACTGAAGGACTTTCTCGCTCCCTGGCTTGGTATTTTAGATAGATTTTTAAGAGACTTGATTTTTTTTTTTTAACTCTCCTTGGCATTGAAATGTCACGTTACATCACGGGCTCGTTAAATGCATGTCCTCCTTAGATGATTCGATGTGACATTTTTTGGTTTCTCCGAGTGCTGACGTCAGCAGTTAACCAACCCTGTCAGCTGTTTAAGTGCATGTCTGTACTGTATTAATGGGTGTGTGCACACAGTCTTTAATGAATGAGATTCAAAGACAGACAGAGAGACTCCCGATGGGTTACAGTAGCTAATTGTACAACACGGACTGCACCATTGCACAACACAATGCCAACATTTACAAGTGAAATATGGCTAGACATATCAATACAGACAGACACAAGTAGTGGATGCAGAGAGCCCAGTGACCAAAACAACAGGCAAAGTCAGGCATGGTGAGAGGGGACAGCAGGACACCACCTGCAGGCTAGCTGGGACTGGGAGGAGAAGCTGGGAGGCTGGCACTCCGTGGGGACGTGATTGAAGATGACATGAACTAGTGTGCCCTCTCTCTCTCTCTCTCTCTCGCTCTCTCTCTCCTGTTTTATGTTTCCTTTTATTGTCTCTCCTCTGAAGCGCTCTCTGTTCTCAGGATTTCTAGGCTACCTCGAACTGATCTATTCCACTCTCGTCATCCTTCATAATAACGGACTGAAAATCTAGAAGAGGAAATGATTGGTGAAGGGGATATTCTTAGAACCTGGAGACACTGGATTCATGTGAGAATGCAAGCAGGCAAACCAGAACCCTGGACTTAATCCCAAAGACACAGCTCACACACACAAAGTGAATAGCAAATCCATGCTTTTGAGCGCCAAATTGTCTGGTGTGCTGACAGAGTGACTGACATGACAGTAACTGTGCCCTGCAGATAGAGACGGAGATTGTTTGCCTCTGCTGGGGGTTGACTCCTCCTCTGTGAGTATGACTGTGTTAGAGCTTTAAATGGGTGATCAAATCAAAATCATCCAATCAAATGTTATCGGTCACATACACGTGTTTAGCAGATGTTATCGGACACATACACGTGTATATCAGATGTTATCGGACACATACACGTGTTTAGCAGATGTTATCGGACACATACACATGTTTAGCAGATGTTATCGGTCACATACACATGTTTAGCAGATGTTATCGGACACATACATGTGTATAGCAGATGTTATCGGACACATACACGTGTTTAGCAGATGTTATCGGTCACATACACGTGTTTAGCAGATGTTATCAGACACATACACGTGTATAGCAGAGGTTATCGGTCACATACACGTGTTTAGCAGATGTTATCGGACACAGACGCGTGTTTTGCAGATGTTATCGGTAGCAGATGTTATCCGTCACATACACGTGTTTAGCAGATGTTATCCGTCACATACACGTGTTTAGCAGATGTTATCCGACACATACACGTGTTTAGCAGATGTTATCAGACACATACACGTGTATAGCAGATGTTATCGGACACATACACGTGTATAGCAGATGTTAACGGTCACATACACGTGTATAGCAGATGTTATCAGACACATACACGTGTTTAGCAGATGTTATCGGTCACATACACGTGTATAGCAGATGTTATCGGACACATACACGTGTATAGCAGATGTTATCGGTCACATACACGTGTTTAGCAGATGTTATCCGTCACATACACGTGTATAGCAGATGTTATCGGTCACATACACGTGTTTAGCAGATGTTATCGGACACATACACGTGTTTAGCAGATGTTATCGGTCACATACACGTGTATAGCAGATGCTATCGGTCACATACACGTGTATAGCAGATGTTATCGGTCACATACACGTCTTTAGCAGATGTTATCAGACACATACACGTGTTTAGCAGATGTTATCGGTCACATACACGTGTTTAGCAGATGTTATCCGTCACATACACGTGTTTAGCAGATGTTATCCGACACATACACGTGTTTAGCAGATGTTATCAGTCACATACACGTGTTTAGCAGATGTTATCGGACACATACACGTGTTTGCAGATGTTATCGGTCACATACACGTGTTTAGCAGATGTTATCAGACACATACACGTGTTTAGCAGATGTTATCGGTCACATACACGTGTTTAGCAGATGTTATCGGTCACATACACGTGTTTAGCAGATGTTATCCGTCACATACACGTGTTTAGCAGATGTTATCGGTCACATACACGTGTTTAGCAGATGTTATCGGACACATACACGTGTTTAGCAGATGTTATCGGTCACATACACGTGTTTAGCAGATGTTATCGGTCACATACACGTGTTTAGCAGATGTTATCAGTCACATACACGTGTTTAGCAGATGTTATCAGACACATACACGTGTTTAGCAGATGTTATCGGTCACATACACGTGTTTAGCAGATGTTATCAGACACATACACGTGTTTAGCAGATGTTATCGGTCACATACACGTGTTTAGCAGATGTTATCGGTCACATACACGTGTTTAGCAGATGTTATCAGTCACATACACGTGTTTAGCAGATGTTATCGGTCACATACACGTGTTTAGCAGATGTTATCAGACACATACACGTGTTTAGCAGATGTTATCGGACACATACACGTGTTTAGCAGATGTTATCAGACACATACACGTGTTTAGCAGATGTTATCGGACACATACACGTGTTTAGCAGATGTTATCGGTCACATACACGTGTTTAGCAGATGTTATCGGTCACATACACGTGTTTAGCAGATGTTATCGGTCACATACACGTGTTTAGCAGATGTTATCCGTCACATACACGTGTATAGCAGATGTTATCCGACACATACACGTGTATAGCAGATGTTATCAGACACATACACGTGTTTAGCAGATGTTATCGGACACATACACGTGTTTAGCAGATGTTATCGGTCACATACACGTGTTAGCAGATGTTATCGGTCACATCGGTCACATAGCACGTGTTTAGCAGATGTTATCAGACACATACACGTGTTTAGCAGATGTTATCAGACACATACACGTGTATAGCAGATGTTATCGGTCACATACACGTGTTTAGCAGATGTTATCGGTCACATACACGTGTTTAGCAGATGTTATCGTCACATACACGTGTTTAGCAGATGTTATCATCACATACACGTGTTTAGCAGATGTTATCGGTCACATACACGTGTTTAGCAGATGTTTATACACGTGTTTAGCAGATGTTACGGACACATACACGTGTTTAGCAGATGTTATCCGTCACATACACGTGTATAGCAGATGTTATCCGACACATACACGTGTATAGCAGATGTTATCAGACACATACACGTGTTTAGCAGATGTTATCCGTCACATACACGTGTATAGCAGAGTCACATACACGTGTTAGCAGATGTTATCAGACACATACACGTGTTTAGCAGATGTTATCAGACACATACACGTGTATAGCAGATGTTATCGGACACATACACGTGTTTAGCAGATGTTATCAGACACATACACGTGTATAGCAGATGTTATCAGATGGTCACATACACGTGTTTAGCAGATGTTATCCGTCACATACACGTGTTTAGCAGATGTTATCCGATGTTATCAGACACATACACGTGTATAGCAGATGTTATCAGACACATACACGTGTTTAGCAGATGTTATCCGTCACATACACGTGTATAGCAGATGTTATCGGACACATACACGTGTTAGCAGATGTTATCAGACACATACACGTGTTTAGCAGATGTTATCAGACACATACACGTGTTTAGCAGATGTTATCAGACACATACACGTGTATAGCAGATGTTATCAGACACATACACGTGATTAGCAGATGTTATCGGACACATACACGTGTTCAGCAGATGTTATCAGACACATACACGTGTATAGCAGATGTTATCATTACACATACACGTGTTTAGCAGATGTTATCGGACACATACACGTGTTTAGCAGATGTTATCAGACACATACACGTGTATAGCAGATGTTATCGGTCACATACACGTGTTTAGCAGATGTTATCGGACACATACACGTGTTTAGCAGATGTTATCAGACACATACACGTGTATAGCAGATGTTATATACACGTGTTTAGCAGATGTTATCAGACACATACACGTGTTAGCAGATGTTATCGGACACATACACGTGTTTAGCAGATGTTATCGGTCACATACACGTGTTAGCAGATGTTATCGGTCACATACACGTGTTTAGCAGATGTTATCAGACACATACACGTGTTTAGCAGATGTTATCGGACACATACACGTGTTATAGCAGATGTTATCAGACACATACACGTGACACATACACGTGTTTAGCAGATGTTATCGGTCACATACACGTGTTTAGCAGATGTTATCGGACACATACACGTGTTTAGCAGATGTTATCAGACACATACACGTGTTAGCAGATGTTATCAGACACATACACGTGTTTAGCAGATGTTATCGGACACATACACGTGTTTAGCAGATGTTATCAGACACATACACGTGTATAGCAGATGTTATCGGACACATACACGTGTATAGCAGATGTTATCGGACACATACACGTGTATAGCAGATGTTATCGGTCACATACACGTGTTTAGCAGATGTTATCAGACACATACACGTGTTTAGCAGATGTTATCAGACACATACACGTGTATAGCAGATGTTATCGGTCACATACACGTGTTTAGCAGATGTTATGGTCACATACACGTGTTTAGCAGATGTTATCCGTCACATACACGTGTTTAGCAGATGTTATGGTCACATACACGTGTTTAGCAGATGTTATCCGTCACATACACGTGTTTAGCAGATGTTATCCGTCACATACACGTGTTTAGCAGATGTTATCGGACACATACACGTGTTTAGCAGATGTTATCCGTCACATACACGTGTTTAGCAGATGTTATCAGACACATACACGTGTTTAGCAGATGTTATCAGACACATACACGTGTTTAGCAGATGTTATCGGACACATACACGTGTTTAGCAGATGTTATCAGACACATACACATGTTTAGCAGATGTTATCGGTCACATACACGTGTTTAGCAGATGTTATCGGTCACATATACGTGTTTAGCAGATGTTATCAGACACATACACGTGTTTAGCAGATGTTATCGGACACATACACGTGTTTAGCAGATGTTATCGGTCACATACACGTGTTTAGCAGATGTTATCAGACACATACACGTGTATAGCAGAGGTTATCGGTCACATACACGTGTTTAGCAGATGTTATCGGTCACATACACGTGTTTAGCAGATGTTATCGGTCACATACACGTGTTTAGCAGATGTTATCGGACACATACACGTGTTTAGCAGATGTTATCCGTCACATACACGTGTTTAGCAGATGTTATCCGACACATACACGTGTATAGCAGATGTTATCAGACACATACACGTGATTAGCAGATGTTATCGGACACATACACGTGTATAGCAGATGTTATCGGTCACATACACGTGTTTAGCAGATGTTATCGGTCACATACACGTGTTTAGCAGATGTTATCAGACACATACACGTGTTTAGCAGATGTTATCAGACACATACACGTGTTTAGCAGATGTTATCAGACACATACACGTGTATAGCAGATGTTATCAGACACATACACATGTTTAGCAGATGTTTAGCAGATGTTACATCACATACACGTGTTTAGCAGATGTTATCCGACACATACACGTGTATAGCAGATGTTATCACACGTGTTTAGCAGATGTTATCAGACACATACACGTGTTTAGCAGATGTTATCAGACACATACACATGTTTAGCAGATGTTATCGGACACATACACGTGTTTAGCAGATGTTATCAGACACATACACATGTTTAGCAGATGTTATCGGTCACATACACGTGTTTAGCAGATGTTATCGGTCACATACACGTGTATAGAAGATGTTATCGGTCACATACACGTGTTTAGCAGATGTTATCAGACACATACACGTGTTTAGCAGATGTTATCCGACACATACACGTGTATAGCAGATGTTATCCGACACATACACGTGTTTAGCAGATGTTATCCGACACATACACGTGTATAGCAGATGTTATCCGACACATACACGTGTATAGCAGATGTTATCAGACACATACACGTGATTAGCAGATGTTATCGGACACATACACGTGTTTAGCAGATGTTATCAGACACATACACGTGTTCAGCAGATGTTATCAGACACATACACGTGTATAGCAGATGTTATCCGTCACATACACGTGTATAGCAGATGTTATCAGACACATACACGTGTTTAGCAGATGTTATCGGACACATACACGTGTTTAGCAGATGTTATCGGTCACATACACGTGTTTAGCAGATGTTATCAGACACATACACGTGTTCAGCAGATGTTCACATACACGTGTTTAGCAGATGTTACATACACGTGTTATAGCAGATGTTATCGGTCACATACACGATGTGTTAGCAGATGTTATCAGATGACACATACACGTGTTTAGCAGATGTTATCGGTCACATACACGTGTTTAGCAGATGTTATCGGTCACATACACGTGTTTAGCAGATGTTATCCGTCACATACACGTGTTTAGCAGATGTTATCGGTCACATACACGTGTTTAGCAGATGTTATCGGTCACATACACGTGTTTAGCAGATGTTATCGGACACATACACGTGTTTAGCAGATGTTATCGGTCACATACACGTGTTTAGCAGATGTTATCGGACACATACACGTGTTTAGCAGATGTTATCGGTCACATACACGTGTTTAGCAGATGTTATCAGACACATACACGTGTTAGCAGATGTTATCAGACACATACACGTGTATAGCAGATGTTATCGGACACATACACGTGTTTAGCAGATGTTATCGGACACATACACGTGTTTAGCAGATGTTATCGGACACATACACGTGTTTAGCAGATGTTATCGGTCACATACACGTGTTTAGCAGATGTTATCAGACACATACACGTGTTTAGCAGATGTTATCGGTCACATACACGTGTTTAGCAGATGTTATCGGTCACATACACGTGTATAGCAGATGTTATCGGACACATACACGTGTTTAGCAGATGTTATCGGACACATACACGTGTTTAGCAGATGTTATCCGACACATACACATAGCAGATGTTATCGGACACATACACGTGTTTAGCAGATGTTATCGGTCACACACGTGTTTAGCAGACGACACATACACGTTTAGCAGATGTTATCGGACACATACACGTGTTTAGCAGATGTTATCGGTCACATACACGTGTTTAGCAGATGTTATCGGACACATACACAGATGTTATCGGACACATAGCAGATGTTATCGGTCACATACACGTGTTTAGCAGATGTTATCGGTCACATACACGTGTTTAGCAGATGTTATCGGTCACATACACGTGTTTAGCAGATGTTATAGCAGATGTTATCGGTCACATACACGTGTTTAGCAGATGTTATCGGACACATACACGTGTTTAGCAGATGTTATCCGACACATACACGTGTTTAGCAGATGTTATCCGACACATACACGTGTATAGCAGATGTTATCCGACACATACACGTGTTTAGCAGATGTTATCCGACACATACACGTGTATAGCAGATGTTATCCGTCACATACACGTGTATAGCAGATGTTATCTGTCACATACACGTGTTTAGCAGATGTTATCGGTTTAGCAGATGTTATCGGACACATACACGTGTTTAGCAGATGTTATCGGTCACATACACGTGTATAGCAGATGTTATCAGACACATACAGCAGATGTGTCACATACACGTGTTAGCAGATGTTATCGGTCACATACACGTGTTTAGCAGATGTTATCAGACACATTTAGCAGATGTTATCGGACACATACACGTCTTTAGCAGATGTTATCCGACACATACACGTGTTTAGCAGATGTTATCGGTCACATACACGTGATTAGCAGATGTTATCAGACACATACACGTGTTTAGCAGATGTTATCAGACACATACACGTGTATAGCAGATGTTATCAGACACATACACGTGTATAGCAGATGTTATCGGTCACATACACGTGTATAGCAGATGTTATCGGTCACATACACGTGTTTAGCAGATGTTATCGGACACATACACGTGTTTAGCAGATGTTATCGGTCACATACACGTGTTTAGCAGATGTTATCGGTCACATACACGTGTTTAGCAGATGTTATCGGTCACATACACGTGTTTAGCAGATGTTATCGGTCACATACACGTGTTTAGCAGATGTTATCCGTCACATACACGTGTTTAGCAGATGTTATCAGACACATACACGTGTTTAGCAGATGTTATCGGTCACATACACGTGTTTAGCAGATGTTATCGGACACATACACGTGTTTAGCAGATGTTATCCGTCACATACACGTGTTTAGCAGATGTTATCAGACACATACACGTGTATAGCAGATGTTATCGGTCACATACACGTGTTTAGCAGATGTTATCGGTCACATACACGTGTTTAGCAGATGTTATCCGTCACATACACGTGTTTAGCAGATGTTATCGGTCACATACACGCGTTTAGCAGATGTTATCGGTCACATACACGTGTTAGCAGATGTTATCGGTCACATACACGTAGCAGATAGCAGATGTTATCAGACACATACACGTGTTTAGCAGATGTTATCAGACACATACACGTGTATAGCAGATGTTATCAGACACATACACGTGTATAGCAGATGTTATCAGACACATACACGTGTTTAGCAGATGTTATCGGTCACATACACGTGTTTAGCAGATGTTATCGGTCACATACACGTGTTTAGCAGATGTTATCGGACACATACACGTGTATAGCAGATGTTATCAGACACATACACGTGTATAGCAGATGTTATCAGACACATACACGTGATTAGCAGATGTTATCGGTCACATACACGTGTTTAGCAGATGTTATCCGACACATACACGTGTATAGCAGATGTTATCAGACACATACACGTGATTAGCAGATGTTATCGGACACATACACGTGTTTAGCAGATGTTATCGGTCACATACACGTGTATAGCAGATGTTATCGGACACATACACGTGTTTAGCAGATGTTATCAGACACATACACGTGTTTAGCAGATGTTATCGGACACATACACGTGTTTAGCAGATGTTATCGGTCACATACACGTGTTTAGCAGATGTTATCGGTCACATACACGTGTTTAGCAGATGTTATCCGTCACATACACGTGTTTAGCAGATGTTATCCGACACATACACGTGTTTAGCAGATGTTATCAGACACATACACGTGTATAGCAGATGTTATCCGTCACATACACGTGTATAGGAGATGTTATCCGACACATACACGTGTTTAGCAGATGTTATCCGTCACATACACGTGTATAGCAGATGTTATCCGACACATACACGTGTATAGCAGATGTTATCAGACACATACACATGATTAGCAGATGTTATCGGACACATACACGTGTATAGCAGATGTTATCGGTCACATACACGTGTATAGCAGATGTTATCGGTCACATACACGTGTTTAGCAGATGTTATCAGACACATACACGTGTTTAGCAGATGTTATCAGACACATACACGTGTATAGCAGATGTTATCGGTCACATACACGTGTTTAGCAGATGTTATCGGTCACATACACGCGTTTAGCAGATGTTATCCGTCACATACACGTGTTTCGCAGATGTTATCGGTCACATACACGTGCTTAGCAGATGATATTGCGTGTGTTACGAAATGCTTGTGTTTCTAGCTCCAACTGTGCAGTAATATCTAACAATACACAACAATACACACAAATGTAAGTAAAGTCAGAGCGGCATAGACTAAGATACAGTAGAATATAATATAATACAGTATATACATGTGAGATGAGTAATGCAAAATATGTAAAAGTTATTAAAGTGACAAGTGCTCCATTATTAAAGTGGCCAGTGAATTCAAGCCTGTGCTGCAGCCTCTAATGTGCTAGTGGTGGCTATTTAAAAGTCTGATGGCCTTGAGATATAAGCTGTTTTTCAGTCTCTTGGTCCCAGCTTTGATGCACCTCTACTGACCTCACCTTCTGGATGATAGCAGAGTGAACAAGCAGTGGCTTGGGTGGTTGTGGTCCTTGATGATCTTTTTGGCCTTCTTGTGACACTGGGTGCTGTAGGTGATGTGAAGTAATGTGTACTGGTAGATGTGTGTTTATGCCTTTCTCTCACTAGAGTTTAGAATGAAAGCTCATTAACCAGCATTAGTGTTTCTTGCAAAATTCCCTCTCCTTCTGGACACCTTATGCCACTGTAGCTCAGTTGGTAGAGCATGGCGCTTGTAACGCCAGGGTAGTGGGTTCGATTCCCGGGACCACCCATACGTAGAATGTATGCACACATGATTGTAAGTCGCTTTGGATAAAAGCGTCTGCTAAATGGCATATATTATTATATTATATATTACTACAAAAATGTTCCATAACTAAACCAATTCCCCAGCATTCAATAATTCCACAGCTGGTAAGAGTTCTTGCCAAGGGTTAGCTACTTGAATATTTAAGCATAATAATGAGATACTGTATTTGTTTACTGACACTCTTAGCTTCTATCATTAAAATTGCAAATATAAACATAATGCAAAATATCACATTGATATGGGAGTAATCTCTGCCATGCAATTACCAACATACTGTACCTTCGTTTGGGGAGGAGAGGGTTTAAAAAGGGAAAGACCATTTCATTTTCATCAAGTACAAATGCTGATAAACACTGTGGGGAAGACTGAATAAATGAATGAATGTTTGACTGCTAATCCTTTGAACCAATACCATCCACAGGCCTCCCTCCCTCTCTCATTCTGGCTCTGGGATTGGTTCATTGGTGTTGACAGATGCTGAATATGCATGAGCAGAGGGTCTGTTCGTGGGTGGAGCCTCAGAGGCTGACTCTGAGAGAGGATGAGAGAGAAGTGAAGCGAGTAACAGCAGCATTCTATTCTCCAGCACTGCAGAATCCACGCACTGACAAGGCTCACATTCTGTATCATTTGAGGAGGGGGGGGCATTTCTGCCCGCCTTTCCTCTTCCCAGGACTCTGGCACAGATTGGATCGATGCACTGCTGCACTGGTTTCATCCTTCATACCTCTGAGCTGGCTTGTCTACCTTCCTCTTACCTTCGAGCTGGCCTTTCCTCCTCCTTTCTCCCCCTCCACTGCTGTAAGTGGATCAGCCAGACCTCCACCAGAGTGACACAGACATGGGCTGTCGGCTCTCTGGACAGGGACAGTGGGCTGACAATGGGAATGGGGTAAGTAAGGGTGGTTGTGGTTATGTGTGTGTGTGTGTGTGTGTGTGTGTGTGTGTGTGTGTGTGTGTGTGTGTGTGTGTGTGTGTGTGTGTGTGTGTGTGTGTGCGTGTGTGCGTGCGTGCGTGCGTGCGTGCGTGCGTGCGTGCGTGCGTGCGTGCGTATGAGTGCGTTCAACCTGTGCCTTTGTTCTGGGATTTGTGTGCTTATAGACAAAGCAGCCTATACTGTTACAATCATGTCTTCCTTCACACAGAAAAGTCAGCATACGCAGGCTACGTAATCTGAAGACTCGATCGGGGCAGACCGTGTCTGAACGTGCGTATGTGTTTGTGTGGTCACGCACAATTTTATGGTATGACCTCATGTGCATTCGTTTGAGTGTGTTTGCATAATTGAGGGTCTTTAGCATGCATACCGTATTTGTGTTGGCAAAAATATTCCATGAAAAGAACATACACGACTGCAGTTTCTGTGTGTGTTGACGCGTAGCTAACAGGGACTGATGGTGGCTGTGGTGACCTGCTCTGGTCTCACAGGAAGCCATGTAGATGCCTCTAGACAGGCCGACTATTCACCAACACACTGTCTATCTCTATTTGCCCCAAGCAGCCTCTGGCCATTTTAGCAGCCATGGTCCAGATACTGTGCATTGTAATGCATCAAAATAATTGTATACTGTGCATTAAGAGAAGATTGCTCGTTGGTGACCAGAGGGTGAATGTGTTCATGGGTGACCTGATAGAGTGTATGTCTCCATTGTCAATGGAGTAACTACTGTTAGCAATAGCTATGGCTGCTCAACCTGGCTGCCTGCCTTGAATTTATAAACTGGAATCTGAGCACAATACACACGCATATAAATTCACAAGTTTGCAAGCACAGACACACAGTATACCAGTGGCGGTCGGTGCCGTTTAAGGTGAGGGAGGACAATACATTTTTTATGAGCATGACTTTATTTCTATTACAGCATATTGGATGACTGTCATTTATATTCCATTCACCCAGCTCAATGTATCATCGATAGGTTTAACCTGTTAATCCTACCCCCTACTCATTCGAACATTCTGTTAAAAATCGTGCAACATTTCAGCGCCCTGCTACTCATGCCAGGAATATAGTATATGCATATGATTCGTATGTGTGGATAGAAAACACTCAGACGTTTCTAAAACTGGTTAAATCACGGCTGTGACTATAACATAACGTGCGTTTCATCGAAAAGCGCAGGAAAATCTGATCATTGAAAATGGAAATATATATCCATGTGCGACTTGAACCCATTGATAAAGGTGAACCACATTTAATGGGGCTGAGGTTGCAATACCTACAGCTTCCACACGTTGTCTAGAGTCTTGTCATTTGCCTAGGCTTTGTTTCTTGGTCAAACAGACGCAAGGCAACGCATTTCTTCCGGTCTCCAACCGGATATTTTGGTTGAGAATTACCCGGACATTATTTCCAGACGGACAGCTAAAGAATATACTTCGCCTAGTGATCAATTTGATCGCTTATTAACGTTTAATAATACCTAAAGTTGCATTACAAAAGTATTTCGAAGTGTTTTGTGAAAGTTTATCATCAACTTTTTTAATTTTAAAAAATGACGTTACGTTATAAGACGCTATTTTTTTCCGTTTATCACACAGTCTTCATAGATCGATATCTAGGCTATATATGGACCGATTTAATCGAAAAAAAGACCCAATAGTGATTATGGGACATCTAGGAGTGCCAACAAAGAAGATGGTCAAAGGTAATGAATGTTTTATATTTTATTTGTGCGGTTTGTGTAGCGACGACTATGCTAATTATTTTGTTTACGTCCCCTTGCGGGTCTTTTGGGGTGTTACATGCTATCAGATAATAGCTTCTCATGCTTTCGCCGAAAAGCATTTTAAAAATCGGACTTGTTGCCTGGATTCACAACGAGTGTAGCTTTAACTCAATACCCTGCATGTGTATTTTAATGAACGTTTGAGTTTTAACTAGTACTATTAGCATTTAGCGTAGCGCATTTGCATTTCCAGATGTCTAGATGGGACGCCTGCGTGCCAGGTAGGAGCAAGAGGTTGAGCAACTACATGATACTCAAATTTGTCCTATACCCATCATGAGGTTGCTTCAACTTAGCCTACAATTGAACGTTTATAACGTAGGTGCACAGGTCAAGAGACAAATTGGAGTAATCAAGGTGACAGAAAGCGACACATTCAATACGGCCATGCACACTATTGCCTGGATCTGGGGTGTAATCATTAGTCCAAACAGTTGCAAAACATTCCGTTTTTCAACTGAAACAAGAGTTTCTATTGGACAAAATCAGGTAGGTCCCTCCCCGCTTCGTTCCGTTTGAGAAACGTTTTGCAACAGAATCAGCGGAATGAATACACCCCGAATCACCCGCACACAGTTCACTTTCAAAGCAGCCACATACAGCACCATCACTTTGCTAGTTGTATAATTCCTTTTCGCTCTCCTCTTCTAACCTTTTCCCTTCACTTGTGGACTTCAGTGCAGAACACAACAGCTGTCTATGACCAGGTGCAAAAACCACTCAAAGCCAAACCTTCATACCATGACCGCTAACTGTTACACAGCCTACATCATCAACATATTAATGTTATAGTCAACAAACAAATTTACGCGTTCGTAAACCCACAATCCAATCCATGTGTACAATCATGCAGTACAGTGTACAGAAAGCAGTTTAGCAGATACACCGGCATGTCCCAGTGGCAATAAATGATTAAAACCGAAAGCTTAAACTGTTAAAATTAAGTGCTCTAAACTAGTGCCAACTGAACTCCCACCACTTTAAAGGGCACAAAACCTTAACTTTGCTGGAGTATTGAAACACATGGTTGTGAGGGTATTTAGACCCATTTAACCTGTTGCAACGAGCAATCCCGTATCCGGGATCCTATTTATAGCCTCAAGCTCATTACCATAACACAACGTTAACTATTCATGAAAATCGCAAATGAAATGAAATAAATATATTTGCTCTCAAGCTTAGCCTTTTGTTAACAACACTGTCATCTCAGATTTTCAAAATATGTGTAACGGCGTTCTTCGTTTGTCAAAAGAGAGTCGGACCGAAATGCAGCGTGGTAGTTACTCATGACTTTATTGGAAAAAGCGACACATGAAATAACTATTACAAAATACAAAACAACAAACGGAACGTGAAACCTATTACAGCCTATCTGGTGAAACTACACAGAGACAGGAACAATCACCCACGAAATACAAAGCGAAACCAGGCTACCTAAATACGGTTCCCAATCAGAGACAACGAGAATCACCTGCCTCAACCGCCTCAGGCAGCCAAGCCCATACAACACCCCTAACTCAGCCGCAATCCCAATAATACAAAAACCTCAATACGAAATACAACAACATAAACCCATGTCACACCCTGGCCTGACCAAATAATTAAAGAAAACACAAAATACTAAGACCAAGGCATGACAATATGCTTTTGAACCATAGCTAAACAAGCATTTGTGTAAGAGTATTGATAGCCTAGCATAGCATTAAGCTTAGCATTCAGCATGCAACATTTTCACAAAAACAAGAAAAGCATTCAAATAAAATAATTTACCTTTTAAGAACTTCAGATGTTTTCAATGAGGAGACTCTCAGTTAGATAGCAAATGTTCAGTTTTTCCAAAAAAGATTATTTGTGTAGGACAAATCGCTCCGTTTTGTTCATCACATTTGGGTAAGAAAAAACCTGAAAATTAAGTCATTACAACGCAAACTTTTTTCAAAATTAACTCCATAATATCGACAGAAACATGGCAAACGTTGTTTGATTGATTCTCCTCAAGGTGTTTTTCACATATCTATCGATGATAAATAATTCGTGGCAGTTTGGTTTCTCCTCTGAAGAAAATGGAACGTGCATGGACCTGGAGATTACGCAATAATTTCGACGGAGGACACCGGGCGGACACCTGGTAAATGTAATCTCTTATGGTCAATCTTCCAATGATATGCCTACAAATACGTCACAATGCTGCAGACACCTTGGGGAAACGACAGAAAGTGCAGGCTCATTCCTGGCGCATTCACAGCCATATAAGGAGAGATTAGAACACAGGGCATTCAAAATCTGGACCATTTCCTGTATGAAATTTCATCTTAGTTTCGCCTGTAGCATTAGTTCTGGGGCACTCACAGATAATATCTTTGCAGTTTTGGAAACGTCAGAGTTTTTTCTTTCCAAAGCTGTCAATTACATGCATCGTCGACAAAATATCTTGTTTAAAACGGGAACGTTTTTTATCCAAAAATTAAAAGAGCGCCCCCTATCTCGAAGAAGTTAAGGTGTTTTGAAACATGGCATGGTGTGTTGTCATGGCAGTTTCAGCGACGCTCCCCATCCAACCTGACAGAACTTGATAGGATCTGCAGAGAAGAATAGGAGAAACTCCCTAAATACAGGCGTGCCATGCTTGAAGCTTCATATCCAAGAAGACTCGAGGCTGTAATCACTGCCAAAGGTGCTTCAACAAAGCACTGAGTAAAGGGTCTTAATTTAATACTTAAGTAAATGTGATATTTCAGTTGATTTATTTTTTATACATTTGGAAACATTTCTAAAAACCTGTTTTTGCTTCGTCATTATGGGGTATTGTGTGTAGATTGATGAGATATTTTCATTTTTTAAATCCATTTTAGAATAAGGCTGTAACATAACTGTCACACTTGTGACAGAATAACCCACCAACAATGGACCAAGCAGCGTGGTAACGGCCAGCAGCAGCAGGGGCAAAGAACGCAGGACTCATGGACTTGGGAGGAGATTCTAGACGGCGAAGGACCCTGGGCACAGCCAGGGGAATATCGCCGCCCAAAGCAGAGCTGGAGGCAGCGAAAGCAGAGAGACGCCGGTATGAGGAGGCAGCATGGCAGGGCGGCTGGAAGCCCGAGAGGCAGCCCCAAAAATGTCTTGGCGGGGGCACAGGGAGAGTGTGGCAGAGTCAGGAGTCAGACCTGAGCCATCTCCCCCAGCTTACCGTAAGGGGCCAAGGATGGAACCAGAGCCGGTCAGGGCGGTATTGGAGGTGAGCGAAGCAGAGACAGTGAAGGAGTTCATGGGGAGATTGAAGGAGAGAGTTATGAGGGAGGTGCTGTGTTGGTGCCTGAGGCACGACATCCGCACCGACGGAGCGTGTCAGGGATTTAATGTCACCTGGGTCAGCTCTCCATACTCGTCCTGAGTTGCGTGCTAGCCATCTGGTGAAGACTGTGCCAGCCCCATGCACCAGGCCTCCTGTGCGCCTCCCTAGCCCTGCACGTCCTGTGCCAGCTCAGCGTTACAGTTATCTGAGCCGTGCTTACCCCGGCTGGCGTTGTATTGGTCAGCTAAATGGCATATATTATTATTATTATTATTATGCTACATCTCCGCATCTGCTGGGCTAGGGTGAGGATCCAGCCAGGGCGTATGGTGCCAGCCCTGTTCTCAAGATCTCCAGTACGCCTTCACGGTCCGGACTATCCGGTGCCACCTCCACGCACCAGCCCTCCGGTGGCAGCCCCCCGCACCAGGCTGTCTCTCCGTCTCATCCCTACAGGTGCTCCCGCCTGTCCAGCCCTGCCAGAGCCTACCTCCTGCCCAGAGCCGCCAGAGTCTCCCATCTGTCCTGAGCCACCAGAGTCTCCCGTCTGTCCTGAGCCGCCAGAGTCTCCCGTCTGTCCTGAGCCGCCAGAGTCTCCTGTCTGTCCTGAGCCGCCAGTCAGCCAGGAGCAGCCAGGAGCCGCCAGAGCCGCCAGTCAGCCAGGAGCCGCCAGGAGCCGCCAGAGCCGCCAGCCAGCCAGGAGCCGCCAGAGCCGTCAGCCAGCCAGGAGCCACCAGAGCCGTCAGCCGGCCAGGACCCGCCAGAGCCGTCAGCCGGCCAGGACCCGCCAGAGCCGTCAGCCGGCCAGGAGCCGCCAGAGCCGTCAGCCAGCCAGGAGCTGCCAGAGCCGCCAGCCAGTCCAGAGCTGCCCCTCAGTCCGGAGCTGCCCCTCAGTCCGGAGCTGACCCTCAGTCCAGAGGCGCTCCTCAGTCCAGTGGGGCCTTTAGACCCAAGGTCAGAGGCGAGGGTCGTCACTCTAAAGAGGCCCTTGAAGAGGGAAATGACTATGGTGGAGTGGGGTCAACGTCCCGCCACCGCGGCCAGATGCCCACCCAGACCCTCCCCTATAGGCTTAGGTTTTGAGTGCACCTTAGGGGCGGGGGTACTGTCACACTCTGACCATTATTTGCGTTGTTGGTTTCTATGTTTTGTTTGGTCAGGGTGTGATATGAGTGGGCAGTTTCTATAGCGGTCACGTTCGTCTTATTATTTTGTTCGTTTGTTTAGTGTTCGTCGTGTTCTTTCATCTACATTAAAAGAATGTATTCACACCACGCTGCTCTTTGGTCTCCTCACTACGACGATCGTGACAATAACAAAATGTGGAAAAAGTGAAGGGATCTGAATACTTTCCGAATGCACTGATTGTGAATAACAGCAGTTAAACAGCATATTGGTGTTGAGAACAATGGCAGCAGCAGAATGAGGAGAAGAGAAAACAGCCCTTGCCTTATTGTCTATGAAAAGTGAGAAGAGAGGAAACCCCAATTATTTAGGTCTATAATCAATATACTAGCTGTTAAATGTGCCTAGCTTTAAAAATCATCCATGTACAGTACCAGTCAAAAGTTTGGACACACCTACTCATTCAAGGGGTTTCCTTTATTTTTACAATAGTCTACATTGTAGAATAATAGTGAAGACATCACAACTCTGAAATAACACATATGGAATCATGTAGTAACCAAAAAGGTGTTAAACAAAAAGTAATATTTTGCGTGCTCCAGCTTACTGTTTTTTTGTAATATTTCTTGTTTTTTCGACAATCAAAAATATTTTGCATCTTCAAAGTGGTAGGCATGTTGTGTAAATGAAATGATACAAACCCCCCCAAAATCTATTTTAATTCCAGATCGTAATGCAACAAAACTGGAAAAATGCAGAGGGGGGTGAATACTTTCGCAAGCCACTGTAAATGAGTAGGTGTGTCCAAACTTTTGACTGGTACTGTATATCTACAGAAATAAGTCAGATCCTACTTCTGTTGCCTGTTTGAGTGTTTGTTTAATAGCCTACTGATTCCGTGAGCACCAAGCCTCACCCAATCACAACATGTTGGATAAACGATTTCACAAATTCGGCTATTTTTTATCTTTACTTTGCTGTCATAAAGGCTTTACACTTTTTTTATTTCGTTACAACAGTCTCTGGTATTGTTTATAACTTATTTTGTGTTGTTTACACTGTTCCAAAATTATATTTATAGTAATAACAATAATCTTCCTTTTTCTTGATCTCTTTCTTATTGTTATTATTACGATTATTATTATGATCATCATTATAATAATAAGTAACGTCATTATCATTAGTAAACTTATATAATAGCCTTGTTTAACCAGCTGTAGGCCTAAGAGCGCATCCTGTTCAGTCTTGACACCGTAACTTACTTAGGCCTATATTTCAATACTTATATAGGCTACTGTTTCAATCAATCATTCATTTGTTCATGTCATCACACAGTATACAAGTCATTCATGATTCGAAATGCAATCAAGCATTTTTTGTTTTAAAATAAAATAACAATGCGACCCTTGAATAATTAGCATAAGCAATAAATAAACTGTTCCATTTCGGGAAATTGTATTCAGAAATGAATGTGACTGTTTTTAGTCTTTGCTATAATAAAGGCTTTACAAAATACATTACAACGGACTCTCTGATAGATTTATGATTTATTTAGTTTTGTTCTTACTTCCAAACGATCAGGAAAATTATATTGTAATCTAACAGCACCCGTTTGGCACACATAATATATATAAAGAAGTGTTGCTTCTTATTTTAATTGTATTTATTGATCTCCAGTATTTTACACAACTAATAAGATTTATTCCACACATCTGACTTCCCCTTTACCTCCTGAGCAACCAGTAAACAATCCTGTTTCAAGTTTATTTGTTTCGTCCTTTGCATACATTTTGCTGTCACATGTGTTACGGTGTTCTGAGATTGTTATAACCATTTTATTGATGTGATTTTGCTGTAGGTCAGGCCCTATTGGTCACTTACTTTCGTTGCACACGTGTCACATAAAGAGAGCAATGGTTGAGGGAATAGGGAATGTTCTTTCCTTAAGAAGTGAAGGATTTCGGTAACAGAACTTTTCAGTCAGAAATGGCTGTGATTATGTTCCAGCTTCAGCAAAATGGACAGTGCGATAAACACTGTTGATGTTCGGTGGTGGTCACTGCAGCAGGGAGGAGAGAGACACAATGGGTACGAGTCACACAGATACAGGCTGTGATTTTTTAAAACCCAGCACATCAAGTGTGAGCCCGGCCCTGCAGAAGGAAAATCAATTGTGGTTGTACTCCCTCTAGTTCTTTGTGTGTCTTAATTATTTCATCAAACAGAGCATAACATCGAAACAGTGCTTAAAGCATCAGACAAGCTCAGTGCATATAGTTGATATGATTTTAACACTTAGGATGTGTCTATATATTGAAAAATATGTGTTTTAAAATGTCAAACAATCGATTGGTCAAAGGAGCAGATGACTCCTGGTCCACCCAGATTTTCTTTAGCCGGGGATAGCCCTAGAGTGCAGTGGGGTGGAAAAGATCTTCCTGAGTTGCATCTCTAGGGTTTTATTGAGCACAAAGCTTTTCAGATGAGCCAGAAAGCACAGCCCAGAATCCATGGCGAGAATCAGTCCAGCTCAGCTGGCCTACATTTCTCGACCCATGAGACATCACGCATTATAATAACAAGAAGCTAATGTCTGCTTACAGTACTGTCTGCCACTTCCAAACATGATCTTTATTGAGGTGTTGATGCTCTATTATTCTTTCCACCATAGTGCTTTTGTTTGATGGGACATTGCCCACACATATACTGTACATTAAATCAACTGTGCCATCCTGGTTCTGTGATGTCCTTGTGTCTAACAAAAGACAAAACAGACATAAGATATCAGATGGCATGAATGAGCCAGCAAAACTCAACTACCTCACTTCCTCTACATCTGACCTTGCATGTTCACATGTCTCTCAGGTCAAAGGGCGTGACCTGTCCCATCTCAGCCACCGAGAGAAGTTGCAGTTCCGGGGGGACGGCTATGAGCAGCCAATCACTATGCAGATTGAGGGGAGACACCGGCGAGGGAGAAGGCGTCATCACTCCCAGTACCCAGTGTCTGACTGTGGCACCCAGACGGAGCAGCAATCCTGGGAGGCTCTGAGGGCCCTAGGGGAGGGGGAGGGGGCCGGGCCTGGCCTCTGTGCCTACGCTTCTGGGTATGTGCTGCTTGGTTTGGGCCTCTCTACTTGTTCTCTGTCTCTTTATTTGCTTGTGTATGCAAGTATAATGGCAGATTAATAGTGGCCCAGTTATATTGAACCAGTGATGTCCCATGATTGAGGCTCTGGGTTTATGTCATTTAGAGTATAGCCGTGAGATGTATACAGAAGCGGTGTTAGAATTGAATGGAACCACTGACTTGAGCCGGTCTAATGTGTAAACATAGTCACTTACGCTTAAAATGCCTACGGTGTGAAACAGCCATGTTTTCATATGTGATGACCTCATTCTCCACAGACCTTACTATGATCCCATGACCCTTCCACCAGAACTCTATGCAGCCAATGGATACCTCCCCAGTGTTGCCTACAATCTGGAGGACATTAACAGGATAGAGTATGATGATGTGAGTTATTCATTTGAGCCGGTTTGCTACAGCAGGAAAATAATCTTGCAGCAATGGGAAATGTATTATGTGGATTATAATGAATGGACATGTTTGTTGGGGTTGGTAAATGTTTTGTTAGGGTTGGTAATTTTTTTGTTAGGGTTGGTAAATTTTTTGTTAGGGTTGGTACATTTTTTGTTAGGGTTGGTACATTTTTTGTTAGGGTTGGTACATTTTTTGTTAGGGTTGGTACATTTTTTGTTAGGGTTGGTACATTTCTTGTTAGGGTTGGTACATTTTTTGTTAGGGTTGGTACATTTTTTGTTAGGGATGGTACATTTTTTGTAAGGGAGAATCAAGTCTACTATTTCTAAGTGGAAATGACAAACTTCAGAAGTCTTTTTATACCTCAAATACACAAGTTATACATTCTCCTCTAACAGGGTGATCAAATTAATATCCTACATCTGTTAATGAGTCTAGCCTAGATTTTGTACATCCCATTGATATCGAAGACTTGTGTATCCACTCCTTATGTTCACCTATAGGATCCAGAGATGATGACTAACCAGCCCAATAACAGGAACTGTCTGATTGGATGCTGTAACACTGATAATGATGAGCCTAGCAGCTTCCTGAGCCAGGTACTGTAAGAAATAAAAAGATAGAAAACAATTGTCTATTTGAACACGTGGTCATAAACATTCACAAGTATAACAATCAATGTTTCTTCCATCCTCTATTTCAGAGTGAATATGAGGGCCACTGGCTGGACAGGCCTCTGAATTACCTGCCTCTCCACGAGCTTGACAGCGGCCTGGGCTGCACCGACGGCAGCCTCCACCAGGGGGACCTGTCTGACCCAGAGACAGAGGAGGGGGTAGAGGCCCCTATGTCCTCTCCTCCAGGAAACACCAGCCGGGGAAGCTCTCCCTCCTCTGAGTCCCTCCTTTCGTCAGAGCTCAGTGACTCTGGCTTCCACAGCGTCAGCACAGGGGAGTTCCGCCACTTCCAGAAGATTATAGATGGGAGGATCCACAACTACCGGAGTCGCGTCGTGCCCCGGGAACAGAGATCAAAGTCTCGCTGGGACCTGGAGTCCATCCCTGAGACCCTGACCTGTGACCCCCAGGCTGGCAGAGCCGCAGACGGAGTTCACACAGCCATGACCCACCAGTGCACCATGGGTAGTAGCTCCATTCAGTTCCGCAAAGCCAGGAGCCCCCAGCTGAGCAGGCATGGCACCGGGTTTGCTCCTAGGGTTGCTGCCTCCAGCTGCCGTACAGAACCCTGCCAGAGGAGAGCATTGATGCTGAACCAGCACTCTTCTGAGGACCTTCCCAGCCGCAGCCACACTGTGCATGACTTATCAGACAGGAGACGGGCCAGCCACCCAGCCCTGCCCGCTGGGAACACTGCCACAGGGAAATACAGACACGTAAACCGACAACCGCCCAGCAGCCCAAACCACCTAGCCGTGCCCACTGAGAACTCTGGCACAGGACAATACAACAGGGGGTTCAACACAGACATCAGTGAGAAGAGGAGATGTCCACTGAGTGACCATGTGGAAGGCACCTGGCAAGGATGTGTGGATAACCACAGAAGCAGTATGGCCAGTGAGGAATATAACAGTGAGAAACAGGGTCTTTCCAAGAGTCCCTCAAAGAAACAGCGTGGGAAGGAGCCAGCAGACTGGCGTCAGTTTGCGACACTGGGACATCCTCACATTGGTGGGGACTGGCCCCAAGCAGACTGTCCCTGCGGTCCCCTCTATAGCACGCTGGATGGGCCCTCTGCCCGCTCCAGGAGGGGTCTTTCTGGGAATCCCCGGGCGGTGAGGAACCAGCTCCTGAAGGCACGGGCCTCCCGGCTGGCTGACGAGCGGAGTGAGGTCACCACGGATGAGGATGCCCACGGGGAGGCCCTGGCAGGCCGCTACTGGAACAGGACGGAGCGCCGGCGCCACCTGGCGTGGGCCCGGGAGCAGAGGCAGAGGAAGCTGAACCGTGGGGCTGAGGGGGCAGGGGAGAATGGGGCTGGAGGTACCGGGGTTGCTGGGGGCCTTGGGGGTGCAGGGGGTCCTGTAGGAGGCTGCAGCACAGTGCTGGAGCTCAGCCACAGGAAGCAGAGCCGTCTGAGGAACCATAAACTGCTGGATGACTGGACCACCGTGGAGGAGCTGCTGACCCATGGGACAAGGGTGGGGCAGGGGGACAACATTCTCGGTCACAGTCCTCTATTGTCTGTCACTACTGTATAATGACACATTAAGGTGTGTGTGTGTGTATGTTTGTATGTATGTGTGTGCTTGTGTGTGTGCCTGCGTGTGTTTGTGCTACTGATTGTGAAGAGGGTCAGTGATATGACTATAGTTTGACTATCTCTTGTTCTCCACTCATGTTCCTGAACACAAACCTAGAGCAGTAGTTGTCCAACAGACTCCACCAATGGCAGTATTAAGCAATCTAAATGGTAGTATTCACCGGGCTACTTTAAAGCTAGCTACGTGGGTTTTGGGTTAGCTACTGCACAGAAGATACAGCTGCGTTTCAATGGTGGTGACTCCTTTCATCAACATACACCTTTTACAGTTAAATACAATCTAATTCGCTTGTTTGCCCAAAGAGTGGATATAACCATATCACTGTAATTCAATCAACAAAACATGTATTGGAAATCATTTCATATCATTGCATCACATCTGGCTCAATGTGACCTCGGTTTAAAACCACATCATTGTAGTGATACAGACTTTATATTTTGTATGAAACCTCAGGTAGTAAATGATGTGTCGTACTGTACATCTACTGCACATGGACAAGAGCCCCATCTCACTCACATGAGAAATGCACTGTGAACTGTTGCCCCCAAATAAAGTGAGTATACGGTCATATCATGTGTAATATTCACCTCATGATAAGTTGCACAATCATTGTGTGGTCATGAAACATTCTGATGTTCTTGTTTCACCTCTTTTTACAGCCTGTGTTAAATAAGAGGACAAAGTACCATTCTTTCCAGCATGTAGACTATCCTCAATACAAACCTGGCAACTGGACATGACAGCACTATTTCACATGTCACAATGTCACCTCTCTAACTGGGCTTGGATTTACAGGGCTGATATTCCCCTGACACCACTCTTTGTCAGTCAGACATTTGCGAGTGCTGTGATGTGCCACAACATTTCAGACAAGAGTTCCTTATGGTTTCGGTTTTGAGGATAACTTAAAGTTGTGGTCCAGAACACCTCGGATTAGTGTTGCATGACATAAAACCAAATGTAGGACTCTCTTCACATAAAACCAAATGTAGGACTCTCTTCACATAAAACCAAATGTAGGACTCTCTTCACATAAAACCAAATGTAGGACTCTCTTCACATAAAACCAAATGTAGGACTCTCTTCACATAAAACCAAATGTAGGACTCTCTTCACATAAAACCAAATGTAGGACTCTCTTCACATAAAACCAAATGTAGGACTCTCTTCACATAAAACCAAATGTAGGACTCTCTTCACATAAAACCAAATGTAGGACTCTCTTCACATAAAACCAAATGTAGGACTCTCTTCACATAAAACCAAATGTAGGACTCTCTTCACATAAAACCAAATGTAGGACTCTCTTCACATAAAACCAAATGTAGGACTCTCTTCACATAAAACCAAATGTAGGACTCTCTTCACATAAAACCAAATGTAGGACTCTCTTCACATAAAACCAAATGTAGGACTCTCTTCACATAAAACCAAATGTAGGACTCTCTTCACATAAAACCAAATGTAGGACTCTCTTCACATAAAACCAAATGTAGGACTCTCTTCACATAAAACCAAATGTAGGACTCTCTTCACATAAAACCAAATGTAGGACTCTCTTCATAAAACATAAAACCAAATGTAGGACTCTCTTCACATAAAACCAAATGTAGGACTCTCTTCACATAAAACCAAATGTAGGACTCTCTTCACATAAAACCAAATGTAGGACTCTCTTCACATAAAATGTAGGACTCTTCACATAAAACCAAATGTAGGACTCTCTTCACATAAAACCAAATAGGACTCTCTTCACATAAAACCAAATGTAGGACTCTCTTCACATAAAACCAAATGTAGGACTCTCTTCACATAAAACCAAATGTAGGACTCTCTTCACATAAAACCAAATGTAGGACTCTCTTCACATAAAACCAAATGTAGGACTCTCTTCACATAAAACCAAATGTAGGACTCTCTTCACATAAAACCAAATGTAGGACTCTCTTCACATAAAACCAAATGTAGGACTCTCTTCACATAAAACCAAATGTAGGACTCTCTTCACATAAAACCAAATGTAGGACTCTCTTCACATAAAACCAAATGTAGGACTCTCTTCACATAAAACCAAATGTAGGACTCTCTTCACATAAAACCAAATGTAGGACTCTCTTCACATAAAACCAAATGTAGGACTCTCTTCACATAAAACCAAATGTAGGACTCTCTTCACATAAAACCAAATGTAGGACTCTCTTCACATAAAACCAAATGTAGGACTCTCTTCACATAAAACCAAATGTAGGACTCTCTTCACATAGGACTCTCTTCACATAAAACCAAATGTAGGACTCTCTTCACATAAAACCAAATGTAGGACTCTCTTCACATAAAACCAAATGTAGGACTCTCTTCACATAAAACCAAATGTAGGACTCTCTTCACATAAAACCAAATGTAGGACTCTCTTCACATAAAACCAAATGTAGGACTCTCTTCACATAAAACCAAATGTAGGACTCTCTTCACATAAAACCAAATGTAGGACTCTCTTCACATAAAACCAAATGTAGGACTCTCTTCACATAAAACCAAATGTAGGACTCTCTTCACATAAAACCAAATGTAGGACTCTCTTCACATTAGGACTCTCTTCACATAAAACCAAATGTAGGACTCTCTTCACATAAAACCAAATGTAGGACTCTCTTCACATAAAACCAAATGTAGGACTCTCTTCACATAAAACCAAATGTAGGACTCTCTTCACATAAAACCAAATGTAGGACTCTCTTCACATAAAACCAAATGTAGGACTCTCTTCACATAAAACCAAATGTAGGACTCTCTTCACACTCTCTTCACATAAAACCAAATGTAGGACTCTCTTCACATAAAACCAAATGTAGGACTCTCTTCACATAAAACCAAATGTAGGACTCTCTTCACATAAAACCAAATGTAGGACTCTCTTCACATAAAACCAAATGTAGGACTCTCTTCACATAAAACCAAATGTAGGACTCTCTTCACATAAAACCAAATGTAGGACTCTCTTCACATAAAACCAAATGTAGGACTCTCTTCACATAAAACCAAATGTAGGACTCTTCACATAAAACCAAATGTAGGACTCTCTTCACATAAAACCAAATGTAGGACTCTCTTCACATAAAACCAAATGTAGGACTCTCTTCACATAAAACCAAATGTAGGACTCTCTTCACATAAAACCAAATGTAGGACTCTTCACATAAAACCAAATGTAGGACTCTCTTCACATAAAACCAAATGTAGGACTCTCTTCACATAAAACCAAATGTAGGACTCTCTTCACATAAAACCAAATGTAGGACTCTCTTCACATAAAACCAAATGTAGGACTCTCTTCACATAAAACCAAATGTAGGACTCTCTTCACATAAAACCAAATGTAGGACTCTCTTCACATAAAACCAAAAACCAAATGTAGGACTCTCTTCACATAAAACCAAATGTAGGACTCTCTTCACATAAAACCAAATGTAGGACTCTCTTCACATAAAACCAAATGTAGGACTCTCTTCACATAAAACCAAATGTAAAACCAAAGGACTCTCTTCACATAAAACCAAATGTAGGACTCTCTTCACATAAAACCAAATGTAGGACTCTCTTCACATAAAACCAAATGTAGGACTCTCTTCACATAAAACCTAGGACTCTTCACATAAAACCAAATGTAGGACTCTCTTCACATAAAACCAAATGTAGGACTCTCTTCACATAAAACCAAATGTAGGACTCTCTTCACATAAAACCAAATGTAGGACTCTCTTCACATAAAACCAAATGTAGGACTCTCTTCACATAAAACCAAATGTAGGACTCTCTTCACATAAAACCAAAAAACCAAATGTAGGACTCTCTTCACATAAAACCAAATGTAGGACTCTCTTCACATAAAACCAAATGTAGGACTCTCTTCACATAAAACCAAATGTAGGACTCTCTTCACATAAAACCAAATGTAGGACTCTCTTCACATAAAACCAAATGTAGGACTCTCTTCACATAAAACCAAATGTAGGACTCTCTTCACATAAAACCAAATGTAGGACTCTCTTCACATAAAACCAAATGTAGGACTCTCTTCACATAAAACCAAATGTAGGACTCTCTTCACATAAAACCAAATGTAGGACTCTCTTCACATAAAACCAAATGTAGGACTCTCTTCACATAAAACCAAATGTAGGACTCTCTTCACATAAAACCAAATGTAGGACTCTCTTCACATAAAACCAAATGTAGGACTCTCTTCACATAAAACCAAATGTAGGACTCTCTTCACATAAAACCAAATGTAGGACTCTCTTCACATAAAACCAAATGTAGGACTCTCTTCACATAAAACCAAATGTAGGACTCTCTTCACATAAAACCAAATAGGACTCTCTTCACATAAAACCAAATGTAGGACTCTCTTCACATAAAACCAAATGTAGGACTCTCTTCACATAAAACCAAATGTAGGACTCTCTTCACATAAAACCAAATGTAGGACTCTCTTCACATAAAACCAAATGTAGGACTCTCTTCACATAAAACCAAATGTAGGACTCTTCACATAAAACCAAATGTAGGACTCTCTTCACATAAAACCAAATGTAGGACTCTCTTCACATAAAACCAAATGTAGGACTCTCTTCACATAAAACCAAATGTAGGACTCTCTTCACATAAAACTCTCTTCACATAAAACCAAATGTAGGACTCTCTTCACATAAAACCAAATGTAGGACTCTCTTCACATAAAACCAAATGTAGGACTCTCTTCACATAAAACCAAATGTAGGACTCTCTTCACATAAAACCAAATGTAGGACTCTCTTCACATAAAACCAAATGTAGGACTCTCTTCACATAAAACCAAATGTAGGACTCTCTTCACATAAAACCAATTGAAAGTTGTCCATTTGCAGACACAAAACATGATCAAATCGTGTTAACAATTATCAAATGGTATGAAATGCTCGTTCTAGCCTGGAATATGATCTCATCGCGGTTTCCATTTGTCATGTGGATAAGCCCTGTGTGTCCAAGCTCTGCTCGTAGTCGTAAAGAAAAATCCTTGGCTGCGAAGAACACGTAACATGGTTGTTATGAATACTTTCTTTTGAGTGCTCAAATAAAAACGCTGAAATGCATTAAATCTCCTGACTTTCATTTTCATTCTAAACTACAAATTAAAGCCCCAGTGCAGTCAAAAGTGTGATTTTTTTGTGTTTTATATATATTTCCCACAGAATGAGGTTGGAATAATACTGTGAAATTGTGAACATTATGTTCATTTCCTTTTTAGTGTAAGCTGCTTAAAAAGATTTCAGCCTGTTTTGTTTGGATGGAGTTTTGTCCTACCTGGTGACATGATCAGGCAGTAAATGTGTTAATAGACCAATAAGAAAGAGAGTTCCTAACCTCTCTGCCAATATCTAGTTTTCAGTTTTCACCTGCCCACCCAGCCCAATACCAGAAAGTCCTAGCTAAACTCTTGCTTGCAAAGAAGCTATTTTAGTTTTTTACCATTTTAGTTGAAAACATTCACAGGTATTGCATTTTTACCCAGAACATTTATATTGAGATAACAATGGCAGCATTGGACCTTTAAATACCATCCTTATTTCCCAAACCCAAATGTTACTGTCCCACTTATTATAAACTGCCAAATGGCCATGGGTTTCAAATGTCACATGGTGAGAAAAATAATCTATTAATAATCTTCAGTGTACTAACCCACAATTATGTGTGTGTCCCGTCAGGCAATTACGTTCATACTCACAGTATACTCTGTACCAAATAGAAATATGGTAAACTGGCAAAGTTAATTTCTAAAGCAACTGAATACTCATTTCCTATGGAATGAGAGTTGAAACTATGGCCAACTCCTTCTATCCAAACATGGTTTATTTTCCTTCACATTATTGAGTGACGTCATTGAACAGGCTGCTCCACAAATTTGTACCAGTAGGTGGCAGACACAGACAACTATTTTGTATTAAACGCACAGTTCACCCATTTTTATTTAACCTTTATTTAACCTTTATATAACCAGGCAAGTCAGTTAAGAACAAATTCTTATTTACAATGACGGCCTACACTGGCCAAACTCAGACAACGCTGGGCCAATTGTGTGCCGCCCTATGGGACCCCCAATCACGGCCGGTTGTGAATACAGCCTGAATTTGAACCAGGGTGTCTGTAGTGACACCTCTAGCACTGAGATGCATTGCCTTAGACCACTGCTCTGCTCAGGAGCCCATTTCATATAGTCTTGATAAATACTAGATTAAATGAATGTCATCACAAATTGAATATGTTTTGTATGTAAAATCAATTTATGTATTTATTGTTGCATTTGATTTAGCATCTAATCCAGGGTCCCACTTTATTTGGATAGAGCATCTATCGATGGTCTGTAGATGCTCAAACTATCATCCACAACTCTGCAGGGTTATGGATAACAGCTGAGGTTAGGTTAAGATATATTAAAAGATTAGGGTCAGGGTTACAGTTACAGCTATAGGTATATTGTGATACCATTCTATGGTTAGGGTCAGGATTGCTGTTAGCATTACAGCTATAGGAACATTGTGATACCATTCTATGGTTAGGGTCAGGATTGCTGTTAGCATTACAGCTATAGGAACATTGTGATACCGTTCTTTGGTTAGGGTCAGGATTGCTGTTAGCGTGACAGCTGTGTGTACATTGTAATACCATTGTAGGGTTAAAGGTTAGTGTTATAGCTGTAGGTACATTGTAATACCATTGTAGGGTTAAAGGTTAGTGTTATAGCTGTAGGTACATTGTAATACCATTGTAGGGTTAAAGGTTAGTGTTATAGCTGTAGGTACATTGTAATACCATTGTAGGGTTAACGGTTAGTGTTATAGCTGTAGGTACATTGTAATACCATTGTAGGGTTAACGGTTAGTGTTATAGCTGTAGGTACATTGTAATACCATTGTAGGGTTAAAGGTTAGTGTTATAGCTGTAGGTACATTGTAATACCATTGTAGGGTTAACGGTTAGTGTTATAGCTGTAGGTACATTGTATTACTATTCTAGGGTTACCGGGTTAATTGCGTAGCATATAGAAGGTTGATGTGGTATGAGTTAAGTTATGTGATTCTCTATATCCTCTGACAAACTATGAAAGAAACTGATGGAGAGGTAGGCCTTAATGAATATCTCATTCTACTGAACATTTGGAGAGAGAGATTAGAAAGAGAGATCAGAAGGAGAGAGCTAATTGAGTTTGTGAAGTTTTAGTTCCCAATTTCCTAATGGATGGTGAGGCAGCCAGGCAGAGCAGTGGAAGGCAGTGGCAGCAACAACTGAGTCTATAAACGAATGACTCTGCTCCTGTGTTAGTTACTCATCATCGCCATGTTCTCAACTGGAAAAGCTTTTATGCACTCCTCAGATCCAGACTTAGCATGTAGCCTATACCTCAACTGTATGTGTGTGTTTGTGCATGTGAAGGTGAGGATGCATGGGTGGGTGTGAGTGCAGCCGGGTATTCATCTTCGTGTGCATACAGTACATTCACATATTTACCCACGTCACTCAAGCCTTACTAACAGTGGTCTTTGTCTTGTAATACGATAAGAAACAAGGCAACAGATAGATGTTAGCGTTTGATGTTTGTGTGGGATGTAGAATAATACTCACTGGTGGTGGAATTCATTCCATTGTCTGTGTTCACAAGTTCTCCAGTCACAGCTTCATGTTCTTTTTCTACTTTTCTGCTAAGGAAGAATCAAGACAAACAAGCCATCCAGCAGTAGTGTGCATCATCCTGTTGTATGATCGTATGTATCAGAAAATGATTGATGCGTCTTGGGAAGATGCAGAGGAGACATTATGTGCTCATTATCATTACCTCTTATGGGGATGTAATGACATCCATTTCTCACTATTTGTCTGCGGACAACCGGTCTGAGTAGGTCCTTCGAGAACATGCACTGCTGATACTAAAATGTTTCCTCTTGTTAAACTGTAGTGCATGAATAGTGTTCATCGTTTTAATTGCCTCACCCTTAAACTCAATTAGTGCAGATAGTGTTTCAGAGGCTTCTATAGAATCCCTCGGGGCTCCTGTCAATGGCTCAGTGCTCTAATCAAGTTTGGCTGGTAAATAAGTGATTAAATGAATGGTGTACTGTACCTTACACACGTTCTCCTTCTGATGTCCCTAATTAATGATTCTACCATCCAGACATAACTAGATCTCAGAGGTTAGATTTTTAAATTACCCCCAAAAACAAAAGACAACCTTGATATTTTGATAAATACATAAGTAAAGCCCTGAGCATTGTGATAGGATGATGACCTTAGCTCTAAACGTATATATTTTTGAATAACCTCATTTACAACCATGAAATAAACTATAAAAGCATCTAGAGATGTAGTAGTTTATTACTGAATGCCTCACAAAGAACCAGAGTGCAGCAACAAAACCAGAACTCCAGGAATAATCAAAACCATCCCAAACAAAACAAACCCAATGATGTATGCATGAATATTGATAAGAATAGAAAATTAACTATCAAGAAAACAGAATCGGAAAAAGAAGCAGAAAATATGCAAGGAAGCAGTTATTGGGGCATGACACAATATTGCATATTGCATATTGCATACTGTAGAGGCCAGGGAAAGCCACAAGATGAGAAGAGAAAACCATTTAGTTCAATATGTGTATCTGGGTTATATTCAAATAGCCACAATGGGTTTTTGAAACAAGCTCATCAAACCCTGCTTCTCCCTGGGTTCTGGTTGGTGAACCTGAACACATTACCTCTCAGTTACTGTGGGGCAAAAAAGGATTTAGTCAGCCACCAATTGTGCAAGTTCTCCCACTTTAAAAGATGAGAGAGGCCTGTACATTTTCATCATAGGTACACTTCAACTATGACAGACTAAATGAGAAGAAAAAAAATCCAGAAAATCACATTGTAGGATTTTTAATGAATGTATTTGCAAATTATGGTGGAAAATAAGTATTTGGTCAATAACAAAAGTTTCTCAATACTTTGTCATATACCCGTTGTTGGCAATGACAGAGGTCAAATGTTTTCTGTAAGTCTTCACAAGGTTCACACACTGTTGCTGGTATTTTGGCCCATTCCTCTATGCAGATCTCCTCTAGAGCAGTGATGTTTTGGGGCTGTTGCTGGGCAACACAGACTTTCAACTCCCTCCAAAGATTTTCTATGGGATTGAGATCTGGAGACTGGCTAGGCCACTCCAGGACCTTGAAATGCTTCTTACGAAACCACTTCTTCGTTGCCCGGGCGGTGTGTTTGGGATCATTGTCATGCTGAAAGACCCAGCCACGTTTCATCTTCAATGCCCTTGCTGATGGAAGGAGGTTTTCACTCGAAATCTCATGATTCATTCTTTCCTTTACACGGATCAGTCGTCCTGTTCCCTTTGCAGAAAAACAGCCCCAAAGCATGATGTTTCCACCCCCATGCTTCACAGTAGGTATGGTGTTCTTTGGATGCAACTCAGCATTCTTTGTCCTCCAAACACAACGAGTTGAGTTTTTACCAAAAAGTTTTATTTTGGTTTCATCTGACCATATGACATTCTCCCAATCTTCTTCTGGATCATCCAAATGCTCTCTAGCAAACTTCAGACGGGCCTGGACATGTACTGGCCTAAGCAGGGGGACACGTCTGGCACTGCAGAATTTGAGTCCCTGGCGGCGTAGTGTGTTACTGATGGTAGGCTTTGTTACTTTGGTTCCAGCTCTCTGCAGGTCATTCACTAGGTCCCCCCGTGTGGTTCTGGGAGTTTTGCTCACTGTTCTTGTGATCATTTTGACCCCACGGGGTGAGATCTTGCGTGGAGCCCCAGATCGAGGGAGATTATCAGTGGTCTTGTATGTCTTCCATTTCCTAATAATTGCTCCCACAGTTGATTTCTTCAAACCAAGCTGCTTACCTATTGCAGATTCAGTCTTCCCAGCCTGGTGCAGGTCTACAAGTTTGTTTCTGGTGTCCTTTGACAGCTCTTTGGTCTTGGCCATAGTGGAGTTTGGAGTGTGGCTGTTTGAGGTTGTGGACAGGTGTCTTTTATACTGATAACAAGTTCAAACAGGTGCCATTAATACAGGTAACGAGTGGAGGACAGAGGAGCCTCTTACATACAGGTCTGTGAGAGTCAGATATCTTGCTTGTTTGTAGGTGACCAAATACTTATTTTCCACCATCATTTGCAAATAAATTCATAAAAAATCCTACAATGTGATTTTCTGGATATTTTTTTTCTCATTCTGTCTGTCATAGTTGAAGTGTACACATGATGAAAATTACAGGCCTCTCTCATCTTTTTAAATGGGAGAACTTGCACAATTGGTGGCTGACTAAATACTTTTTTGCCCCACTGTAACTAAGAGCAGAGTTCAGGGCTTGGGATTCAAAATCAAATCAAATCAATCAAATTATATTTGTCACATGCTTCTTAAAAACAGGTGCAGACTAGTGGGCCCTTCCCAACAATGCAGTGATTTTTTTTTTAAATGGAGAACTAGTCTAAATAATTTAGGTAAGAAAACAAGGAATAAATAGACAATAAGCAACGATAACTTGGTTATATACACAGGGTACCTGTACTGAGTCGACATGAGGTAGATATGTACATATAGGTAGGGCCAGATAATAAACAGTAACGAGCTATTTAGCCGTCTTATAGCTTGAGGGTAGAAGCTGGAGTCTTTGAAAAGTTGTAGGGCCTTCCTCTGACACCGCCTGGTATAGAGGTCCTTGTTTACAGGGAGCTCGGCACCAGTGACGTACTGGGTTGTACGCGCTATCCTCTGTAGCGCCTTGCAGTTGGATGCCAAGCAGTGATGTAGCCAGTCAAGATGCTCTCATGGAGCAGCTGTAGAACTTTTTGAGGATCTGAGGACTCAAGTCTTTTCAGCATCCTGAGGGGGAAGAGGCATTTTTGTGCCCTCTTCACGACTGTGTTGCCGTTTGTGTGGACCATGATTGTTCTGGGTAGGGAGCTGCCTAATTGGCCCTTGACTTCATGGGAGTTTCCCCTACCAAGTTCACTGCCAAGAGGCATCACATTAAAGACAACATTTAGGGTTTTATTCATTGATATTATGATGTACAATGAAGAAACTGTGTAGCTGGAAACAGGGACATTGGCAACAGATTATTTACATGGGCTAATCTCATGCTAAATAGAGTACCACAGTGGAAACATACAATACTTCCCTGTCATAATTCAGTATTTGGAATTCTACGTTACACACTGTTCCGTTGAACATGATGACATACCATTTACAGTGAAATGGTCAAAATAAGGAAATTCATTTAGAAAACTCGTGGACCGTGGAGCCATACATTAACATCATTATAACAAGAAGGAAACCACTTCCATTCTCACCATAGGAGCAGAAAACTTGAGTAACGTTTTAACTGTTTTGTACCACCTGGCTCATCTATAATGAACAAGGTCAAATGTTCACACATTTTTATACACCTCTGCGAACCAGACATTGAACTACACACTGCAGATGAGGCACCTGGTTGCTGCCTGCATGTGAAAGTAAGAGAAAACAACTGACAGAAATAATGGCACACACAACCAATGGAATCAGACATCAAGTCAAAATATTTTATTATAGAATTCATATATTCGAGGCATTACCTCACATTTATAGGCACTGAACTACTGTACTGGAGTCACTGCCACAACTCCACAACTGCCTGTGTACTGTATCACATTACTTTTACAATGTTTGACTGTACAAGTGAACACAATCAGAAACAACCACAGGATTCCATCCAGGCATCTCTCTGTCAGACCAGAGCTCTGTCAAAACGCCTGGCACTCTCTTCTGCACATTGATCCACAAATCAGGCTATTAGTAAACTTGTTTCCTCATTCAGTTTCTGGTGCTACAGAACATGATGCTGCCCAGCCATCAGGCATCATCTGGGGGAAGTGATCAGCTCTGTCAGGTCTGGCTGACTAAATGGCACCTCTCTTCTGGCTGGGTTATTATGAGGTCTGGGTATCAATATTTCCCTGTTGAAATATAACCTAATCAAACTAACTGTTTGGGCTGATGATCACCTCACCTCACGTTATAGGAGTATAACAGTTCCTGCTGATTGTCAGTTAAAACATGGAAGATGCCACACACAACAGATAAGTCATGGGAGTGTCCTATTAGGATGTGGATTATTTGTATTCGTTTTCAGGAGAATTGAGGTTCAGCAACAGACTTCATATTGGCACAGCTGTTCCTCTCCTCATCCATACTGTACCATGTATAGGAATCTCCTTCTCCAGATGTGGATGTGCTGTGACATAATTAGTGTGTGTGTATAACCAAAGCAAACTCATCTGGCTTCATGGCTTCAAACATCAACCTGAAATTAAAAGAATTGTGACAGGCTTTCGTTCCCATTTGAACCCCTCTGTGATATTCAGACACATATTGTAGCCTCCCTCGTTGAGACAGGAGTCAAGACACACAGACACTTGATACAGTCAGAGATCATCAGCTAACACCATCACCGTGGTTACGCACCATGGAAACACGTCACAGCACAGCATCATAGAGAGATAACAGGCCTGTGTCAACACGACAGGGCAACACCACCACAAACCTGACTCTGTACAGCTCAACCCACACAACACAAATAAACATCTGTAGAAGAAGCACTGTGGGGATAAAACAACAGAGATAACATAAATGATTTAAATACTCATTTCTTTTGGAAGGAAAAGCAACAATACTTGACTCACTATAACACAGTAATGCTACTCGTGGGTGTGACACAGTGACGGTTGCCTAGACACCACATGGTCACAGTGAACCGCACAAAAACAGAGGCTTTGATGGTGAAAATAAGACACAGTTCTGAAATGATTTCTATCAATCAAATTTAAGTATGTTCGGAAATATGTAGTGTATGGACTCATCATACACTATTTTATCCCATGAAGAGAAGGCAGAGAGACATGTTATAAAACCTGACTGAGCCTAATAGACTGCTTAAGGAGATCAGTACTACAAAGAAAGCAAATGGGAAGAGTAAATGTACTGAATGCTCTACAAAACCAGCAGCGATGTGATTACAGTACAGAACTAGAGTAAACAACAGTTTACACTGTTGAGTCATATGTCTCGTCAGCGCCAGTGGAGCACATCTGAAAATGGATTTTTACCTCGGAAATTATATTCAGAACGACAGAGAAGCCCCATAGAATGCCTTGAGGGTGTGTGAGCACTGTCTAAACTGAACTGTACTCAAGAGCTAAGAAACCAGGGTTTATTTTCTGCAGAGGCCCCCTACAAACTGCTAATGAATACAGCATTCTCTCCACTGATGAAAATCTATTTACGTATATACATATGTGTTATATCCATAATTGTATGGTTGTGCCACTAACCCTGCTGAGTCACCCCCTAACTAGCCACAGCCCCAGCCCTCCTTACCAGCCCCAGCCCTCCTTACCAGCCCCAGCTCTCCTTACCAGCCCCAGCCCTCCTTACCAGCCCCAGCCCTCCTTACCAGCCCCAGCTCTCCTTACCAGCCCCAGCCCTCCTTACCAGCCCCAGCCCTCCTTACCAGCCCCAGCTCTCCTTACCAGCCCCAGCCCTCCTTACCAGCCCCAGCCCTCCTTACCAGCCCCAGCCCTCCTTACCAGCCCCAGCCCTCCTTACCAGCCCCAGCCCTCCTTACCAGCCCCAGCCCTCCTTACCAGCCCCAGCCCTCCTTACCAGCCCCAGCCCTCCTTACCAGCCCCAGCCCTCCTTACCAGCCCCAGCCCTCCTTACCAGCCCCAGCTCTCCTTACCAGCCCCAGCCCTCCTTACCAGCCCCAGCCCTCCTTACCAGCCCCAGCCCTCCTTACCAGCCCCAGCCCTCCTTACCAGCCCCAGCTCTCCTTACCAGCCCCAGCCCTCCTTACCAACCACAGCCCCAGCCCTACTAACCAGCCACAGCCCTCCTTACCAACCACAGCCCCAGCCCTACTAACCAGCCACAGCCCTACTAACCAGCCACAGCCCCAGCCCTACTAACCAGCCACAGCCCCAGCCCTCCTTACCAACCACAGCCCTCCTTACCAACCACAGCCCCAGCCCTACTAACCAGCCACAGCCCTACTAACCAGCCACAGCCCCAGCCCTACTAACCAGCCACAGCCCCAGCCCTCCAGCCCGTAATTTAGCACATCAAGCGTCTGCGCAACAGGAGAAGCTGATAAACACATTAATGAATAAAGTCATGAACCAGGTGATTATTTTATTGTAATGTTAATTTTTGTTCCTGTTTGTGAGAAACATTTTGTACTCAGGGCATCATTGGTAAAGAGACCCTGGTCTCAATTGTGCTACACTGAATAAATAAAAGTCAATAAGACAACCAGAGAGAGCAGAAGCCACAGCCTGAACAGGTGTAGGAGACAGTTGGGCCAGCTTAGGTTAGGATGACATCCTAAATAAAATAAAAACTCATGATCCATAAAATGTGGGGTTGTACATAGGTGGCCAAGGAAAGTGTATCATGTGTATCAATAAACGTGTATCAATAAAATACATACTAAAAAATATATTTTTAAGAGAAGCAAATGTGAACTCCACCCTCTGTCCTCTAATACTAGCTCTAAAACCACTCCTGCTCTCTCTATTTCTTATCTGGTCCTTGAGAAGGCTGAACAAGGAAGGTATTTTTACAGAAGGGCTCAGGAAAATGCAGCACAGTCTTTCTATTAAAGGGACATTTTACCACTGCTCTTTCACTGTACATGTCCATTGGGAGTCCCGAAGGGCGACGCACAATTGGCCCAGCGTCGTCCGGGTTTGGCCCGGGGTAGGCCGTCATTGTAAATAAGAATTTGTTCTTAACTGACTTGCCTAGTTAAATAAAGGTTATTAAAATAAAATGTATATGTTATTAACATAATGTGTCATAAAAATGTTTTTACTTCCTCACTACATGCAAAAGCGAGTGTTTCTGCATCTCACCGGAAGAAACAGGCCATCTACATTTCCTGGTTGTAAGTAAACCACAATATCCAGAATTCATAGCGAATTCATATCAGAACGTACTACCACCCCTGTCGAGGTGGATCCAGTTGAGGATGGGTGTCAGCAGGTAGCTAATGTTACTCACTGAACAAGCCACTCGGTCATAGAACATCAGCTTGAGAATAACTATTTATTTTAGTTTCAACAAAAACAACTGTAAAGTTCTGTCATGGTGTGGTGCTCAGTACCTGGATGTGCAAACAACAAGCAAGAACAGTATGATGGGGTAACATTGCATTGGTTACCTTACTAAAGAAGTCAAGCAGAGGTAGCGTAGCTAACCCAGATACAGTAGCTAGCGAACTACATTTGTTTCTAGCTAGCTAGCTTTCATAATATGCTGGCTAGATTTCCCAAAGCAAATCAATGTAATTAGCCAGCTGCTATGTATATGGCGATGTGATTTGTTACTTTGCAAGCTAACGTTACATTAGCAAGCTAACTACCGCAGAGGCTAACATGACTAGCCTTTGTGTTCCCGTTCAACATATGCAGCGGCATCAACATCAAGCTCAGCACCAGGTACAAGTGTAAGTCACCTTTTCCTTCCATGACTCCATGAGCAAAATAATTAACTGGAGCTTGGGATAAACATGGTCTGTGTCTAGTTGTCATAGTTGGTTTGTTTATAAGTAGGCAACAACATTATCTATCTTATCTATACATTATCTATTAACATGAGGGGGATAGGGGGATATAGTACCTTGTTCGAGTGTGTAGTGATGGGGACAAAGTAGTGAAATGTTGGCTAATCACTGACTAGTGTGCGTTCTAAAGACTCATCCTGCTGCTGATGATCTTGACACCAGCTTTAGTAGTACAGATCCTGTAGACCCATTGGATAAGAGCTTTCAGCCGTGAACATGATTAAGCTCAACTTCATCTGACTCGGAAGAGGAAAAGACTGCACGGGTCTGGCAAGAGCTCATGAAGTTCTGTCAGACCAGCTGCCATTGCCCAACACAAGGTTTACCAGATTAAGAACATTCAGGACCCTGCCTGGAACATTCAACCAACACAACATCCATATTCAGTTAGAGTGATGTTGAGTATAATATAGAATGCCTAGTATGCTCACAACTGCATTGTGATATAGATATCGCTAGCTCTTGTACAGTAGATAAACTCAGCAAAAAAAGAAAAATCCCCTCACTAACTGTGTTTATTTTCAACAACTTAACATGTGTAAATATATGTATGAACATGACAAGATTCAACAACTGAGAGAAACTGAACAAGTTCCACAGACATGGGACTAACAGAAATTGAAAAATGTGTCCCTGAACAAAGGGGGGTCACAATCAAAAGTAACAGTCAGTATCTGGTGTGGCCACCAGCTGCATTAAGTACTGCAGTGCATCTCCTCCTCATGGACTGCACCAGATTTGCCAGTTCTTGCTGTGTGATGTTACCCCACTCTTCCACCAAGGCACCTGCAAGTTACCGGACATTTCTGGGGGGGAATGGCCCTCACCCTCCAATCCAACAGGTCCCAGACATGCTCAATGGGATTGAGATCCGGGCTCTTCGCTGGCCATGGAAGAACCCTGACATTCCTGTCTTGCAGGAAATCACACACAGAACGAGCAGTATAGCTGGTGGCATTGTCATGCTGGAGGGTCATGTCAGGATGAGCCTGCAGGAAGGGTTCCACATGAGGAAGGAGGATGTCTTCCCTGTAACTCACAGCGTTGATATTGCCTGCAATGACAGCAAGCTCAGTCCAATGATGCTGTGACACACCGCCCCAGACCATGACGGAACCTCCACCTCCAAATTGATCCCGCTCCAGAGTACAGGCTCGGGTGTAACGCTCATTCCTTCGACGATAAACGCACATCCGAAAATCATCCCCGGTGAGACAAAATTGCGACTCGTCAGCGAAGAGCACTTTTTGCCAGTCCTGTCTGGGGTTGATGTCTGGTGAGGACATACAACGGGCCTACAAGCCCTCAATCCAGCCTCTCTTAGCCAATTGCGGACAGTCTGAGCACCTATGGAGGGATTGCACGTTCCTGGAATAACTCAGGTAGTTGTTGCCATTTTTTATTTAACATTTTTTACCTAGGCAAGTCCGTTAAGAACAAATTCTTATTTACAATGAAGGCCTAGGAACAGTGGGTTAACTGCCTTGTTTAGGGGCAGAACGACAGATTTTGTTTTACCTTGTCAGCTTGGGGATTTGATCTAGAAACCTTTCGGTTACTGGCCCAACACTCTAACCACTAGGCTACCTGCCACCATCCTGTACCTGTCCCGCAGGTGTGATATTCGGATGTACCGATCCTGTGCAGGTGTTGTTACACGTGGTCTGCCACTGCGAGGATGATCAGCTGTCCGTCCTGTCTCCCTGTAGCGCTGTCTTAGGCTTCTCACAGTAGGGACATTGCAATTTATTGCCCCGGCCACATCTGCAGTCTTCAAGCCTCCTTGCAGCATGCCTAAGGCACGTTCACACAGATGAGCAGGGACCCCGGGCATCTTTCTTTTGGTGTTTTTCAGGAAAGGCCAGTAGAAAGGCCTCTTTAGTGTCCTAAGTTTTCAATTTTCATAACTGTGACCTTAATTGCCTACCGTCTGTAAGCTGTTAGTGTCTTAACGACTATTCCATAGGTGCATGTTCATTAATTGTTTATGCTTCATTGAACAAGCATGGGAAACAGTGTTTAAACCCTTTACAATGAAGATCTGTGAAGTTATTCTGATTTTTACAAATTATCTTTGAAAGACAGGGTCCTGAAAAAGGGACCCTTTTGATCAAATGTTTTATATAATCTTTTTTACATGAGTACTGACAAGTGACTAAATAATTCCAGCTGCATCAGAAACCAATAAATTGTAAGACTTCTGGATCAATTCATTATGATATTCATTCCATGTATTTGGAAGTAACTAGCTATAATCTCACTGCTAAAAAAAAGTATGCAGGGAGTTGCTGCATCATTTCAACTATAATTTGTTTAGAATTAAACATGTTTTAATAAAACAATAGAATAGTCTGTCAATGTGGCAAATAAGTAGACATGGCTTTAATTCCAGACAAAGTTTAATTGCTCTGGAGACCAAGGTGAGTTTACACAGCAGTATGCAGGAACAGTTATGGCAATGTACTGTATGACATTTATACAGTAGACGAAAAATATACTACTAACACCTATAATAAATACTACAGTTCTACAATGGGAATACTTGCATATGGCCTGTTTGGGAGATGCAGTGAGGTGTTCACTTTGATACAAGGGGAGATTGTTGTTATGGACCTTACAAATAAGTTGCTGACTCAAGAGGAGAGTGTATCTAACATACTGTCCGCTGTGTGAGGGATAAATTGCTAATATAGCTCCAACAACACATGCAGGCAAGGGGATTCAGTGCCCTCTGCCTAGCTTCTCCCATGTAGAACAAACTCCCAGAATAATATGTAGGCCACCAAGAGGTATTGTCTGTAAGAGAATGACAAAAACGCTATTAGACTTTCATGGGCAATTGTTGTGTACTGTCTGTATTCCTACTGAAGCAGCACGATGCAGAATATTTCCCATCTCACAGGCGCACATTAGCTAGCTACATTAGGCTACAGTACATTTTGGGTATAGCAAACAGAGCTAGTTAGCTTAACTTGGCTTGTGGTATTAGTAAGCCCTGTTATGGCCGAATCGATCACAAAAATATACTGTGCGGGACAACGATCACAAAATTATACTGTACTGAAAAATACTGCCTCATGTGAAAAGATAACTTAGCTAGATACCGACAGCAAAATAACTTACTTGTTTGTCATTTGCCCTCCCGGTCCAGCTGGTCTAGGCTGCCTCCGCCAGTTGATCTTGAAGTTTCTGAGGAACGTCTCAGACACACCAAAACCCATGTGAGTCGAACCTTCAATGGTCTGTCACATACACATGATCCATGGACTCTGCAGTGACCTCCTCCAGCAAGAGAATTTGTTGCAGCACAGACATTCCTCTTCTGCTGGCATGGCTGGACAGCACCCGCATAGGTGCCACCAGTCGGAGTCTGACCGTGGCTCCCCATCGTTGCTTGCTGGTCTCGCAATTCTTGTTCTCGCTGTCTCAACTCGACTTCAGTGTATTCCGGCTCAAATGAATAGGGCAGTATGTCCCTGTGTTAGTATGTAAAAGAACGTCAAAACTTTCGTCGTCAAGCTCTTCTTGGAAAGCGGAATTTTCAGAAGCAGCCATTGTAATTATTTAGCCATCGTGGATAGACAGTGCATGGTAACATAGCTCCCATTAACGTGTAGAAACTAGTACCGGTGCCATTTTGAAAAGCAAAGTAGGGCTCCTGTCAGGCTGTAGTCTTTACAAAGCCAGGGAAAATTAGTCAGCCGAGGTATCCTGCAATGTCGTGGCAGATAGGAACATCGTTGAGACCAGTCCAATGGCTCTATTGAACAAGGCCAACCATATCTACTCGCTGCTAGCATGTATGTGTAATTAGCAAAACACAAAGGCCACAATAATTGCTACAAAACATGACTCCGTTCATTTTTAGATCAGACAGTAGTCAAATAAAACAAAATACTGCTATGGTGCATAATTATGTCTGAAACACCTCTCATCACTCATAATTATGTCTGAAACACCTCATCACTCATAATTATGTCTGAAACACCTCTCATCACTCATAATTATGTCTGAAACACCTCTCATCACTCATAATTATGTCTGAAACACCTCATCACTCATAATTATGTCTGAAACACCTCATCACTCAATTATGTCTGAAACACCTCTCATCACTCATAATTATGTCTGAAACACCTCATCACTCAATTATGTCTGAAACACCTCATCACTCATAATTATGTCTGAAACACCTCATCACTCATAATTATGTCTGAAACACCTCATCACTCATAATTATGTCTGAAACACCTCATCACTCATAATTATGTCTGAAACACCTCTCATCACTCATAATTATGTCTGAAACACCTCTCATCACTCATAATTATGTCTGAAACACCTCATCACTCATAATTATGTCTGAAACACCTCTCATCACTCATAATTATGTCTGAAACACCTCATCACTCATAATTATGTCTGAAACACCTCATCACTCAATTATGTCTGAAACACCTCTCATCACTCATAATTATGTCTGAAACACCTCATCACTCATAATTATGTCTGAAACACCTCTCATCACTCATAATTATGTCTGAAACACCTCATCACTCATAATTATGTCTGAAACACCTCTCATCACTCATAATTATGTCTGAAACACCTCTCATCACTCATAATTATGTCTGAAACACCTCTCATCAGTCATAATTATGTCTGAAACACCTCATCACTCATAATTATGTCTGAAACACCTCTCATCACTCATAATTATGTCTGAAACACCTCTCATCACTCATAATTATGTCTGAAACACCTCATCACTCATAATTATGCAGGGGTGTTTTTCCAGTTCCCAAATATTGTCTAGCGGTGAAGTTTCCATTTACGATTTTCTATTTAAAAACACACTTCCCAATTTCTCTCTCTTTCGCTCTCTCTTTCCGTTGCTCTCTTTTTAAGCCACCACCGAAGGATTATCTGAAATAAACACACTTTCTGAACATGCACTTTGTCCTGCCTTCTGTTCCTTTCATCTGTCGTTCATTGCAAAGCTCGAGGTAAAATATATACGTATATTTTTCTATTAAAAAGGGAAATGTTGCTTAGTGCCAAAGCACTCTTGTCTCTGGATGCTACAGTGCAGGGATTGGCCTGGCCATTCTAGAGGTGGTATTCATGGTGTGTGGGATTTAAACATCATGTGTATAGCTGTGCTATATTCACACACACCTGGCTGTGAAGGTACCAAAACACAGACAAATACCCCAATGTTATATCCTACTTTATCCTATCTACTTTAAGGTGATAGAAAAGTGTTTTAACAAGCCAATGCAGCCTGACTGTTGTAGTGAAACAGATATGGCCCGTAGTTCCTTTAGTTTCCAGAAAAGTACCCTGCTTTTTTCCAGAAAAATGCTGTACTGTTCAAAGGCGTCTTTTGTGTAGCGTGTGTATGCGTCTGTGGTGTTGTTTTTTGCTTATTTATTTGACTCGTCTTATGCCTCTAAAGATGTAGAAAAGTATTTGTTTCTCCATTGAAAGAAACAGGTGTCAGGGTCACTGTCCTTGATCCTGCCCACCAACTGCAAGGTTCAAAGGCAAAAACAAAGTCTGTATGAGTGTCCATCACCTGCACACATTGAATTTGCTTGCATTGAGTCCTTCGTCTGTCTCTGTGTACGTGTCACACAGTCTCTCTGAGACAAAGAGCCTCCACGGCGTTGCTGGGTCCCTGGGCCACGCCCCCAATGAGAAACAGCATGTTGGGGGTCTGCAGGGGTGAACAGGAGCAGCGAGGACTGGGCATGGGGGCAGCGTACTCCCAACTCCGCTTCACAGGATTGTAGCTCTCAACCGACGATAGGGGCGACGGCTGGTTACCTGGACACACACACACACACACACACACACACACACACACACACACACACACACACACACACACACACACACACACACACACACACACACACACACACACACACACACACACACACACACACACACACACACACACACACACACACACACACCGATGAGATCATGAACACCAATTTACAAATGGTTTGCCCCCTAAAATAAAGGACACAGATGGATCTTCCCTGAAAAATAACAGCTATTCCCTTCTTAACATGAAAATGTGACCGTCAATATTTTACAGTTGAGCTAACATTATAGAAAGAGCAGTAGAACACAGGATTGAAGCTTCACAAATAGCTCTGTGTTCGTCAGTGCCTGGCGTAATAGAGGAGCACAAAAGCATGTCCGGTGTGTATCCCCCTCACAGCCACATCATTAGTGTGCCTCCAAGCTACTCCATCACTCTGACCTGTCTGGGGCCAGGACTGCTGCACCCCCCCACAAATGTCACATTGACGCGCACACACAACAGGAGACAGGCAGACCTGTTCATCACTCTCTCTCTCTCTCACACACACACACACACACACACACACACACACACACACACACACACACACACACACACACACACACACACACACACACACACACACACACACACACACACACACACACACACACCAGAGAAGGAGCTATAGGAGCACAGTTTCATTGTAATGGCTGGAATGGGATACATGGAGGGAAGTCTAACATGTAGAGCTTGGTCCTCTGACATACACACATGATCAAACTAACACAACTATACTACCTACTGTTGAACAATGTGAAACACACTCAACCTATTTCACTCTGTCACACATGAGCACACACACAAACACACTTCCGGGATTACACACAAAAACTTAAAAAAGAGAAATAGGCAGGTAAGTGCTATTCTAAATAAAGGCATTTTTAATTCCACCCTCCAGTAAGGTTATATACTCAATGATAAGACAGAAATTGATGATAAAACAAACGTGTCTAAGACTAGGGTCCTGGGGGATAGCTGTGTTGTCGTCTTGAACTGGGGGGGTCCGTCTGTCTAGTTTAGCAATGGGATCTGCCTCAGTCTCTGAGCCACAGGTGGAATTATGCAGCATGTTGCATCCATCCAGATGGCTGGGGGAGTAGACTGTAAAAAAAACATGTACATGCACTAGGAGAGATTGGAAGAAGCAAATTAAAACTTGAACTAAAAAAAACAAAGCACATACAGTGCCTAGTGAAAGTCTACAAACCCCTTGAACAGTTGTCACATTTCGATGCCTTACAATGTCATCTAAAATGGGATTACATTAGAATTTCCCCCAACAGATCTATACAGCCTTCTCCACTATGAAAGTGAAAGAAAAAGTACATCACATTTTCTAAATGAATAAAGAATTAAAAACAATATGTCTTCACACCCCAAGAGTTAATATTTAGTGGAAGCACCTTTGGCAGCAATTACAGCTGTAAATACTTGTGACTCTTAGGGCAACATATCGCCATTGTTTTTGTCAAAATTGCTCATGCTCAGTAAATTTGGTTGGGAAGTATTGATGGACAACAATATTCAAACATAATTTGCTCTCACACACACGCAGTAATATGCACATACATTTATACTGACTAAACACATACACCCACTCACATACAATCATCATATACGCTGCTGCTACTCCGTTTATCATATATCCTGATGCCTAGTCACCTTACATATCTACCTCTATCACTCCAGTATCCCTGCACATGGTAAATATGGTACTGGAACTGACCCTGTATATAGATAGTATGCTTAATTACTTCATATTCTATTCAACACAACAATGGGCCTCAGGACCTCAGAATGATCTGTTACTGATCGAACGTTACAGCTGGTTTAGTAACCGCATCAACAACATTTTCTGTAACCTTTTAAAAACAACTGCCATTTTGACCACTATCCCCAACAAGTCAGACAAAAACTTAGAGCATATGAAATCTTCCTCTAATTTTCAAATCTGAAAACAGAACAGGAATAGCTTCTACCAATCAAGAGGTAGAGCTGTTTTAGTAACCCATCAACTGCTTTCATTAACCTTTTCACCATGTGTGTTCCGCCTCCTAATTAATTCACATAGAAGTAGACCATTTCACTGTTGAGGACAACTTGAGGCTTGATTGTACCAGACAAGCACCTCTCCAGTGTTTCCCCAGATCAAGTATGCAGACATTTGCGCAGTCTAGCACGAACTGAGGTACATTTTCTGGCTGGTGCTCGCATTGCCTTCATTGTTGTTTTCCTTACAAATGATAACTTTGGACATGTGTGCATTCCAATCAGTCCCTTATTTTCTGTAAACCGTGTGGTCGTTTCTACTGTAGCATATCGTATGTATGTATGTATGGAGCATTGTGTATTCACTGTTTTATTCACGTTTTCAGGTTCTGGTGACAAATCATGCATTCTAATTCTTGCATAGATTGTAATGATGTTTTTTTTAAGGTTGTACTGATTATGATGAGCTAATGCTAAGCCATCTGCCAGCTGTGTGTGTGGCACCATGTTGCTGACATTATACAATGCATTTTGGGTGTCATGTAAACATTTGTCAGACCAAAGATGTTAACTTAATTAAGTGAATGACGTTTCACTCATCTTTCGAGTAAACTTCCGGAAGTGAATGATCGTAGACGACACACCCCTTTCAACATGCATACCGCAAACAGACCAAACGTATCTTTGGTTGACGCGAAAAAATAATAAAAATAGTGGCGTACCCAAATTACCCATCGTCTGATTAATTTAGATTTTTAGAAAGTGCTTTACTCAATTATTTTGATGAATGGTGAGCTCGCCTGTGATGTGATGAATTGTAAATAGTCATTTCTATTAGCTAATTTATATTGTGGTTTCTGTCAGCCAAGAGTTAGCTAAATATGACTGCTTTTGTTACATCAGTCTTTCCTCAGTTAGCGCTAGGACAAATGTAGCCTACATTTTCCGGTTTGGATGATTGTGTTATGTTGTCTCTACTTCTATGAATGTCTGAAAACTGCATCCCAAAATACACTGGTCACATTCAGGACATAACTTTGGAAGGACTGTGTTTGTGCAAAATGTTTCTGTGAAAAAAGCAGTGGCCATCTCAAATGCTCACTGTTGCGTCAATTGAAACTGGACATTCTAAATAAGCATTCTAATCACACCAGTTTGCGCCTATGCTGCAGGGGCCACTGTAGAATAATCACACCCGTTTGTTGGTATGTGGCAAAGGGTTAAATAAGTCTTGTCAGAAGCTAGCAGATTCATTACTTACCAACAACAACAGCTAATTACAATACAACTACATCATGTTTTGAAGTTCACATACCTTGCTTTGTTTAACAACACTGTCGTGATTTGACTTTAACATTAATCTGAAGACTGTTATTTCTCTAATTAACTATGTTTAATTGTGACAAAGTTATATTAATAATGTAACAATTAACTAATTAGGATCTGGGGCACCACGAGAGCAGTTCTTTAAAAAGTGTTACCATCTCCCGAATTAAACTCTAAGGGTGGGTTGCACCAAGATGAATGAACTCTTAAACTGGGTTAAATCAAAGTTTATCGATTAATCTTGTTGGACCAAATTTTAAACCTAGTTTAAAATTATTCCTAGTTAAATTAAATCCTTCCTCTCATCTAAATTTAGTTTTCACTTTAAACCTAGATTCATTTTTAAGCCTATTGCTCAATGGTTCTACGCAACTGGATGTTTCCAGATGGTGGATGGGGGCCATTTTGGACTCCACAAGTCAACCGTCTGCAAGATTGTAGTCAGGGTCCAGTGCTATTGCCAGTCTGAAGAATCAGTACATAAGGTTCAAGCCTACAGAGGATACAGCAGCTGGATTTTACAGGAGAGCTAGATTCCCAGGTGTACTAGGGGCAATAGACTATGCACACATTCCTAATCCCAACCCTGGAATGGAGAACTATTCCATAATCGGAAAGGTTACTGCTCAATCAACGTGCAGGCTGTCTGTTATGACAAAGGTCAGCTCACCAACATCGTAGCTAGATTGTCAGGGTCCACCCATGACAGCAGAATCTTTTGGATAATAGTCGTCTGTGTGCAATGCTGGAACAAGGGGCCTAGTAGGTGACAAATATCAATTGTCTTGGTGACAATGGATATGCCTGTAGTGGGTACCTTATGACCCCCCTTTTAAACCCACAGACACAGAAGAGAGAGCATACAACACCTCTCATATCCTGGCAAGAGGTCTCAGAGAGAGTTTTTGGAGTGTGAAAAAAATAATGATTCCCTTACCTAAAGGAGGGGCTCTGCACGAAGATGGACACTACACTGACAATCATTATTGCAGTGCCGGTTCTGTGTAACTTTGGCAGTAGACAAGGAGACAAGCTACCCGAGGAGGCTGAGGAGGATCTACCTGAGGAGAATGTAGAAGATGGCCAGGTGCAACATGCTGAGGGAAGAACCATCCGAGCATTCTGTACTAACAATAGCAATCAAGCACCCAAGTAAACTTGCTAGCTACTTCCAAACACAAATGAGAGAACAGCTGAACATTACTCGCCCTAGCAAAGCTGGTTAGGCTGTTTTCTTACCCAGAGCGTTGGTTTCTGCAACTGTGCTGTCAGATTGTCCATTTGTAAATTCAGAGCGTTTCGCTCTCAGAGCACACACTGGGCGATGTGCGCTCACAACGCTAGCTAGCTAGACAATAAACCATAATCCCAACTCATGATGTTACTACCCTGCATGAATCTGCTATCCAACCAGCTATCCAACCAGGTTCAATGTTAGCTAGCTAACATTAGGCTATAGCTAGCCAAGAAAATGGCTCTGAGATACGAATAATAAGATCAAACATGTAACATTAGCTAGCGAGCCAGCCAGTTAACGTTAGCTAGCTAACAGTACACTTTAACTTGAAAGGAAAAGACTATTTCAAAATTAAAAACGTGTAATATCTGAAAATGTAGCTTGCTAGACTATCTTACCCATATACATCATGGATGGATGCGTCTCCTATCGGATGCCATGGTTGCCCTTAGTTTGAAGATGTAATCCGGAGACAGGTGTTTTTTTCCCATCTCCTTAGCTACCACACTCGAATTCCACTGATTTCAAAACTCATTCCTCCAGAAAGTGGAGCACAACACTTTTACTACACGATACATTAAAAAAAGCTGTGTTAGACAGGATTACCTACACATACTGACCAGCTCAAATAGACAGAAGCGTGCTATATGGCAGACCAATCCAAAATCTTCTCTCAGCATATCCAGGCCACTCATTATCTCAGCCAATCATGGCTAACAGGAAGGTTGCTGGCTTTAACTGTGGCTAAACCAACTAGGCTTGTAATTTAACAATTGTATTTGTATTTACAGATGGCATAAAAGTTTGTTAAGGCACATGGCAAAAAAACACATTTAGATTTAAAAAAATCTAGTTTATGTTCAAACGGCTCTCATGTGAAGTCGTGACCCACGACATACGCCGTTTCCTGAAACTGGTCACAAATAACACTGTTCTATAGATCACCTCTGACCATTCCCCACGTTCTATACTAGAAATATTGTTCCAGTATTTGCTTTTGAACGTGTTAGAGTTTCAGCGGGAAAAAGGTCTTGAGACAAAGCACATTCCTTTGGTGAATCTGGAGAGCGCAGGCCTGGATCTTCTCCCTTGATTTACAACAGGAAGTGATTTGTTACTAGTTCTTTCCTTCCCCCTCTACGGGTGAGGGGGGGTCTGATTGAAGTTATTCATTGCAAACCTGATCTGACCTATTTGGATTCTCATGGACAGTCATAACAACACTATAATGAATCTAGCAAAAAAGAGTTCTGGGTCGGAGTGCAGTATTGATTTAGCTTCATAGCACACACATTTGTTGGCATGTTTCTCACACTGGCTTTAGCCATGGAGGGAGCAAGCCTGCCATAGCTACACGATTTGTGAATCTATTTCGAACCGAACAGCTTGAGCGACAGATAAAATGGCTTTGAATACAATTTCAGCTAATAAGGAGAGTTATCTACCAAAATAACTACATTATGGCATGACCTGGAACGATACAGAGAAGATTTCTAATGCTTCCCAGGTCTGGACGACCTGGAACAATACAGGGAACATTTCTAATGCTTCCCAGGTCTGGACGACCTGGAACGATACAGAGAAGATTTCTAATGCTTCCCAGGTCTGGACGACCTGGAACAATACAGGGAAGATTTCTAATGCTTCCCAGGTCTGGACGACCTGGAACAATACAGAGAAGATTTCTAATGCTTCCCAGGTCTGGACGACCTGGAACGATACAGAGAAGATTTCTAATACTTCCCAGGTCTGGACGACCTGGAACGATACAGAGAAGATTTCTAATACTGTCCTTCTCAGGATCGTGGACCGTGCTCTAAATAACTGGCTATTTTGACTGTCTGTAAAGAGAAGGGTGGACAGTACGTTGATCCTGCTGCTCTAATTGGATCGAGCGAAGAGGTCTCCCTTCACTCACTTCCTATTTCACCCGATCACTTCTCATCAAACTTATTTCAGTTCTCACAACCAACTATCGTGGTTTAGACACTGAAAACAAAGACCGACCACAACTAATGACCTCAACCACAAAACCACTGACCGCTACTGACCACAACCACAACAACTGAACTAAACACCGACCTACCAAAACTACTGACCAAACATCTACTGAACTACAAAACGAATGACCACAACCACACAACTACTGACCACTACTGACTACAGCTACTGACCACACAACTACAATTACACAACTACAACTACAACTACTGAACCACACAAGTACCTACCAAAACTACTGATCAAACCACAAAACTACTGACCAAAACTACTGACCACAAAACTATTGAATCACACAACTTGGGACCACAACAGCACAAATACTGACCACAACAACTGACCACACAACTACTGACCACATCCATACTGTAGGGCCCAAAGAACCTGCAACACAACTACTTACCACAACTACTGATCTGGTTTGCACTAGCTCTAGTCCAGCTCTGGTCCTGGGCGTAGTTAATTAGCTCGGGTTCGCACTAGCTCTGGTCTGGCTTTGGTCTGAAATGTACATTATACAGTGGCAAGAAAAAGTATGTGAACCCTTTGGAATTACCAGGATTTCTGCAAAATTGGTCATCAAATTTGATCTGATCTTCATCTACGTCACAACAATAGACAAGCATAGTCTGCTGAAATTAATAACACAGAAATGATTGTATTTTTCTATATTATATTGAATGCATCATTTAAACATTCACAGTGTAGGTTGGGAAAGTATGTGAACCTCTAGGCTAATGACTTCTCCAAAAGCTCATTGGAGTCAGGAGTCAGCTAACCTGGAGTCCAATCAATGAGAACAGATTGGAGATGTTGGTTAGAGCTGCCTTGCCCTATAAAACACACCATTTTAGTTTGTTATTCACAAGAAACATTGGCTGACGTGAACCATGCCTTGAACAAAATATTAAGAATTGTTGATTTGCATAAACCTGGAAAGGGCTACAAAAGTATCTCTAAAATCCTTGATGTTCATCAGTCCACGATAAGACAAACTGTCTATAAATGGAGAAAGTTCAGCACTGTCGCTAATCCCCCTAGGAGTGGCCGTCCCGCAAAGACTGCAAGTGCCCAGCGCAGAATGCGCAGAATGCTCAATGAGGTTAAGAAGAATCCTAGAGTGTCAGCTAAAGACTTACAGAAATCTCTGGAACATGCTAACATCTCTGTTGACGAGTCTACGATACACTAAACAAGAATGGTGTTCATGGGAGGACAACACGGAAGAAGCCACTGCTGTCCAAAAAAAAACATTGCTGCACATTAAAGTTTGCAAAAATGCAACTGGATGTTCCACAGCGCATCTGGCAAAATATTCTGTGGACAGATGAAACTACAGTTTGGAAGGAACATACAACACTATGTGTGGAGAAAAAAAGGCACAGCACAGCACACCAACATCAAAACCTCATCCCAACTGCAAAGTATGGTGGAGAGATTATCATGGTTTGGGGCTGCTTTGCTGCCTCGGGGCCTGAACAGCTCTCTATCACCAGAAAAATGAATGCCCAAGTTTATCAAGACATTTTGCAGGAGAATGTCAGGCTATCTGTCCGTCAATTGAAGCTCAGATGTTGGGAGATGCAACAGGACAACAACCCAAAACACAGAAGTAAATTAAAAACAACAAGCTTCAACAGAAGAAAATATGCCTTCCGGAGTGGCCCAGTCAGAGTCCTGACCTCAACCCGATTGAGATGCTATGGCATGACCTCAACAGTGCAGTTCACACCAGAGACCAAGAATTTTGCTGAACTGAAACAGTTCTATAAAGAGGAATGGTCCAAAATTCCTCCTGACCATTGTGCAGGTCTGATCCGCAACTACAGAAAGCATTTGGTTGAGGTTATTACTGCAAAAGGAGGGTCAACCAGTAATTAAATCCAAGGGTTTACAAACTTTTCCCACCCTGCACTATGAATGTTTACACAACGTGTTCAATAAAAACATGAAACGTATAATTGTTTGTGTGTTATCAGTTTAAGCACTGTATTTGTCCATTGTTGTGGCCTAGATGAAGACAGATGACCAATTTATGCAGAAATCCAGGTATTTACAAAGGGTTCACATACTTTTTCTTGCCACTGTAGCTACTTAAATTACCATATAATAACAACCAACAATAATTGTAATTCTTGAAGCGTTCACAACTTTCACATGTTCAGTGTATCTTATCCTATCAGCCAACCAATCAATTCATATTTTCATCTACCTACTTTTTCAACTGGTGACATGAATAAGGGATCATAGCTTTCACCTGGTCAGTCTATGTCATGGAAAAAGCAGTTGTTCTCAATGTTTGTTACACTTAGTGTATATCCTCCACAATCACACATCTTATTCTCCCTCCACCACACACACAGCAATCTCTCATATCTTTAGGAGGGTCAGTCAAAGTGAGTTCTCTCCTCAAGCCTCAGGATTTGGGCTCCTATCCGTGACATTATACGCCACCAGCTGCTGCTAAGTTTTTCTGGTTTCCATGGAGACACTCAATGAGCTGCAGATGATATGGACTGGTCGGTGGGGGTTAGGCTACTGTTGTTCTCATAATTTCTGGGGAGAACAAAGTGCCGAGCTGAATCGTCTTTTCATGGTAATCAGAGTACTGCTCAGACCTGCTCTTTTTTTTATCTTCACAGGAACACACTCCGCCATAGCACTGTGCGGGAAGGACCGCTCCTCCGCTCTTCTCGGGGCTCAAAGCTTCCTGTCACGCCTTTGATTTCCTAACACCTAACCTATATCTCCCCCTCTCTGCTACTAGATGTTTGTTTTCCTGAGGGGGATGTTTTTAATAAATTGGATTTGACCACGTATTCTGTTCTGTGTAAAATGGACCAAGATCATTTTGAAAAAAGTTTTCATTTTAGTCTTTTAGCAGACACTCTTATCCAGTGAGCAATTAGGGTTAAGTGCCTTGCTCAAGGGCATATTGACAGATTTTTCACCTAGTCGGCTCAGGGATTCAAACCAGCAACCTTTCAGTTGCTGGCCCAACACTCTTCATCGCTAGGCTACCTACCACCATATTTGGATTGGCCTAAGCAGCATGGGGGTTCTAGCAGAAGGGGATTAGGAACATTAGGACCACTTGCCTACAATAGATTTTAGGGCAGAACTGGACAACGGCACAAAGAAATGTGAGGTCACCGACCTAAAAGCAGCTAAAGAGGGTTAAGCTTCGGTGACTAAATATCACGCCTGAAATAAGCAAATGTCTGAAATGACCAAAAGACATTTAAATCATTAGACCTCTTAGGATTTGTTAGGATATGTATGTGTGTACACGAGTGACATTCTATTGGGCTGTGCACATAATTGCATATCATCCAACTTCACACAGCCATCTCTTCAAAGTTAATTCAAATATTCTCTAATCATAATATTCATGCATATATCAATGTGTCTTCTATATGTGATAAGGGGAGAGAGTGACAGTGAGGGGCGGTCAAGAGAGAAATTAAAACATTTGAGAGAAAAGGGGAAGATACTCAGAATTGTTTGGGAGATAGATTAAGAGAGAATACAGAGATGGAGCCGCCTTCTCCAGCTTTTCAATGGCAATCTGATGTCACCCTGAAAAGCAGCCCTTTGGCTTCCACACATCCAACACTATGAATAATAAATAATTATTTATTATTATTATTTATATAAATAGGTGCTTCATCCAGCCTCAAAAGAAAAAGACAGAGACAATTCTCCCAGCTGGCTGTTAAACTAGGAGCAGATCCCTCATTTACCAGCTTTTGACAAAAGTCAGAGGAAGGGAAATATGCCATATAACATATGTGAATCAGAATCCAAAAACATCCTTCTTGGATTAAAATGATCATGCCCAGACTGTTGACATTTCTGAGTGTAACATTTCCTAATTCGTTCTCTCCTCCAGTCTCTCTGTACCAGCCCCCCTTGCTCAAACTGTATTCTCTCTCTCTGCATCCACTCTTCCCTGTGTCTTTCCTCTCTCTACATCTCTCACTCAAACTCAATGTCCCTCCCTCTCTACCTCTTGCACAAAGACAGTGGGAGCAGTTCTTATGACAGATTCTAAGCTCGCTTCATTGTCTCCTTAAGCTGTGACATGGAGACCCAAATGAACAAATACATTAACCAAATTACACAGAATGTGTACAAAGACAGAGAATAGAATGAATTCCCACACTGTCTCATTATGAGGTAAACTCTGCTCTATATCCTACTGAGCCACGGCTATAACTGTAAACTGCTTACAATCACGCAGTGGAGGAAACCCTAACCCTCTGATTACTCATTCTAAACATGATTAATTGGTTTTTTTCACAGTATATTTATGATGCAATTCAATCAAGGGGAAAATTAGAAAGCAATGGGAACTTCATTTGCCTAAATTAACATGATTACTTCTCATGGTGTGACTGTCACACTGTGTTACTAAGATTAATGCGCAGGTGTTTTCTTTGTTCACATGAACTAGACCTTGAGGTTGTTTTAGTGTTAGGACCTGACCTTGTTGTTGTTAGTGCTGTAAGTGGTGTTGTTATTTGTCAGGGTCAAGTAGTTTATTGGTTCTGGGGTATTTTGCAACCCAAGCATCCATTTGGGCAGTAAAGTGCTCACCTAGTCCACCAGCAACGATGACCCTTCCACCGAGACATCCGGCCACAAAGTCTGCTCTCTTAACCCTCATCCTGGAGGTTCGGGTTGGTTTGATCCAGATACCTGCAACACACAGGGGTCAGAGGACAAAGGTCAGAGAGGAGACTAACATCAAACTCTGTTTGACATAAATATTCCAAAATCCCTTTCCAAGCATCATTCACTACATGTATCCAACATACATATCTATTACAAAGCAGATGGTTGACCTATTTACAGTGTGGGGGAAACCAGCACCGCTACTCTAAATCTATATCTGTTTTATGTCTTTCTCTCCTCTCTAACCCGCTCTCCTTGCCCTCTACTCTGCCTGGGTCTTACTCACCACCTCAGTGTTTCCATCATTCCCTGACACTCACTTAATATGCCATACCCTCTCTATTTGCCCCAAAATCTTTCCTCCCTCTGCCCCCGTCTAGCTCATCCTTTCCTCTCTCTCTCTCTCTCTATCCTCGTTCTCTCCATTTCTCACTCTCTGCCCCATTTTATCTCACCCTCCTCTCTGATCTCTCCCTCTCTTTCAGGTAGATAATGTAGATGAAGACAAACGATACTATAGATAGGGAGGCTGCCTATGCTAAGCCTGGGGGAGCTCCATGAATCACTCAGCGCAAAGAGGCCGTCCCAGGTGCACTCTGCTCTGGCTACGTCTGGCGACATGTCTGCCCCACAGCAGATTACATTTTCTAAATTTGGGACAGCGTGCCCTCATTCCCTCTCCACCCTCCCCTTTTCCTCCTCTCTCCTGCACTGCCGGCTAAAAGCCTGACTTCAAGCGCTCAATCTTCTCTCCGTGCCAGGTCTGTCCAGTCAGGGAGAGGACAGCACTGTTCAGGTGGATGAGACATCATTCAGTGGTTTAGTCACAGCAGCAAAGTCTGTGACCTCAGGCAACTCCTGAACTTTCCCTGATAGCTCAGCAGCTCACAATAGGAGGCAAAGAGAAAACCCAACACCTCTCTATGTGACAAATCAAGCTCTCTGTATGTGAGAGACCAGAACACTCCAAGGTCCAGACAACTCAAATGACTGCTACCAGAGTGTATGCAGCCCAATCATAACTGTCATAAAAAAAAGTGATATAATTATACAAAAACACTGGATTTGGAATAATAGACAGGAAATGTGTCACTAATGTTATTATATCCCAGAATGTACAGTTCAGATTCTTTCCCTCTAAAGCCATTGCTCCAAAGCACACCCTGTGAGCTTAGAACAGACACTGTTGTTGCGAATTTGTGTTCTCCAAAACGAATTGAACACTCTTAATGAGCCTTCAACACTTGGAGGAGTAGCCAACAAAAAGAACTTGGAGGTCAATAAAGGATGATACTAAGGTAGGGAGCGAGGAGGGTAGGAATAAGGGAAGAGGTAGATAACAAGAGAGAGACCAAGAGAGAGACCATGGGTCGCATTGATGAGGGAGGAAGAGAGAAGGAGAAATATGCACTGAGTGTACAAAACATTAGGAACACCTTCCTAATATTGAGTTGCACCCCGTTGCCCTCAGAACAGCCTCAGTTCGTCAGGGCGTGGACTCGACAATGCGTCAAAAACATTCCACCGGGATGCTGGCCCATGTTGACTCCAACGCTTCCCACATTTGTGTCAAGTTGGATGGATGTCCTTTATGTGGTGGACCATTCTTGATACACACGGGAAACTGCTGGGCGTGAAAAACCCAGCAGCATTGCAGTTCTTGACACAGTCAAACCGGTGCGCCTGGCACCGACTACCATACCATGTTCAAAGGCACTTAAATCTTTTGTCTTTCCCATTCACCCTCTGAATAGCGCACATACACAATCCATGTCTCAATTGTCTCAAGTCTTTAAAATCCTTCTTTAACCTCTTTCCTCCCCTTCATGTACACTGATTGAAGTGGATTTAACAAGTGACATCAATAAGGGATCATAGCTTCACCTGGATTCACCTGCTCAGTCTACAATACATCACCAAAAGTATGTGGACGCCCGTCTATGTCATGGAAAGGGCAGGTGTTCCTAATGTTATGTTACACTCAGCGTGTTTTTAGGGAGGGATAAATTGCCACATGCAGAGAAAGACACACGCATGAACACACAAACGCACACACACGTGTACCAGTCAAAAGTTTTAGAACACCTACTCATTCTAGGGTTTCTTTATTTTGAATATTTTCTACATTGTAGAATAGTAGTGAAGACATGAAACTGAAACCTTGAGATGAAACTGAAAATAAACTTTTGACTGGTAGTGCACACTATCTACAACCTTCACCTCCTCTTGGTTGGATCCATCACGTCTCTAGTGCGCACGCACGCACACACACACTGGCTGTACAGTCTAATGGAAGAGGGCAGTCACCGAGTGGCCAGAGCAATTTCCACCACAGAGGGGGTGAAGCAGAGGGGCCAGAGCCTCAATAATAGATAAGCTCATTGGGACAGATTGGTTTTTCAGCACAGGCAAATGGAGGCAAGATAACATGTAAAAATAGACAGAGGGAAAAAAGTGAGGCAGTTTAGGAAGCAGGCACAACTTCCCCTGCTATCTGCAGATAAATTGCCATGGCCATTTCTTCTCCCACACAGTGTTTCTGTGCCCAGGGCTCTCTTAGAAGATCTGTCTGCCGCTCTACTGCTCCTCTACTGTTATGATGTATAGGATGATAGCTACAGCACAGAGGCTGGCCAAGGACATACTGGAACTATCTGCCAGTGGACTCGGTCTCTGTTTAAAACTTACTGACACACATTGATGGTTTGAGGTTCTAATTCAATCAAGTACAGGCTCCTTGTTGGTTTGACAATCTTAAGCCCTGAGACTTTGTTGCTGGTGTGTTGTTGCCTTATATATATATATAGTGGGGCAAAAAAGTATTTAGTGATAATCTCCCTCGATCTGGGGCTCCACGCAAGATCTCACCCTGTGGGGTCAAAATGATCACAAGAACAGTGAGCAAAACTCCCAGAACCACACGGGGGGACCTAGTGAATGACCTGCAGAGAGCTGGAACCAAAGTAACAAAGCCTACCATCAGTAACACACTACGCCGCCAGGGACTCAAATTCTGCAGTGCCAGACGTGTCCCCCTGCTTAGGCCAGTACATGTCCAGGCCCGTCTGAAGTTTGCTAGAGAGCATTTGGATGATCCAGAAGAAGATTGGGAGAATGTCATATGGTCAGATGAAACCAAAATAAAACTTTTTGGTAAAAACTCAACTCGTCGTGTTTGGAGGACAAAGAATGCTGAGTTGCATCCAAAGAACACCATACCTACTGTGAAGCATGGGGGTGGAAACATCATGTTTTTCTGCAAAGGGACCAGGACGACTGATCCGTGTAAAGGAAAGAATGAATGGGGCCATGTATCGTGAGATTGAGTGAAAACCTCCTTCCATCAGCAAGGGCATTGAAGATGAAACGTGGCTGGGTCTTTCAGCATGACAATGATCCCAAACACACCGCCCGGTCAACGAAGGAGTGGCTTCGTAAGGAGCATTTCAAGGTCCGGGAGTGGCCTAGCCAGTCTCCAGATCTCAATCCCATAGAAAATCTTTGGAGGGAGTTGAAAGTCTGTGTTGCCCAACAACAGCCCCAAAACATCACTGCTCTAGAGGAGATCTGCATGAAGAAATGGGCCAAAATACCAGCAAGAGTGTGTGAAAACCTTGTGAGGACTTAAAGATAACGTTTGACCTCTGTCATTGCCAACAAAGGGTATATAACAAAGTATTGAGATAAATAAGTATTTGGTCAATAATAAAAGTTTTCCACCATAATTTGCAAATAAATTCATTAAAAAAATCCTACAATGTGATTTTCTGGATTTTTTTTTTCATTTTGTCCGTCATAGTTGAAGTGTACCTATCGCTCCAACTTCCGGGTTGGAGCGAGCGGTCGCATCGGCACTTCGCTCCGCAGGTAGTATAACTTTTTCATTACATTTCATTACATTTCATTATAGTACAACGGTTTGATTTGTCTAATCTTCTTAGCTAGCTACATAGCCTAGTCTTCACTTCACCAGCTAGCCAGCTAGCAAACGCCCACCGATTAGCAGCACTGTTACACTCAACTGAACGACTTGATTAGTGTAGTGTTAGCAAGCTACATAGCTGTCTTTGCTGTCTTCGTATCCTAGATAATTGTGTAGTTTAGAGTGTGTAGTCTTGGAGTGATTATCTTAATTTACCGAGGTTAGCTAGCCAGCTATTTGTCGTCCTTAACGTAGGAGACTCTGCTAGCTAGCTAACAGCTAACAGCTAACAGCTAGCCAACGTCTACTGAATAGAACTCAACAACCCGGTCGCATTCACAGGTAGTATCACATTTTCATTTCATTTCATTACAGTACAACGGTTTGATTTGTTTGATCGTAGCTAGCTACATAGCTAACAACGCAGCCACTGCCAGCTAGCCTACTTCAGCAGTACTGTATCATTTAATCATTTTAGTCAATAAGATTCTTGCTACGTAAGCTTAACTTTCTGAACATTCGAGACGTGTAGTCCACTTGTCATTCCAATCTCCTTTGCATTAGCGTAGCCTCTTCTGTAGCCTGTCAACTATGTGTCTGTCTATCCCTGTTCTCTCCTCTCTGCACAGACCATACAAACGCTCCACACCGCGTGGCCGCGCCCGCCCTAATCTGGTGGTCCCAGCGCGCACGACCCACGTGGAGTTCCAGGTCTCCGGTAGCCTCTGGAACTGCCGATCTGCGGCCAACAAGGCAGAGTTCATCTCAGCCTATGCCTCCCTCCAGTCCCTCGACTTCTTGGCACTGACGGAAACATGGATTACCACAGACAACACTGCTACTCCTACTGCTCTCTCTTCGTCCGCCCACGTGTTCTCGCACACCCCGAGAGCTTCTGGTCAGCGGGGTGGTGGCACCGGGATCTTCATCTCTCCCAAGTGGTCATTCTCTCTTTCTCCCCTTACCCATCTGTCTATCGCCTCCTTTGAATTCCATGCTGTCACAGTTACCAGCCCTTTCAAGCTTAACATCCTTATCATTTATCGCCCTCCAGGTTCCCTCGGAGAGTTCATCAATGAGCTTGATACCTTGATAAGCTCCTTTCCTGAGGACGGCTCACCTCTCACAGTGCTGGGCGACTTTAACCTCCCCACGTCTACCTTTGACTCATTCTTTCCACTCCTCTCCTCTTTTGACCTCACCCTCTCACCTTCCCCCCCCTACTCACAAGGCAGGCAATACGCTCGACCTCATCTTTACTAGATGCTGTTCTTCCACTAACCTTATTGCAACTCCCCTCCAAGTCTCCGACCACTACCTTGTATCCTTTTCCCTCTCGCTCTCATCTAACACCTCCCACACTGCCCCTACTCAGATGGTATCGCGCCGTCCCAACCTTTCGCTCTCTCTCCCCCGCTACTCTCTCCTCTTCCATCCTATCATCTCTTCCCTCTGCTCAAACCTTCTCCAACCTATCTCCTGATGCTGCCTCCTCAACCCTCCTCTCCTCCCTTTCTGCATCCTTTGACTCTCTATGTCCCCTATCCTCCAGGCCGGCTCGGTCCTCCCCTCCCGCCCCGTGGCTCGACGACTCATTGCGAGCTCACAGAACAGGGCTCCGGGCAGCCGAGCGGAAATGGAGGAAAACTCGCCTCCCTGCGGACCTGGCATCCTTTCACTCCCTCCTCTCTACATTTTCCTCCTCTGTCTCTGCTGCTGAAGCCATTTTCTACCACTCTAAATTCCAAGCATCTGCCTCTAACCCTAGGAAGCTCTTTGCCACCTTCTCCTCCCTCCTGAATCCTCCTCCCCCCTCCCTCTCTGCAGATGACTTTGTCAACCACTTTGAAAAGAAGGTTGACGACATCCGATCCTCGTTTGCTAAGTCAAACGGCACCGCTGGTTCTGCTCACACTGCCCTACCCTGTGCTCTGACCTCTTTCTCCCCTCTCTCTCCAGATGAAATCTCGCGTCTTGTGACGGCCGGCCGCCCAACAACCTGCCCGCTTGACCCTATCCCCTCCTCTCTTCTCCAGACCATTTCCGGAGACCTTCTCCCTTACCTCACCTCGCTCATCAACTCATCCCTGACCGCTGGCTACGTCCCTTCCGTCTTCAAGAGAGCGAGAGTTGCACCCCTTCTGAAAAAACCTACACTCGATCCCTCCGATGTCAACAACTACAGACCAGTATCCCTTCTTTCTTTTCTCTCCAAAACTCTTGAACGTGCCGTCCTTGGCCAGCTCTCCCGCTATCTCTCTCTGAATGACCTTCTCGATCCAAATCAGTCAGGTTTCAAGACTAGTCATTCAACTGAGACTGCTCTTCTCTGTATCACGGAGGCGCTCCGCACCGCTAAAGCTAACTCTCTCTCCTCTGCTCTCATCCTTCTAGACCTATCGGCTGCCTTCGATACTGTGAACCATCAGATCCTCCTCTCCACCCTCTCCGAGTTGAGCATCTCCGGCGCGGCCCACGCTTGGATTGCGTCCTACCTGACAGGTCGCTCCTACCAGGTGGCGTGGCGAGAATCTGTCTCCTCACCACGCGCTCTCACCACTGGTGTCCCCCAGGGCTCTGTTCTAGGCCCTCTCCTATTCTCGCTATACACCAAGTCACTTGGCTCTGTCATAACCTCACATGGTCTCTCCTATCATTGCTATGCAGACGACACACAATTAATCTTCTCCTTTCCCCCTTCTGATGACCAGGTGGCGAATCGCATCTCTGCATGTCTGGCAGACATATCAGTGTGGATGACGGATCACCACCTCAAGCTGAACCTCGGCAAGACGGAGCTGCTCTTCCTCCCGGGAAGGACTGCCCGTTCCATGATCTCGCCATCACGGTTGACAACTCCATTGTGTCCTCCTCCCAGAGCGCTAAGAACCTTGGCGTGATCCTGGACAACACCCTGTCGTTCTCAACTAACATCAAGGCGGTGGCCCGTTCCTGTAGGTTCATGCTCTACAACATCCGCAGAGTTCGACCCTGCCTCACACAGGAAGCGGCGCAGGTCCTAATCCAGGCACTTGTCATCTCCCGTCTGGATTACTGCAACTCGCTGTTGGCTGGGCTCCCTGCCTGTGCCATTAAACCCCTACAACTCATCCAGAACGCCGCAGCCCGTCTGGTGTTCAACCTTCCCAAGTTCTCTCACGTCACCCCGCTCCTCCGCTCTCTCCACTGGCTTCCAGTTGAAGCTCGCATCCGCTACAAGACCATGGTGCTTGCCTACGGAGCTGTGAGGGGAACGGCACCTCAGTACCTCCAGGCTCTGATCAGGCCCTACACCCAAACAAGGGCACTGCGTTCATCCACCTCTGGCCTGCTCGCCTCCCTACCACTGAGGAAGTACAGTTCCCGCTCAGCCCAGTCAAAACTGTTCGCTGCTCTGGCCCCCAATGGTGGAACAAACTCCCTCACGACGCCAGGACAGCGGAGTCAATCACCACCTTCCGGAGACACCTGAAACCCCACCTCTTTAAGGAATACCTAGGATAGGATAAGTAATCCTTCTCACCCCCCTTTAAGATTTAGATGCACTATTGTAAAGTGACTGTTCTACTGGATGTCATAAGGTGAATGCACCAATTTGTAAGTCGCTCTGGATAAGAGCGTCTGCTAAATGACTTAAATGTAAATGTAATGAAAATTACAGGCCTCTCATCTTTAAGTGGGAGAACTTGCACAAATACTTTTTTGCCCCACTGTATATACAAACACACACACACACACACACACACACACACACACACACACACACACACACACACACACACACACACACACACACACACACACACACACACACACACACACACACACACACACACACACACAGTGTGTTGACTGACAGGTGAGTTAGGCAGAGAACAGTGCCCCAGCTGGAATATAGAAGCCATGTGTTTATTTAAAGCCCAGAATCAATCCTCTCTCTCTTTCACACACTACCACTTCTGACTCCAATCACCTCGCTCAATAACCCACAGCCTACCTCTCTCTCTCTTACCCACCGCAGCATCTCCTGCCACATACTCTGACATCTCCCCAACGGGAGGATGCAATATTCCTCTCCACTACATTTCCAAGGACATCAAGCGGCCGGGAGTGGAAAGGAAAATATATAGCCTAGTAAATGCAATCACTCTATGTGGTTCCATTCACTGAGTCTCTGGGGGAGCAGAATGTGCTGTCAGAGGAATTATGGGAAAAGGATCCCTATCTTGTTCGAGATGTGAAAATGAAGCCTATGACTGAGCAGAACAGTACTTTGTGACATACGGTGGGCGATATGGCATTGAGGTCCACGTTGGTCTCCTTTGTGCCATCCATTCTCCAGATTGTCTGCTCCATCGACTGACTGACAGGAGTGTATTCATGATGGCATACAGTACAGCCCGGCCCTCATTAAAAATACACATCGATCTATACAGTCATGTTTGAATCTCAGGTCCTCCCTTCCTATACGCCCGATGGATAAATATAGCCTGTTAATCAGGTCCACTCTCACACACACAAACACAGCCAGGGTCTCAGGTTTGATTACTTGCATTCTGAGATTAATTACAAAGATCAATGTGATAATCCACAGGTCTCATGAGGCGAGAGGGACTGTATAGAAGCCCACTCGACATGCCATTTTCACATGCTGCCACGCTTAGCTTCCTACTGTATGTGTGTGCCTGTGTAGTAGATGTACTGTATGTGTGTGCCTGTGTAGTAGATGTACTGTATGTGTGTGCCTGTGTAGTAGATGTACTGTATGTGTGTGCCTGTGTAATAGATGTACTGTATGTGTGTGCCTGTGTAGTAGATGTACTGTATGTGTGTGCCTGTGTAGTAGATGTACTGTATGTGTGTGCCTGTGTAGTAGATGTACTGTATGTGTGTGCCTGTGTAGTAGATGTACTGTATGTGTGTGCCTGTGTAATAGATGTACTGTATGTGTGTGCCTGTGTAGTAGATGTACTGTATGTGTGTGCCTGTGTAGTAGATGTACTGTATGTGTGTGCCTGTGTAGTAGATGTACTGTATGTGTGTGCCTGTGTAGTAGATGTACTGTATGCGTGTGGCCGAAATCACCCTCTTCCACTTTACACTGCAGGCAGGTAGGCAGGCAGACAGACAGGGAGACAGACAGGCAGGCAGACAGGCAGACATGGAGATGGATTCAAGTTCATGGGGTTTTAGGTGAGAGGAAAGGTAAAGAGAAGGATAATTGTTTGACAGAAGAAGAGAGGAGGAGATGGCTAAGAGGGGTGGCATCAGTGGAGTGGTGAGAGAGCGGCGAGGTGTTACTGACAAAATGTGAATGTATTTTTGATGGCATCATTGGACACAGCCGTAACATGCTTTTACAATACAAAGAGTGTGTCAGTGGTTGAATACAGCAAAGGAAACACAAGTGGTGTATGAACAGTACTATTACAGAGACAGCCGGGGCATAATATCTAAATAAACAGGGGTGACAACACATATCAAACACACTAGGTTACACTCCCAAAGTCTGTCAGTGGACATGATCAACTCTAATACAGGCAATTAGATTTGGAAATGAGGCCTGCTGTTTGATTCTGCAGTGCTTTGTCATTGGGCCGAATAGTGAAATAAGGCACAGTCACACGCGCTAGGGAGGTAGTGTAGGAATAAAACCCACAGAAAGCTTACTTACAGCTGGCCTCAGCCCGTGAAACACACCCCATAATCTACTGTACAGTCCCTGTTCAATACCCTGAGCCCCAGAGAAACCATATCAAATCTGCCTCGCTGGCTGATTCTACAGACAAAAATTAAGACAAATAGGTAGTTTAATACGAGAGATAGACTACTAGAAGTGCCCTAGCTTTACACACAAAAAAAACATATTTATTTCAAATTTCGTGCACAAATTTGTTTACATCCCTGTTAGTGAGCATTTCTCCATTGCCAAAATAATCCATCCACCTGACAGGTGTGGCATATCAACAAGCAGATTAAACAGCATGATCATTACACAGGTGCACCTTGTGCTGGGGGGGGGGGAATAAAAGGCCACTCTAAAATGTGCAGTTTTGTCACACAACACAATGCCACAGATGTCTCAAGTTTTGAGGGAGCGTGCAATTGGCATTCTGACTGTAGGAATGTCCACCAGAGCTGTTGCCAGAGAATTGAAAGTTAATTTCTCAACCACAAGCCGCCTCCAACGTTGTTTTAGAGAATTTGGCAGTACGTCCAAATCGGCCTCGCAACCGCAGACCACGTCAGCCTAGAACCTCTACATCCGGCTTCTTCACCTGCGGTATCATGTGAGACCAGCCACCTGGACAGGTGATGAAACTGTGGGTTTGCACAACCAAGAATTTCTGCACAAACTGTCAGAAACAGTATCAAGGAAGTTCATCTGCATACTCGTCGTACTCACCAGCGTCTTGACCCGACTACAGTTCGGTGTCGTAAACGACTTCAGTGGGCAAATGATCACCTTGAAGGCAGCTGGCACACTGGAGAAATGTGCTCCTCGTGGATGAATCCCGGTTTCAATTGTACCGGGCAGATGGCAGACCGTGTGTATGGCGTTGTGTGGGCAGCGTTTTCCTGATGTCAACGTTGTGAACAGAGTGACCAATGGTGGCGGTGGGGTTACGATATGAGCAGACATAAGCTAAGGACAATGAACCCAATTGTATTTTATTAATGTCAATTTTAATGCACAGCGATACTGTGACGAGTACCTGAGGCCCATTGTCGTGCCATTCATCCATCACCATCACCTCATGTTTCAGCATGATAATGCACGGCCCAAGTTGCAAGGACCTGTACACAATTCCTGGATGCTTAAAATGTCCCATGTCTTCCATGGCCTGCATACTCTACTCATCAGACATGTCACCCATTGAGCATGTTTGGGACACTCTGGATCGATGTGTACGACAGCGTGTTCCAGTTTCCACCAATATACAGCAACTTCGCACAGCCAATGAAGAGAATTGGAACAACATTCACACAGACCACAATCAACAGCCTGATCAACTCTATGTGAAGGAGATGTGTTGCACTGCATGAGGCAAATGGTGGTCACACTAGATACTGACTAGATAACAGATGCATTTCTGTATTCTCAGTCATGTGAAACCCATAGATTAAGGCCTAATGAATTTATTTCAATTGACCGATTTCCTTAAATGAACCGTAACTCAGTAACGTCTTTGAAATTGTTGCATGTTGCGTTAATAATTTTTATTCAGTGTATTTTATTAGTGGAGTGCTGGAGAATGGAGGATGTTGACAGACCTCTATCAACAACCATGACCTTCTCTTGGTTGGATCTATCACGTCTCTACAGATGAAGAGAGAAGATGTAGAAGGAACCACAGAATGACTGGTCTGAGCCCGTAGCCACAAAGCATCTCAGAGTAGAAGTGCTGATCTAGGAGCAGTTCTACCTTTTAAATCATAGTTTATAATATTACACGAACAGATCCAAGATCAGCTTTGATTGTGATCGATGTGATTGCTGCAGAGTGAATGAATGTCAGCTAAATGAGACAGGGCCAGCAAGACCCTGCTGCTGTTGACTCGTCTCAGTCAAACTGCTGTGGGCTCCTAGAATATAGTACAGGATGCCTACCTAGCTACAGTAATTCAGACTGCTGTATACTGCCCAATTTCCTTTAGGAGGCCAAATGATTTAGCTGTACGGTAACATGATTTCTGACCCCTAGATAATGCTTCTGTAGTCTACACACATCACTGTTCTTTCACTCGCCCCTACTTGAATATAAATCAGGCCATCGGTTCTATTATCGCCATGGCGGAAGTAAATCCACGCTGCAGGGAGTATTTACCCTGTTTGGATGCAACGTCCAACATCTCTGCGGCAGGTTTACTCGAGTCACTTACTTTTAAATCACAGGATTTTTCATTAAAGCAGTCAAATGACCTGTTAAACATGTATCAACATAATTATTATTATCATCAAGACGCACAAGGAGCATAGTTAATCATTTTAATTGAAATATAATTCCGCCCTAAACTACCGAGGAATTTCCACTATTCAGTTGGTGAGAAAGAAATGGTTATAATAATCTGTGCAACTCTCACGTTCTATTTAAAATATGTCCTTAGGAGTTAACCATGAGACTAAAAGCTGAATAACAAGCATAGATTTTTTCCAGTGAAAATGTCAGACATTTTTCAATTTATTATTTTCACGTCCCATAATTCATTTCAGTTCATTACTGTGTAATCTGCTTCTCTGTATTATCAGTGATTGGGCATCATGCCGGGAATACTGTATCAGTAGCAACAGATGGAAGGGAGAAATGGAAGGCTATGGAATGTGATGGAGGTTTTGTATTCAGGTTATGTTCTTTGCAGGCCTTTATACACTACAAACACACAGTAGTCGAGAAAGAAAGAAAGGGGAAGTCAGTTTGAGAAGGGGTAAGAAGGTCCCTGGTGACATTAGGGTGTTTTCTGTTGGAATATCAAAGAGGTTCCTCTCCATCCCTAGAGGGGTGACTTTGATTGACATGCCGTCTCTAGGAAACATCTAGGAAACACCTCATCATGCACCACCAATTGAACTTTGAGAGTAAACGGTAACTGTGAGGAACCTTTGATTGATAGAGGCATTGAGACAAGCTCCATTTTGATTTAGTGATGACTTCTGCCCAGATCTAATCTCTTTATATTTCAGATAAACCTTATCTTAACTGGAGGCTTTTAGCTGAATCAAACTAGTGGGGAATGCGGAGGTTAGAAACTAGTGTTTGATCATGAGGTGAGGTACCACCTCAAAAGGCAGCCAGTATACAACAGAACATCCTATTTTCTACGATCTACAACATAGAATCTATGTAGATCAACCCCTCCCTCAATTGCATCCCATAAGCCCCCCCCAAAAAAGCCTTTTCAGCCCCCACAGAAGTGTAGACTCACCAGGGACATAGTACAATTTGTGTAGGCCTCTAAGCCCTGTTTGCACCAAAGGCCTACTCTCATCCCCCTACTCTGCCCTAAGCACCATAACCTACACTAATCACATTAACAGCTGGCATTCAGTGAGAGAGGAGGGAAGGAAGTGCGTTAAGAAAAATACAAACACAGAAAGTTACAGACCCAGATAGGGCATGATATTGAGTGGGCTAGAGGGTGTACAGTGTATTACGCTGCTCTGGTAAAAGTTACTGATTGATCAATTAGCCAGTAGCCATTAAAGTTTGTCAGTACCTCTCCCCAATAACAGCAGAGTGAAAGGGAAGTGTGATGAAGTTGGCCATTACCTCGTGCACATAAGGTTTCTTGAAGTCAGAAACAGTTCCTCAACATTTTGAATTAGTCAATAAATAGATAAATACAGGTTCAAATCAGGCTAAGAGCTAAAATGCTGAAACAACAATTAAAATATCATAAAACCTAGCAAAGATGCTTTCCTCTATCCTTGCTTCCAACTAACGCCTTCTTATTTAACAGCAGTTGGCATCCTATATGTTGCATTACCACCCCCAACTGAACTATAGTATAGATCCATTACACTGTGATATAAAAAGGAAACCAGGAAAAATACAAAAATATACATATTTTTAATTACCCTACCAACTAACCCTATACTCATTAAAACTTTATTCCACTACTTTAACCCTCTCTGATCCAACCACAGGCCGACGATCTGAGAGGACGGGACACTACCACTCAACACACCCTGTAACACACCCTCTTCTGAAGTCAAATCTCCTACCCCCAATAACTTCTCTGCAGCTGCCACCACAAAATCTATTTTCTGTGATTTACGTTCCATCGCTGCGGTACAGTTGATAACCATTGCTATGAATGCTAAAAAGCCAAACTTAATGAAACATATCACTCATTAGCCAATCCCTCTGTTCTGTCATAGTACTACTATTCACAGGGATCCTCTCAGAATCACTCTCCCTTCATCCCTCCTCTACCTTCTTCACTACCTCAGCATACGACACCTTCTGCACTACTCTGACCCTGGTCACCTCAACCTGCCTCTCTCGTACCGGACACTCCGTCTGCGTCACTCCAAATGGCAGGCGTCACAAACACCAGGAACCTTCAACTGCTCCACCTCCACACTTAACGCTATCCCAGAAATCACTCCCTCCAACGGTGCCCTGCACCTAAGCGTAAAGCAAGATACAGGTCTTTCCCCAAATTGCATCACATGGAGCGCCTGCTCCCTTCAACAGATTCCCACCCATCCTCTACCTCCCTCAGTCTTTTCAGCCTCACCGCTCATTCCCTCTAATCCTCCTCCTTTATCCAATTACTGACTTGTTCTGAAAATGTTCTACTTTTCAAGTCTAAATCTCTTTTTTTGCCATAATTCTCAGAGAAACTATTAACCAGAGAGGCAGCCAGAGGATAAAAACTCACTCTCCACCATCGGCCCTCTACAAACCAACCACCATAATGGCTTTTAACATGGCGCCTGGGGGGGTGCTTAAGAGGGAAGGATCTTAATATTGAGTCTTCAATAATAGCTCCTTCATGGGAACTCAAGATGATAATTCAGCCATTACCATTAAGCAGATGTGCAGTACTTAACGTGAGACTGGGATGGGAATTCAAATGTGTGCATAATAATAGCTATAGAGCACCGGGTCAATTGGATCCCCTTCGTATGGCTGAGTGGCATGTTTCCAGGCTCCTTCATGCGGCTGAGTGGCATGTTTCCCAGGCATGGCTGCTCCTTCGTATGGCTGAGTGGCATGTTTCCCAGGCTCCTTCATGCGGCTGATTGGCATGTTTCCCAGGCATGGTTGCTCCTTCGTATGGCTGAGTGGCATGTTTCCCAGGCTCCTTCATGCGGCAAAGTGGCATGTTTCCCAGGCTCCTTCATGCGGCTGATTGGCATGTTTCCCAGGCATGGTTGCTCCTTCGTATGGCTGAGTGGCATGTTTCCAGGCTCCTTCATGCGGCTGAGTGGCATGTTTCCCAGGCATGGCTACTCCTTCGTATGGCTGAGTGGCATGTTTCCAGGCTCCTTCATGCGGCTGAGTGGCATGTTTCCCAGGCTCCTTCATGCGGCTGAGTGGCATGTTTCCCAGGCATAGCTGCTCCTTCGTATGGCTGAGTGGCATGTTTCCAGGCTCCTTCATGCGGCTGAGTGGCATGTTTCCCAGGCATGGCTGCTCCTTCGTATGGCTGAGTGGCATGTTTCCCAGGCATGGCTGCTCCTTCGTATGGCTGAGTGGCATGTTTCCCAGGCATGGATGCTCCTTCATATGGCTAAGTGGCATGTTTCCCAGGCATGGCTGCTCCTTCGTATGGCTGAGTGGCATGTTTCCCAGGCATGGCTGCTCCTTCGTATGGCTGAGTGGCATGTTTCCCAGGCATGGCTGCTCCTTCGTATGGCTGAGTGGCATGTTTCCCAGGCATGACTGCTCCTTCGTATGGCTGAGTGGCATGTTTCCCAGGCATGGCTGCTCCTTCGTATGGCTGAGTGGCATGTTTCCCAGGCATGGCTGCTCCTTCGTATGGCTGAGTGGCATGTTTCCCAGGCATGGCTGCTCCTTCGTATGGCTGAGTGGCATGTTTCCCAGGCATGACTGCTCCTTCGTATGGCTGAGTGGCATGTTTCCCAGGCTCCTTCATGTGGCTAAGTGGCATGTTTCCCAGGCATGGCTGCTCCTTCGTATGGCTGAGTGGCATGTTTCCCAGGCATGGATGCTCCTTCGTATGGCTGAGTGGCATGTTTCCCAGGCATGGATGCTCCTTCGTATGGCTGAGTGGCATGTTTCCCAGGCATGGCTGCTCCTTCATATGGCTGAGTGGCATGTTTCCCAGGCATGGCTGCTCCTTCATATGGCTAAGTGGCATGTTTCCCAGGCATGGCTGCTCCTTCATATGGCTGAGTGGCATGTTTCCCAGGCATGACTGCTCCTTCATATGGCTGAGTGGCATGTTTCCCAGGCATGGCTGCTCCTTCATATGGCTGAGTGGCATGTTTCCCAGGCATGACTGCTCCTTCATATGGCTGAGTGGCATGTTTCCTCCCTTCAATTCCCTTCAATTCATGGTTCGGTTTGATGGAAACTAAAAGGTTTTCTCCAAAAATAATTTCAACTGAAAGAGTAAGTCAAATGTTCCGTTCAACAGTGAAATCCTAAAGACATGAATACTCCGTTTAAGCACATGGTCGACAGCCAGTATTGATTGAGGTAAACACCGTGTAGTCAAGAAGGTGTATGGTAAGAGCCAGAGTGGTGGGACTAGTCCCTCTGTCTGTTCCTTCTTCTTCACCCTATTAGGCTCATAGTCACACATGCTGTCACCCACCAACACACCCACTGTACATAAAACATACTGTATTATCTCCAGGCTGCACAGTAATAGGTGAGGTGATAATGGAATTATGGCCACCTCGCTCTCTCTCCCGCTCTCTTACACACACACATGCACGCACACGCACACAACCCACACTATGTTCCATTAACTGGGCATGCTGTGCAGCCATTCATTTTCATGATGGGACATTTACATGCAAACTGGCTTGATTAAAACATTTGAGGATGTAAAAATGAACCGGTTACAAGCTGCATAACCCTCCTGCTTCATGTAACCAGCCCTAATGTATTAGACTCAAATATATTACATTGCAGCACAGTACAATGGAATTTTCTTCACGACAGGCCTATCTTTCATAGCCTGGCTGACGCAACTCACGTGACTCACAGCCCAGGGAGAGCTGAGACACACTGGTCTGGGTAGGAGGCTATTGTAAATGCAGTATTCGCTCAGAAATTGAGCGGACGCATTGATTGGTTCTCTCAAAAGTTGCATCGATTGGTTGCAATCAATGCATCCGCACAATTTCTGAGCGATTTGAAAATCCAACAGTTCTAATGGAAGGGGGCAGTGCTCAGGGCTGTGTGCGGCTGTCCATGTGGGTGTTTGTGTGAGAAAGACACAAAGGAGACACAAAGGAGAACCAACCAGTAAAAGCACAGCCCCCTTCATTATCCATGCATCATACCGACAACATCAAGACAGCCTTTCCAGACTCTGAAGTCAGGAGGACTTTGAGTTAGGTGTTAGCCAGACTATATCTTCATGCATTCCCCTACAAAAGAGAAACTCCATGAAATGTGTAACAATTGCATTGACACCAGTAGGAAGCGTTTAAATATCCATCAGTTCTGTGTCTTTACAACAAGTTTCTCTTTCTACTATTCACTGCATCGGAATAGACACTTCTAAAATGGAATTTCATGACTATCCTACGAGGCAGAGGGAGATTGAATATAAATGCACTTCTTTGACTGGGCCTGTTTTTGAGCTGCTATTCTATTATCGGTCTGAGGCGATTGCCTGGCCACCGTGCCTTGAGTTTACCCCTGGGTCCTAGCAGGGACGCAATGAATGGAAAGGAATTGAGAGGGAGACAGAGCACACTAACCACAAAATCGCTCACCCATTAAGGACACACACGGGATGACACACACACACACACACACAGGAGGTCACATTTTCACCGTGAAAAGCTTTGGATGCTTTGTTCTTCAGAATAAATCCAGATCTTCAAAAGCCAAATGAAACTAAACTCATCTGGCTTTTAATTTCAGCAACTGCAAAGGTTATACAGTATGCCTTATATCAGGACCGGAAATGCACAGCAGGGAGTAAAATATGAAATGTTAATATGGACAGAGAATAAGATTCCCCTCCCACATGCACGCACACGCACACAGACACACACGCTGGGATTAATCCAGAAGTGGAAGGCGAATCATACACAGCACAGTTCTGGAATATCTGTCTCAGTGTACCAGTACGCTGCTGCAGTAGGCAAACATGTGTGATCAAGACCCCATTCGACGGCTCTGTGACTCAGTAACACCCAAACCCACCTTGCCTGACCTCAAGCAGGGATATGCTTTCAACAGTAGTGGAAAGATACAGAAGTGTTTTCTTAGTAGATGTGTTAGGAGAGTAAGCCGAGTGTGTGACAGTAGATAAGGGTTGAGTTGAGTTTATATAACTGAGGTTGATATTACACATTTATGGGTAGCATATACAGTTGAAGTCGGAAGTTTACATACACTTTAGCCAATTACATTTAAACTCAGTTTTTCACAATTCCTGACATTTAATCCTAGTAAAAATTCCCTGTCTTAGATCACTTTATTTTAAGAATGTGAAATGTCAGAATAATAGTACAGATAATGATTTATTTCAGCTTTTATTTCTTTCATCGCATTCCCAGTGGGTCAGAAGTTTGCATACACTCAATTAGTATTTGGTAGCATTGTCTTTAAATTGTTTAACTTGGGTCAAAGTTTCATGTAGCCTCACACAAGCTTCCCACAAAAAGTTGAGTGAATTTTGGCCCATTCCTCCTGACAGAGCTGGTGTAACTGAGTCAGGTTTGTAGGCCTCCTTTGCTCGCACACACTTTTTCTGTTCTGCCCACACATTTTCTATAGGATTGAGTTCAGGGCTTTGTGATGACCACTCCAATACCTTGACTTTGTTGTCCTTAAGCCATTTTGACACAACTTTGGAAGTATGCTTGGGGTCATTGTCCATTTGGAAGACCAATTTGCAAGCAAGCTTTAACTTCCTGACTGATGTCTTGAGATGCTGCTTCAATATATCCACATACCTTTCCACCCTCATGATGCCATCTATTTTGTGAAGTGCACCAGTCCCTCCTGCAGCAAAGCACCCCCACAACATGATGCTGCCACCCCCGTGCTTCACGGTTGGGATGGGTGTTCTTTGGCTTGCAAACCTCGATCTTTGTCCCCATGTGCAGTTGCAAACCGTAGTCTGGCTTTTTTATGGCGGTTTTGGAGCAGTGGCTTCTTCCTTGCTGAGCGGACTTTCAGGTTATGTCGATGTAGGACTCGTTTTACTGTGGATATAGATACTTTTGTACCTGTTTCCTCCAGCATCTTCACAAAGTCCTTTGCTGTTCTTCTGGGATTGATTTGCACTTTTGGCAACAAAGTACATTCATCTCTAGGAGACAGATCTCCTTCCTGAGTGGTATGACGGCTGTGTGGTCCCATGGTGTTTACTCTAGCATACTATTGCTTGTACAGATGAACCTAGCACCTTCAGGCATTTGGAAATTGCTCCCAAGGATGAACCAGACTTGTGAAGGTCTATAATTTTTTTTCTGAGGTCTTGGCTGATTTCTTTTGATTTTCCCATGATGTCAAGCAAAGAGGCACTGAGTTTGAAGGTAGGTCTTGAAATACATCCACAGGTACACCTCCAATTGACTCAAATGATGTCAATTAGCCTATCAGAAGCTTCTAAAACCATTACATTTTCTGTAGCTTTCCAAGCTGTTTAAAGGCACAGTCAACCTAGTGTATGTAAACCTCTGACCCCCTGGTATTGTGATACAGTGAATTATAAGTTAAATAATCTGTCTGTAAACAATTGTTGTAAAAATGACTTGTGTCATGCACAAAGTAGATGTCCTAACCGACTTGCCAAAGCTATAGTTTGTTAACAAGAAATTTGTGGAGTGGTTGAAAAACTACTTTTAATGACTCCAACCTAAGTGTATGTAAACTTCTGACTTCAATTGTATAGGGGGTGACAGAATGCTGAGCCAAATAAGTTCATCTTGCAAGTCTGGCTGATTGAACTAGAGTACTGGAGCCCCAAGATACAATATAAATGAACAATATATATTGTTTTCTTTAATTGTGTGACTGGAGCCCCTGTAAGCATGTGTCTGTGTAAACTCTGAATTGACTCACCCTGTTCTGGGTCATACTCCTCCACTGTGCTGACGAAGTGTGGTCTGGAGTAGAAGTTGTGGGGGCCAGGCTGCTGGAGCCCTCCCAGGCTGAAGAAGCCCCGGTCGGTAGCAGCACAGCAGGCGAAGGCCCGGCGGCTGGGGATGCAGGGGTAATGCGTCCAGCTCTTCATTTCCAGGTCAAAGGCCTCGAAGGCTGTGACAGGAAGCTTGCCCTGACGCCCACCTGCCAGGGAGGAATGGAGAGAAAGGAGAGAGGGTCAGAAGGAGTGGGCAGCAGGGCATGAGAGAGAAGGAATGAGAGAGGAGAGAGATGACAGGTCAGAATAGGTGGGAGGGACGAGATGTGAGAGCGAGGGAGAAACAGTTATAAAAATGAATAATAATAACTAAATAAAAACAACATTGGCACTAAATGGATGGTTGGAAATGGTTGACCTTCATTATCTGATTCCATATCTGATAGGAGCAGCCAAATATAAGCTTGGCACATCCAGATATTAAGATATTTGTATTCTCTCGTTCCATTGGTTTCTCACCTTTCTGATCCTCCCTCTCGCTCTCTCCCCCATGCTCACTCCTGACCCAACAAAACCCACCAAACATGACAGGTACCCAGAGAGAGTGTGTGTGTGTGTGTGTGTGTGTGTGTGTGTGTGTGTGTGTAGAGTTTTCCACTTTGGGTCTGGCTGGCAGTGTGTATAGTGAAGATCATACAGCGTGTCAGTCACTCTGCTATGCTGTTGGACCTGCAGGTAGTGAGAAAGGTGTGGATCCTATTGGACTTGGGCTAAAGTTTCTATCCGTGTTTGAGTAGACAGTTTGCACTACAGCATGTCGGTGTCAGAGGCTTGATCAGCCTGGACCTGCCGACAGTATTCCCCCTGTGATCACACACTGATTGCTGACACAGACACAAAGCCTGACATGGCGTGCTACAGGTAATATTCATCTGGTTTTATTCATGGACATCACATGTCACAGTCTGTGTATTCAGTTACATACGACATTATTATTCATCCAAAGAAAACAACTCAAAGGGAGGTAACAGACACATCCTACTGTCGTCCAATGAGCCAAGAAAAGTGTTTGTGCCTGTTCAATTAATCATAACACAGAGTAGAGGGACATTAGACGAGTAGCACTGCTTAATTTTTCTAACTGTGTACATTTATTCGATTTACAGTACGTACATGTACGTACATATTGTACAGGGGTGTGGTTGTTATATTGTAACAGTATAACAATGTGATTAGCATAAGGCTAATGAGCAGCCCCGGCCCCTCTCCTACTCAGGAAGCTGAAACATGGGAGTTTGGGAAATGCTCTGTGGAAAATGTCACATTTACTACACGTCTTCAGTTCAGATCCCTGGTTGTCACACTGGAGTCCAAAAGTATGGGTCTGCGCTGCAGGCTGAGCCTGTTACCTCTCGCCAGCCAGCGAGCACTGTCTGGCAGCCCTGTCTGGAAGCCATGCGGTCCTCCATCAGTAGACAGAGAGAGAGAGAGAGAGAGAGAGAGAGAGAGAGAGCAAGAGCGAGAGAGAGAGAGAGAGAGAGAGAGAGAGAGAGAGAGAGAGAGAGAGAATAAAATACAAGATAGGGACGAAGAATAGCTACACATTGCGGGCTGTACACCACTCAGAGTAGCAGCTGATGTACAGCTGGGCTCCGAAAAGCTTCTCACAGTGAAGATGGGCAGTATTCACATACACACCCACTCAGACAGCTTTGATGACAGACCGCCATATTGAACTGAACCTCATACACACTGGACTGGGTGAGAACTAACAGTCTGGCAGCCTGAAACACAGTCCCATATGCAAGACAAATCATTCTAGAAACCAATGCCACTTTATGACAGTTCTATCCATATAAGGTAGTCCGCATGCTACAATTTCAGCACCAATCTTATTTTGCCTGTACAACAACGTGTTTGTTTCACATTAAATAATTGAGTTTATGGAGTGCACTGAAAAGGCTACTATATACATGAAAAGGGCATCAACATGTAGCTAGAGTACACTATACATTGTGAACACAGGATCCTTCTCCTACACCTCAGCAGGGTGAAATTGATGGGAAGACCCTCGTCCACTTACCCTCAAATCAAATTTGATCAAATCTTATAATAAATCTTATTCACATGCTGAATACAACCAGTGTAGACCTTACAGTGAAACGCCTAACCAACAATGCAGTTTAAAAAAATACGGATGAGAATAAGAAATAAAAGTAACAAGTCATTAAAGAGCAGCAGTAAAATAACAATTACGAGACTATATACAGGGGGGTACCAATACAGAGTCATTGTGCAGGGGCACCGGTTAGTTGAGGTAGTATGTAAATGTAGGTGCAGTTTTTAAAATGACTATGCATAGATGATAACAGAGAATAGCAATGGTGTAAAAGGGGGGTGCAAATAGTCTGGGTAGCCATTTTATTAGATGTTCAGGAGTCTTATGGCTTGTGGGTAGAAGCTGTTTAAAAACCTCTTGGACCTAGACTTGGCGCTCCGGTACCGCTTGCCGTGTGGTAACAGAGAGAACAGTCTATGACTAGGATGGCTGGAGTCTTTGACCATTTTTAGGGCTTTCCTCTGACACCGGCTGGTATAGAGGTCCTGGATGTCAGGAAGCTTGGCCTCAGTGATGTCCTGGGCCATTCACACTACGCTCTCTAGTGCCTTGCAGTCGGAGGCTGAGCAGTTGCCATACCAGGTAGTGATGCAACCATTCGGGATGCTCTTGATGGTGCAGCTGTAGAACCTTTTGAGGATCTGAGGACCCATGACAAATCTTTTCAGTCTCCTGAGGGGGAATAGGTTATGTCGTGCCCACTTAATGATGGTGTTGGAGTCGAGCCTGGCCGTGGAGTCATGAGTGAACGGGAAGTACAGGAGGGGACTGAGCACGCATCCCTGAGGGGCCCCTGTGTTGAGGATCAGCATGCGGATGTGTTGTTACCCACCCTTAATACCTGGGGGCGACCCGTCAGGAAGTCCAGGATCAAGTTGCAGAGGGAGGTGTTTAGTCCCAGGGTCATTAGCTTAGTGATGACCTTGGAGAGCACTATGGTGTTGAACGCTGAGCTGTAGTCAATGAATAGCATTCTTCTAGGCAGAGTTCCTCTGTCCTGTGTCTGTGTTCTTTTGCCCATCTTCATCTTTTATTTTTATTGGCCAGTCTGAGATATGGCTTTTTCTTTACAAATCTGCCGAGAAGGCCAGCATCCTGGAGTCGCCTCTTCACTGTTGACATTGAGACGGGTGTTTTTCGGGTATATCTATCTGCCAGTTGAGGACATATGAGGCATCTGTTTCTCAAACTAGATACTCTAATGTACTTATCCTCTTGCTCAGTTGTGCACCGGGGCCTCCCACTCCTCTTTCTATTCTGTTTAGAGACAGTTTGTGCTGTTCTGTGAAGGGAGTAGTACACAGCATTGTACGATATCTTCAGTTTCTTGGCAATTTCTCACATGGAATAGCCTTCATTTCTCAGAACAAGAATAGATTGACGAGTTTCAGAAGATTGTTCTTTGTTAGCACATATAAAGCACCCACAAGCTACCGGTGGCTGAAAACACAATCATCGTGGGATGAACGAGTGACGAATTCCCAACCAAGGGTGGTCCATTTAAAAATCACTCCTTCCTCCACCGCCCCTTGCAAGTGTCAACTCGTCAGACGTAATGATACATCATCAGGAATGTCCACTTAATTTCAAGGCAGAGGGGATAGGGTGTGTCAGACAGACAGTAACATCAGACAGACAGACAGACAGACAGTAACATCAGACAGACAGACAGACAGTAACATCAGACAGACAGACAGGCAGGCAGGCAGGCAGGCAGGCAGGCAGGCAGGCAGGCAGGCAGGCAGGCAGGCAGGCAGGCAGGCAGGCAGGCAGGCAGGCAGGCAGGCAGGCAGGCAGGCAGGCAGGCAGGCAGGCAGGCAGGCAGGCAGGCAGGCAGGCAGGCAGGCAGGCAGGCAGGCAGGCAGGCAGGCAGGCAGGCAGGCAGGCAGGCAGGCAGGCAGGCAGGAGGCAGGCAGGCAGGCAGGCAGGCAGGCAGAGGCAGGCAGGCAGGCAGGCAGGACAGACAGACAGGCAGACAGACAGACAGACAGACAGACAGACAGACAGACAGACAGACAGACAGACAGACAGACAGACAGACAGACAGAGACAGACAGACAGACAGACAGACAGACAGACAGACATAGATAGATAGATAGATAGATAGATAGATAGATAGATAGATAGATAGATAGATAGATAGATAGATAGACAGACAGATAGATAGATAGATAGATAGATAGATAGATAGATAGATAGATAGATAGATAGATAGATAGATAGATAGATAGATAGATAGATAGATAGATAGATAGATAGACAGGCAGTAACACAAGATAGATGTACCAGCCATGGAGAGGAGGATGTGGTTATACTCTTTTGCTGGGAATGGAGATCACTTTTGAATATTCATAAGAAGCCATCTTTTTCAAATGTTTTCCCTCCTACACAGCCATCTATGTAGATGTCTCTACTCCTACAAGTTAAAAAAGTATTCTAAAACTAGGACTGTTGTCCACAGCTGCAGTGCTGGTACCAGTGAATGAATGTGAATAATGACCTATCTGTTTAATCTGTTCTCATGACCTATTTGAAATCAGATCGATCATGTTTGCTTAGAGACTCAGAGAACAGATCTACAGCTGTCCCTCACTCCCTGTTTGTTTTCTTTCTGTCTGTCCCTCACTCCCTGTCTGCTTTCTTTCTGTCTGTCCCTCACTCCCTGTCTGTTTTCTTTCTGTCTGTCCCTCACTCCCTGTCTGCTTTCTTTCTGTCTGTCCCTCACTCCCTGTCTGTTTTCTTTCTGTCTGTCCCTCACTCCCTGTCTGTTTTCTTTCTGTCTGTCCCTCACTCCCTGTCTGTTTTCTTTCTGTCTGTCCCTCACTCCCTGTTTGTTTTCTTTCTGTCTGTCCCTCACTCCCTGTCTGCTTTCTTTCTGTCTGTCCCTCACTCCCTGTCTGTTTTCTTTCTGTCTGTCCCTCACTTCCTGTCTGTTGTCTTTCTGTCTGTCCCTCACTCACTGTCTGTTTCTTTCTGTCTGTCCCTCACTCCCTGTCTGTTTTCTTTCTGTCTGTCCCTCACTCCCTGTCTGTTTTCTTTCTGTCTGTCCCTCACTCCATGTCTGTTTTCTTTCTGTCTGTCCCTCACTCCCTGTCTGTTTTCTTTCTGTCTGTCCTCTTTCTGTCTGTCCCTCACTCCCTGTCTGTTTTCTTTCTGTCTGTCCCTCACTCCATGTCTGTTTTCTTTCTGTCTGTCCCTCACTCCCTGTCTGTTTTCTTTCTGTCTGTCCTCTTTTTGTCTGTCCCTCACTCCCTGTCTGTTTTCTTTCTGTCTGTCCCTCACTCCCTGCCTGTTTTTGGAACTCTCACAGAGTGAGTCAAGACTCAGAAAGTTCTGTAGAACATGAGAGGCTGATGGGCCCGACCCTTCCCAGACGTCTGTGTGTGTGTGTGTGTGCGGGTTTGTATGTGTGAGTGTTGCTCTCCTATTCAGCACAGGTTCCTCTGATCCCCATGGTCAATTAGAAACGTGCATATTTAAATGTGTGTGTGGTACAACAGCGTTTACATGTGGAGTGTGTGGCCGTACTGTAGGTCAGATCTGACCAGAGTGACACACAGTTGGGGGAGAGAGAGGGGCCAGTGTTGGCCGGTGCTTGAGCCTGTTTGGCATGGAGGACACTTTGTCCTGAAACATGTCCCGCAGGCTGCCATTTAACTACCGGCCAACAATCTTACTGTGGTCCACCTGCCTAATCTCTCTTTTGACCTCTCTCTGCATGCTGTCTTCTGAGTGGTCAGAGGCGATGATTCTGCCATTCCTCTGGGATGTGACTGGACAGAAGGGGAAGGGATGGGGGTGTGGGGGGATTGGGGAGTGGCCTACCCAGCACGTAGATCTTGTTGCCTCTCAGGAAAGAGGCGGCTCCATAGCGGGGCGTGGGCATAGAGGTCAGGGGCTGCCATTGGTCCTTTTCCGGCTCATAAACCCTCACCAGAGCCTGGGGCGTCGTGTCAGCTGCCATCCCTCCAAGCGCATATACCTTCCCATCTGACAGAGGAGAGAGAGGGAGGGAGGGAGAGATAGAGGGGGGAGAGAGGGAGGGAAGGGGGAGAGAGGGAGGGAGAGAAGGAAGGGGGAGAGAGGGAGGGAGTGAGTGCGAGAAGGAGAGATGGGGATAGATAAAGGGAGAAAGTTAAATATTTCCCATGTTGAACTAAAGAGTGGGCGTCATTTCATCAGTTCACGATTCCATTCTCCAGAGTGTTAAAAGAATAAAAGTAAAGAACCAACGAAACAAAAATGCACTTTGGTCTCTGACACTAACCTTGCTGTCATGCTGTGCACCTATCTTGATTAAGATGTGTGTGTGTGATTCATATGTAAACACAATCCATGGGCCTTGTTTAAAAATACAGATAACCCTGCCTGAAGAAATGTAAATATCTCTGCTGCAGTGACATTAGAATATTAGAAAAAATAACTGGAGAAAGAAAAACACAAGCTAAGCAAACATGGCCATCCTGCTGAAACACTGCGGTTGCCAGACAGATTAAAAGGGAGGGAAAAAGAGACTAGCGAGAGATGGAGCCAAACCCAAACAGATGTCTGCCTTAATGCCACTGAACATTCTGTCAGATACCGAGGAGAGAAATACAATGTATCACTCCCTGCAGAGTGTCTGGAAATAGATGGAACGATGGCTGGATGGCTGGATTGATTAATATATGGATGGATAGATGGGTGGATTGCTAGAAGGCAGAGTAGAGGGAGGGGTTGGAAAGGTCAAGGGGAAAGAGGAGAGGACGGTTGAGGAGAGAAGAGGAGGGTTGGGGAGAGGAGAGGAGGGCTGGGGAGAGGTGAGGTGAGGAGAGGAGAGTTGGGGAGAGGAGAGTTGGGGAGAGGGGAGGGGAGGAGGGTTGGGGAGAGAAGAGGAGGGTTGGGGAGAGGAGAGGAGGGCTGGGGAGAGGTGAGGTGAGGAGAGGAGAGTTGGGGAGAGGAGAGTTGGGGAGAGGGGAGGGGAGGAGGGTTGGTGAGAGAAGAGGAGGGTTGGGGAGAGGAGAGTTGGGGAGAGGAGAGTTGGGGAGAGGAGAGGAGGGTTGGGAAGAGGAGGGTTGGGGAGAGGTGAGGTGAGGTGAGGAGAGCTGGGGAGAGGAGAGGAGGGTTGGGGAGAGGGGAGGAGAGTTGGGGAGAGGAGAGGAGGGTTGGGGAGAGGTGAGGAGAGGTGAGTTGGGGAGAGGAGAGGAGGGTTGGGGAGAGGGGAGGAGGGTTGGGGAGAGGAGAGTTGGGGAGAGGAGATGAGGTTTGGGGAAAGGAGAGTTGGGGAGAGGGGGTTGGGGAGAGGTGAGGTGAGGAGAGGAGAGTTGGGGAGAGGAGGGTTGGGGAGAGGGGAGGAGGGTTGGGGAGAGGAGAGGAGGGTTGGGGAGAGGTGAGGTGAGGAGAGGAGAGTTGGGGAGAGGAGGGTTGGGGAGAGGGGAGGAGGGTTTGGGAGAGGAGAGTTGGGGAGAGGAGGGTTGGGAGAGGTGAGGGGAGGAGAGGAGGGTTGGGGAGAGGGGAGGAGAGTTGGGGGAGAGGAGAGGAGGGTTGGGGAGAGGTGAGGTGAGGAGAGGAGAGTTGGGGAGAGGAGGGTTGGGGAGAGGGGAGGAGGGTTTGGGAGAGGAGAGTTGGGGAGAGGAGGGTTGGGAGAGGTGAGGGGAGGAGAGGAGGGTTGGGGAGAGGCAAGGAGAGGAGGGTTGGGGAGAGGAGGGTTGGGAGAGGTGAGGGGAGGAGAGGAGAGGAGGGTTGGGGAGGGTAGAGGAGAGGAGGGTTGGGTTGGGGTGAGTAGAGGATAGGAGGGTTGGGGAGAGTAGAGGAGAGGAGGGTTGGGTTGGGGAGAGTAGAGGAGAGGAGGGTTGGGGAGAGTAGAGGAGAGGAGGGTTGGGGAGAGTAGAGTAGAGGAGGGTTGGGGAGAGTAGAGGAGGGTTGGGGAGAGTAGAGTAGAGGAGGGTTGGGGAGAGTAGAGGAGAGGGGGTTGGGGAGAGTAGAGGAGAGGAGGGTTGGGGAGAGTAGAGGAGAGGAGGGTTGGGGAGAGTAGAGGAGAGGAGGGTTGGGGAGAGTAGAGTAGAGGAGGGTTGGGGAGAGTAGAGGAGAGAAGGGTTGGGGAGAGTAGAGGAGAGGAGGGTTGGGGAGAGTAGAGGAGAGGAGGGTTGGGGAGAGTAGAGTAGAGGAGGGTTGGGGAGAGTAGAGGAGAGGAGGGTTGGGGAGAGTAGAGGAGAGGAGGGTTGGGGAGAGAAGAGGAGAGGAGGGTTGGGGAGAGTAGAGGAGAGGAGGGTTGGGGAGAGTAGAGTAGAGGAGGGTTGGGGAGTGTAGAGGAGGGTTGGTGAGAGTAGAGTAGAGGAGGGTTGGGGAGAGTAGAGTAGAGGAGGGTTGGGGAAAGTAGAGGAGGGTTGGGGAGAGTAGAGTAGAGGAGGGTTGGGGAGAGTAGAGGAGGGTTGGGGAGAGTAGAGGAGGGTTGTGGAGAGTAGAGGAGGGTTGGGGAGAGGGGAGGAGGGTTGGGGAGAGTAGAGGAGAGGAGGGTTGCGGAGAGTAGAGGAGAGGAGGGTTGGGGAGAGTAGAGTAGAGGAGGGTTGGGGAGAGTAGAGTAGACCGAGGGTTGGGGAGTGTAGAGGAGGGTTGGTGAGAGTAGAGTAGAGGAGGGTTGGGGAGAGTAGAGTAGAGGAGGGTTGGGGAAAGTAGAGGAGGGTTGGGGAGAGTAGAGGAGGGTTGTGGAGAGTAGAGGAGGGTTGGGGAGAGGGGATGAGTGTTGGGGAGAGTAGTGGAGAGGAGGGTTGCGGAGAGTATTGGAGGGTTGCGGAGAGTAGAGGAGGGTTGGGGAGAGGGGAGAAAAGGAGTAGAGGGCTGGGGAGAGGAGAGGAGAGGGTTGAGGAGAGTAGAGGAGAGGTGAGGAAAGGAGAGGAGGGTTGGGGAGATGCGAGGAAAGGAGTAGAGGGTTGAGGAGAGTAGAGGAGGGTTGGGGAGAGTAGAGGAGGGGAGGGTTGGGGAGAGTAGAGGAGGGTTGGGGAGAGAAGGGGAGGGGAGGGTTGGGGAGAGTAGAGGAGGGGAGGGTTGGGAGAGTAGATGAGGGTTGGGGAGAGTAGAGGAGGGTTGGGTAGAGTAGAGGAGGGTTGGGGAGAGGGGAGGAGGGTTGGGGAGAGTAGAGGAGGGGAGGGTAGGGGAGAGTAGAGGAGGGTTGGGGAGAGTAGAGGAGGGTTGGGGAGAGGGGAGGAGGGTTGGGGAGAGTAGAGGAGGGGAGGGTTGGGGAGAGTAGAGGAGGGTTGGGGAGCGTAGAGGAGGGTTGGGGAGAGTAGAGGAGGGGAGGGTTGGGGAGAGTAGAGGAGGGTTGGGGAGAGTAGAGGAGGGTTGGGGAGAGGGGAGGAGGGTTGGGGAGAGTAGATGAGAGGAGGGTTAGCACTCTATTAGCAGTCAGATTTGCGACCGCAGCATTGCACTAATCCAGAGAAGCAGGAGGATTTACTGGAACACTTTCAGACAGAAAGCTAGACCTCGGAATACAAAAACAGTTCTTCCTCTTTTCCCTATCATGCACTGATACCCCGTGTCCCTGTAGCCTGCTGCACAGATTCTGACAGAGGTTTTGACCTGCTTACTGCTCAGAACATGACTCAGTGCCAAACACACACACACACACACACACACACACACACACACACACACACACACACACACACACACACACACACACACACACACACACACACACACACACACACACACACACACACACACACACACACACACAGAGAGAAACGAGGGAGAGAAGAATGAGAGAGGAGAGCATGAAGGAGGATGAGCCAGAAAGAAGAGAGAAAAGACAGTGGCAAAGCAAACTAAAAAGGAGAGATAAGTGGAGAAGAGGCCTGGCAGAGAGATAACAAAGAATAAGTGCTGAGGAAGTCAATCTGAATGCATCCCTGCTTGCTTTTTTAAGCCCATCACTGATTTAACAGTACCTGATTACAAAAAGAATTACAAAACCATTGGAGATTGTACTGCCGCCTCCTCTTCCAGGTCTCCTACAATATCCCTTTATTCCCTACTCATCTCCTTCTATCTGTGTCCACCCTCACCTTCTCTCTGCTCCACTCACCCCCCCTCTGCTCCACTCACCCCCCTCTCTGCTCCACTCACCCCCCTCTCTGCTCCACTCACCCCCTCTCTGCTCCACTCACCCCCTCTCTGCTCCACTCACCTCCCCTCTCTGCTCCACTCACCCCCCTCTGCTCCACTCACCCCCCTCTCTGCTCCACTCACCCCCTCTCTGCTCCACTCACCCCCCTCTCTGCTCCACTCACCCCCCTCTCTGCTCCACTCACCTTCTCTCTGCTCCACTCACCCCCCCCTCTGCTCCACTCACCCCCCTCTCTGCTCCACTCACCCCCTCTCTGCTCCACTCACCCCCCTCTCTGCTCCACTCACCTCCCCTCTCTGCTCCACTCACCCCCCCTCTGCTCCACTCACCCCCTCTCTGCTCCACTCACCTCCCCTCTCTGCTCCACTCACCCCCCTCTCTGCTCCACTCACCCCCCTCTCTGCTCCACTCACCCCCTCTCTGCTCCACTCACCCCCTCTCTGCTCCACTCACCCCCTCTCTGCTTCACTCACCCCCTCTCTGCTCCACTCACCTCCCCTCTCTGCACCACTCACCCCCCCTCTCTGCTCCACTCACCCCCTCTCTGCTCCACTCACCTCCCTCTCTGCACCACTCACACCCTCTCTGCACCACTCACCCACCCTCCCCCTCTGCTCCACTCACCCCCCTCTCTGCTCCACTCACCCCCTCTCTGCACCACTCACCCCCTATCTGCACCACTCACCCCCTCTCTGCTCCACTCACCCCCCTCTCTGCTCCACTCACCCCCTCTCTGCTCCACTCACCCCCTCTCTGCTCCACTCACCTCCCTCTCTGCTCCACTCACCCCCCTCTCTGCTCCACTCACCCCCCTCTGCTCCACTCATCCCCCTCTCTGCTCCACTCACCTCCCCTCTCTGCTCCACTCACCCCCTCTCTGCTCCACTCACCCCCTCTCTGCACCACTCACCCCCTATCTGCACCACTCACCCCCTCTCTGCTCCACTCACCCCCCTCTCTGCTCCACTCACCCCCTCTCTGCTCCACTCACCCCCCTCTCTGCTCCACTCACCTCCCCTCTCTGCTCCACTCACCCCCTCTCTGCTCCACTCACCCCCCTCTCTGCTCCACTCACCCCCTCTCTGCTCCACTCACCCCCTCTCTGCTCCACTCACCCCCCTTCTCTGCTCCACTCACCTCCCCTCTCTGCTCCACTCACCCCCCCTCTCTGTTATGTTCACCCACCCTCCCCCACTCTGCTCCATTCACCCCCTCTCTGCACCACTCACCCCCTCTCTGCTCCACTCACACCCCCTCTCTGCCTCACTCACCCCCCTCTCTGCTCCACTCACCCCCCCCTCTCTGCTCCACCCTCATCCCCTCTGCTCCACTCACCCCCCTCTCTGCTCCACTCACCCCCTCTCTGCACCACTCACCCCCTCACCGCACCACTCACCCCCTATCTGCACCACTCACCCCCTCTCTGCACCACTCACCCCCTATCTGCACCACTCACCCCTCTCTGCACCACTCACATCCCCTCTCTGCACCACTCACCCCCTCTGCACCACTCACCCCCTCTCTGCACCACTCACCCCCTCTCTGCTCCACTCACCCCCTCTCTGCTCCACTCACTCCCCCTCTCTGCTCCACTCACCCCCCTCTCTGCTCCACCAACCCCCCCCTCTGCTCCACTCACCCCCCTCTCTGCTCCACTCTGCCCTGGTATGGAGGGCCTCATCTCAGTGAGCACTGTGGTCTGCTCCCTGTTAAGATCACAGGTCATAATGGCCCCTCACTTCTCAGAGGGAAAAGAGCAGAGCCCCTCTAACACACACACAGACCTGTGATTATCTGAGATTATCTGAGATGCGGCCCGCCCACACACCACTCAGGATGATCATTAACATGTTACATCTAGCCAGGGTGTTCAGCACATTCAAACAGAGGAACAACTAAATAAATGACTACTTACAGATATGATGCTTAACCACGGGAATGGGAGTGTGTGTGTGTGTGTGTGTGTGTGTGTGTGTGTGTGTGTGTGTGTGTGTGTGTGTGTGTGTGTGTGTGTGTGTGTGTGTGTGTGTGTGTGTGTGTGTGTGTGTGTGTGTGTGTGTGTGTGTGTGTGTGTGTGTGTGTGTGTGTGTGTGTGTTTATGAATGGGAAAGAAAGTATCTGTGGATAAACTAATTCAGAAAAGAACAGAGAAAATGACAGTCAATACTTTTGAGAAAACTGCATTCCCAATTTGAGCTTTCACCAACAAAACCTCTTAAATTAGGCTTTGATAGAACTATCCCCTGAGAAATGAAATGACGACCTATAAATAAGCAAATATCAAACAGCCATTCAGGAAGACCTGTGGGAACCACCGTACCACAGCAGTCTAAATTACACACCCTGATTTTCTCACTTGTTCAATGACATTCCTGGGCTTCACTCATTATAATTCTCCACATTAGATTGTCACAGATAGGGATGATTTGGTTGTAATATTTCTGGAGGGCTTGAAGCTCTGCAGGCAATGAGACTCTACACATATCCTCTACACTCACTGTAAACAATACATGAACACAAAACTAATAATATAACATTCTCCATCCTTGCAAGTTCATTCTAATGACATTGAGAAAGCTAAACGTACCCCTTGGTTGTTAATAACAAAACAGTAATCACCTGTGGTTATCTGTTGTCTTTCTCTGTGTATATAAAACCAATGAACATATGTTTACTGGCTTGGAACAGGGTAGAGGTAGGGAGGGGGAAGAAGAGGGGGGTCCCAGCTTCCGCTCTGGGCCCCTGGAGCATCCACCTCCTGCCGGCCTGCCGCCCTGAGGTTCCACCGCACAATCACACGCAGTCTCCTCTAATTAAGGTAACTCTGCTCTGATCTATGCCCGTCTCCCAGGGAGACGCCATGGCAACAGCCACCCAGTAGACATTTAAGGGGGGGAGCACACGGAGCTTGTGCAGGTGGTGCTGACTGGTGGACGATAATAACATACATCATCATGACCCATGACCAGTGTGACACACCAATTAACGATGAACAGAAGAATCACCGTTACCAACACAGAGCGAGAGCACACAGAGAGCACACAGAGAGCACACAGAGAGCACACAGAGAGCACACAGCTCTGTGCAGTCACAGAGGGGCAAGATGCAACAACAATAACAGGAAATGAGATATGGTAAGTCCTTTTCTAACAGATACAGATAATCAACAGCTTTATTCACATGAACAAAGCATAAGATAAAGTCACAAACACACACGGCAGAAAATGTGATGTACTGTATACCCAGTCGACACAGAAACACATCAACCCTGCACGAAGCACATCCTGTTTCTCCAAACAGTCTTATTAACTGACCACACGCTGCTCATCCAGCTTCTCCTGCAACTGCTCTCTTCATCTCACATCCTCTCACTTTGCCTCCACACACACACACACACACACACACACACACACACACACACACACACACACACACACACACACACACACACACACACACACACACACACACACACACACACACACACACACACACACACACACACACACACACACACACACACACACACACACACACACATAAACACGCACACATGCATACACACACACACACACACAATCACACTCTTTTGAAGTTAGGTTGTTATGTGAAAAAGACACAGAGGCCATCGTTGTCACACGGTGCCTGTACACAGGGCTGACAGGTAACCAGACTGATAGCTATGCACCATAGTCATGGAACACAAGACAGGAACAAACATTCTGGGAGATTTAAGGATTTACAAAGGAGGAAAGACACACAGCGGCGAGATTGAGGGACAATCTAAGAGATAAGAGAGAAAGAGTTGCAGGGAGAACAAAGAAGGGTGATATCTAGTGAAGATGACAGGCGAGAGCCTAAAGACAGTTAAATCTATGTTATGAAGGTTTTGTATCATTTCAGCCAGTAGTTTTGAAATCAGCGCTCACAAGCCAAAATGATTCCCCGAAATGACCCATCGGTCTCAGTCTCCAGTATCTATACGGCAATAGTCTATGTGCCGGGGGGCACATAGGGGTCATAGGGGTCAGTCTGTTTATCTCCTGTTTGTTACTGGTATTCTGTGTGAATTTAAGTATGCTCCCTCTAATTCTCTCTCCCTTTCTCCCTCCCCTCCCAGAGGACCTGAGCCCAAGGATCATGCCTCAGGACTAACTGTCCTGATGACTCTTGGCTGTCCCCAGTCCACCTGGTCGTGCTGCTGCTCCAGTTTCAACTGTTCTGCCTGCGGCTAGGGAACCCTGACCTGTTCACCGGACGTGCTACCTTGTCCCGGACCTGCTGTTTTCGACTCTCTCTCTCTACCGCACTTGCTGTCTCAACCTCTGAATGGTCAGCTATGGAAAGCCAACTGAAATTTACTCCTGAGGTACTGACCTGTTGCACCATCTAAAACCACTGATAAATATTTGACCCTGCTGGTCATCTATGAACGTTTGCACATCTTGAAGAACAATCTGGCCTTAAATGGCCATGTACTCTTATAATCTACACCTGGCACAGCCAGAAGAGGACTGGCCACCCCTCGGAGCCTGGATCCTCTCTAGGTGTCTTCCAAAGATCCTGCCTTTCTAGGGAGATCTTTCCTAGCCACCGTGCTTGTACAGCTGCATTGGTTGCTGTTTGGGGTTTTAGGCTCGGTTTCTGATGATGATGATGTGAAAAGTGCTTTATAAATCAATTTGACTGATTGATTGATGTGTACTTGGTGCATTGATTTGATTGGAACCCTCCAGCGTGCTGATAATAAAGAATGATTCATTTAAGATGGACTGTAAGTGTAATTTCTACGACAGTGTCAAAACAAGCAAGTATATTGTAGAAAATCATTATACTGTACCATCTATACCACTGTGGAATATATTTTCCATAACCAAAAATATTGTATTTTCAGCAGTTTGAAGCTGGTGTACAAAAATGAAAGTAAAAGACACAAGAACTAATCTAAGAACAGGAAATATATAAATAATGCACATAGAACAGATCTACTGCTTCTTAGACATGCTTTCAATGAGAATGACAGACCTGACATTTCTATGTGAGTTGGTCGGTCGCCCATAAAAGTCACATATAGCAACTTTAATAGACCAATAAGAAAGTCCAAAACCTCTCTGACAATAACAGCTAGTTTTCAGTTTGTCCCTCTCCTCTCAGACTCCCAGAAGGTCCAAGCAACAAGCTATTTTTGTTTCTTTTTGACCATTTTAATAGAAAACAATCACAGTAAGGTATTTAATTGTTACCCAGAAATGACTTGATATTGAGATAAAAAAAAATAGCTGCACTTGGACCATTGAGAAGTTTAGTGAAGTAAACACAGTACCTTACGTGATGTTTGGCGGAAGTTACAGAGAAGAGCATGTTAAAGGGTACATACTGTATGGTACAGTACATAATGACAGATAGAGAGAAGTATTTGGCATGAGTTAGGTGAGGAGACACTGAAAGGGCTATAGAGAGTTCTAGGTAGACAGAGCTAGACAGAGTAAGCTTGTAGTTCTTAGCGTACAGCGTAGAGTACGTTGTGAACTTAGTGCATGTGGATTTGGGTAATATATGCTTCTACATACAGTACCTGTATGTTGTCTGTACTCCCTTAGAAAAAAGGGTTCCAAAGGGGTTCTTCGGCTGTCTCCATAAAATAACCCTTTTTAGTTGCAGGTAGAACTCTTTTGAGTTCCATGTAGAACCCTCTGTGTAAATGGTTCTACAGTATATGGAACTGAAAAGGGGTTCTACCTGGAACCTACCTGGGGACAGCAGAAAAACCCTTTTAGGTCCTAAGTAGTGTTATGTTCCCCAATAAGAAAACCAGAAATATCCTCACTCAACAGAAATAAGGAACTAACAGATAAGCCACAGACAACCAGAACAAAACAGGTGGAGTTTTAGGAGGGGTTCTCAAAGACACTCATGGGGGTGTCCACTGAAAGTTGACTAGCAATAAGAATCTGGGTCCTAAAAGACACCCACCATAAGTGCCCACTAAAATATCCCCAGAAAAGGCAAACCAAAATAAAACCCCACACCAACTTGTAATTTGGAGCTAAAAATGGAGCAAACCAAATAGGGAGACAAAATAAAAGGCTTTTGTATTAAAAAATGTAAAGAGGGAGAGCTAAACAGCAGTTAAGCTCTTCCAACATCTCTCATGCCAACTAGAGCATTGGCTCTGCAGCTCTTAAAGGAGAAGTATACCCCAATCCAGAAACTCCCAAGTGATTTCATACATTGAAACTAGTTCAGTGGAGTTTGACCTCTCCACATCTCTCTTCCTGTAGTTCTGTACTGAATCAGCTGGGGGAAAATGGGTCACGTGACTTGTGATGTTGCTGGATGCAGGCCTCACTCTGCTCTATTGCCAGTGAATTCATAGTTCAGAAATCCACAAAGTGTGGACAAATTGAACATTTATTGAAAGTGTACAGCTGAATTAGGTATTTTGGTCAAATGTACAATAGTTTGTGTCAGGAAATGTGTACTTTTCCACCTCAAACATTTACCATTATTATATTTAGCCGACGGCCACAGCTGCGGAGATGGGTAACAACTGTTATGTGCGCCCTCGTGGGGGAGACCCTTCAGCCTCGACCATCTACATACAATACCCCATAATAAAAGTGAAAACATGTTGATAGAAATGTTTTCAAAATCATTTTAAATTCAACAAAGAAATATATTAATTTACATAAGTATTTACAGCCATGAGTCAATACTTTGTAGAAGCACCTTTGGCGGCGATTCCAGCTATGAGTTTTCTGGGTAAGTCTCTAAGAGCTTTCCACACCTGGATTGTGCAACATATGCTCATTAGTATTTTCATAATTCTTCAAGCTCTGTCTAATTGGTTGTTGATCATTGCTAGACATTGCCATAGACCTGAAAATGGTCAAAACTGTAACTCAGCCACTCAGGAACATTCACTGTCTTCTTCGTAAGCAACTCCAGTGTAGATCTGGCCTTGAGTTTTAAGTCACTGTCCTGCTGAAAGGTGAATTAATCTCCCAGTGCCTGTTGGAAAGGAGACAACCAGGTTTTCCTTCCTTTATTTTATCCTATAACTCCCCAGTCCTTAACGATTACAAGCATACCCATAACATGGTACAGCCACCACTATGCTTGAAAATATGGAGAGTGGTACTCATTAATGTGTTGGATTTGCCCCAAACATAACACTTTGTATTCAAAGTTGTTTACTTTGCCACATTTTTTGCAGTATTACTTTAGTGCCTTGTTGCAAACAGGATGCATGTTTTGGAATATTTGTATTCTCTACAGGCTTCCTTCTTTTCGCTCTGTCAATTGTGGAGTATTGTGGAGTAACTTCAATGTTGTTGATTAATCCTCAGTTTTCTCATTTCACAGCCATGAAACACTGTAACTATTGTAAATGCATGAGCGGTTTTCCTTCCTCTCCGGGAACTGAGTTAGGAAGGACGCCTTTGGTAGAGCATGGCGCTTGTAACGCCAGGGTAGTGGGTTCGATTCCCGGGACCACCCATACGTAGAATGTATGCACACATGACTGTAAGTCGCTTTGGATAAAAGCGTCTGCTAAATGGCATATATTTATCTTTGTAGTGACTGGGTGTATTGATACACCATAATAACTTCACCATGCTCAGAGGGATATTCAATGTCTGCCCTTCTTTTGCAAAGCATTGGAAAACCTCCTTGGTCTTTGTGGTTGTATCTCTGTTTAAGGGACCTTACAGATAATTGTATGTGTGGGGTATGAAGATGAGGTACTGTAGTCATTCAAAAATCATGTTAAACACTATTATTTCATATAGAGTGAGTCCATGCAACTTATTATGTGACTTGTTAAGCAAATGTTTAACTTATTTAGGTGTGCCATAACAAAGGGGTTGAATACTTATTGACTCAAAGACATTTAATTTTTTATACATTTCTAAACATTTTGAAAAACATAATTCCACTTTGACTTTAGGGTCAAACGTTTCAGGTAGCCTTCCACAAGCTTCCTTCCAAAATATTTACTGGGATTAAATGTCAGGAATTGTGAAAAACTGAGTTTAAATGTATTTGGCTAAGGTGTATGTAAACTACCGACTTGAACTGTATATATCGTTTACCGTCTGTCTATATATTCTGGTTAACTGTGGCACCACAATTTCATCAAGTCAACCCACTGGCACAGACGTTAATTTAACATCTATTCCACTTTGTTCAACATAATTTGATTGAAATGATGGGGAAACAACGTTGACTCAACCAGTGTGAAGCCCAGTAGAAAATTCCTGCACATTCAAACGTATTTGGTGATTCTGAAGGATGATACTCAGGGTGTGTTGGGCTAAGAGTGAGACAGCACGCTCTGTAGCTTGCCTACACACACACACACACACACACACACACACACACACACACACACACACACACACACACACACACACACACACACACACACACACACACACACACACACACACACACACACACACACACACAGTGATGACAGCCTTTAATAAGCTGGTGATAATGATACGCAGGCGGAAGACTGCAGTAAAACTCTTCCCGCTCTGGCCTAATCTTTGTCGGACCACTGATGGATGGAGGGTTGATTCCCGCTGTGCCATTTAAAGGGCGCACTGCTCTGTCCTCTGAAAAGCCATCAATATCTACACTCTTTATTAGCTCTCAGGATATGTATGGAATGGATAGAAGGGGGTTGGAAACGTATTCAGCCAGTTCAACATAAATACAAAAGTCAATGAGAGTTTGAAGACTGAGACTGTCGGAAAGTGAATGGGCTGCTGTGGTTTGCACACAGACAGTCAATGCCCATAAAAATGGCCCCTTTACACACTGAACAAAACATATGGACTAATTCATTTATTTTAATTGACTGATTTCCTTATATAAACTTTAACCAAAATCTTTTACATTGTTGCATGTTGTGTTCATATTTTTGTTCAGTATAGAATGGATGGATGCTCAATTACTCTGTCAAATCCTTATTCTGTAAACGACCTTGAGGATGAAATTGATCACATAAGATTGCCTCACACAGGCAAGCACACACACATCAGGTTTTTTCTAGATCAAAAAGAGGCTTAGGTGGTGTGCATGGCACAGGGGCGTGGCAGGGAGCGTGACAATGGGCACAGTCGACCTGTTAGCTGCAGAAGAAAAATCGAAGAAAAACACTTTACAGGTGGGGTTGCCTTTTTAACTCAAATTGCTGTCATTCTACACATTTCTCCGTGGAGGTGAGATGAATTCTTGCCATTGTAAAGCTCATTTCCTACAATGACACATTTTGCCTGCAGCTGACAGAAAATATAGCAATTGAAAGCAAATCTCCTGCAATTCTACATACAGTTGAAGTCAGAAGTTTACATACACTTAGGTTGGAGTCATTAAAAGTAGTTTTTCAACCACTCCACACATTTCTTGTTAACAAACTATAGTTTTGGCAAGTCGGTTAGGACATCCACTTTGTGCATGACATAAGTAATTTTTCCAACAATTGTTTACAGTCAGATTATTTCACTAATAATTCACTGTATCACAAATCCAGTGGGTCAGAGGTTTACATACACTAAGTTGACTGTGCCTTTAAACAGCTTGGAAAATTCCAGAAAACTATGTCATGGCTTTAGAAGCTTCCGATAGGCTAATTGACATCATTTGAGTCAATTAGAGGTGTGTCTGTGGATGTATGTCAAGGCCTACCTTCAAACTCAGTGCCTCTTTGCTTGACATCATGGGAAAATCAAAATAAATCAGCCAAAACAATTGTAGACCTCCACAAGTCTGGTTCATCCTTGGTTCATCCTTGGGAGCAATTTCCAAATGCCTGAAGGTACCACGTTCATCTGTACAAACAATAGTAAGCAAGTATAAACACCATGGGACCACACAGCTCTCATTCCGCTTAGGAAGGAGACACGTTCTGTCTCCTAGAGATGAACGTACTTTGAACGTAAAGTGCAAGTCAATCCCAGAACAGCAGCAAAGGACCTTGTGAAGATGCTGGAGGAAACAGGTACAAAAGTATCTATATCCACAGTAAAACAAGTCCTATATCGACATCACATGAAAGGCCACTCAGCAAGGAAGAAGCCACTGCTCCAAAACCATAAACGCCATAAAAAAAGCAATTTTACGGTTTGCAACTTCACATGGGGACAAAGATCGTACTTTTTGGAGAAAGTTCCTCTGGTCTGATGAAACAAAAAAATAACTGTTCGGCCATAATGAACATCGTTATGTTTGGAGGAAAAAGGGGGAGGCTTGCAAGCCAAAGAACACCATCCCAACTGTGAAGGATGGGGGAAGCAGCATCATGTTATGGGGGTGCTTTGCTGCAGGAGGGACTGGTGCACTTCACAAAATAGATGGCATCATGAGGATGGAAAATTATGTGGATATATTGAAGCAACATCTCAAGACATCAGTCCGGAAGTCAAAGCTTGCTTGCAAATGGGTCTTCCAAATGGACAATGACCCCAAGCATACTTCTAAAGTTGTGGCAATATGGCTTAAGGACAACAAAGTCTAGGTATTGGAGTGGCCATCACAAAGTCCTGACATCAATCCTATAGAAAATTTGTGGGCAGAACTGAAAAAGTGTGTGCAAGCAAGGAGGCCTACAAACCTGACTCAAATACACCAGTTCTGTCAGGAGGAATGGGCCAAAATTCACCCAACTTATTGTGGGAAGCATGTGGAAGGCTACCTGAAAGGTTTGACCCAAGTTAAACAATTTAAAGGCAATGCTACCAAATACCAATTGAGTGTATGTAAACCTCTGACCCATTGGGAATGTGATGAAAGAAATAAAACCTGAAATAAATAATTCTCTATTATTCTGACACTCTTAAAATAAAGTGGGGATCCTAACTGACCTAAGACAGGGGATTTTTACTTGGATTTAATCTCAGGAATTGTGAAAAACTGAGTTTAAATGTATTTGGCTAAGGTGTATGTAAACTTCCGACTTCAACTGTATTTTGCCATGGCGCTCAGAGAAAATGTTGCAGTTTTAAAGCGAATTTCCTGTATTTCTATGCATTTTGCCATGGCATATGATTACATGAAAATCAATAATGCTAAATTCATTGTTTTTGGAATTTTCAATTTTCCCTGACTGTAGCTTTTACTTTGGTATATACAAAAGAATGTGCACACCCCTTCAAATTAGTGGATTTGGCTATTTCATCCCCACCCGTTGCTGACAGGTGTATAAAATCGAGCTCACAGCCATGCAATCTCCATAAGGAAACATTGGCAATATAATTGCCTTACTGAACAACTCAGTGACTTTCAATGTGGCACTGTCATAGGATGCCACCTTTTCAACCAGTCAGTTCAACAAATTTCTGCCCAGCTAGAGCTGCTCCGGTCAACTGTAAGTGCTGTTATTGTGAAGTGGAAACATCTTGGAACAACAATGGCTCACAGGCTGACTAGACCAGGCATGTTGATTTTGTCCATCCACACCAGACGGGATCTGGACACGCAGGTTGAAATATCAAAACAAACTCTGAACCAACTATATTCATTTGTGGACAGGTCGAAAAAACATGAAACATTCATGGCCATTTAGCTAGCTAGCTTGCTGTTTGTCCTGGGATATAAACATTGGGTTATTTGACCTGAAATGCTCAAGGTCCTTTTTCTTTGGATCTTCTGGATCTTTTGAGTCACACAAAATTGTGTGTTCTTTACTCCGACAATTAATCCACAGATAAAAGGGGAAACCTAGTAAATGTGTGTAATCTCTCCTCCATCAATCTTCTTCTTCATCTTCTTCTTCTGTGGACTTTATATGGTAAACAACTTTAAGGTGCATTACCACCACCAACTGGACTTTAAATGACCCACGTGTGTATATGCTCCTAAAATCCAATGAGGAGATGGGAGAGGCAGGACTTGCAGCGTCAAAAATAGGACAAAGTTCTATTTTAGCACCTGGCTACACACACGCTCGTTGACGCGTGCGAGCAGTTTGGATGAAATGATTGAATAACATGTATGTGTACATTAATTTAGCAATTCTTGCAAACGTAACGCGAGCGGTGTGGTCAGCATGTCAGCGGCAAAGTGGCAGGCCACACAAGCTCACATAACGGGACTCACTACCGAGTTCCAAACTGCTTCTGGAAGTAACGTCAGTACAAGAACTGTTCGTTGGGAGCTTCATGAAATGGGTTTCCAATGCTGAGCAGCCGCACACAAGCCTAAGATCACCATGCGCAATGCCAAGAGTCAGCTGGAGTTATGTAAAGCTCGCCGCCATTGAACTCTGAAGCAGTGGAAACATGTTCTTTGGAGTGATGAATCATACTTCACCATCTGGCACTTCGAAGGACGAATCTGGGTTTGGCGGATACCAGGAGAACGCTACCTGCCCGAATGCTAAAATAACACATCCTAGATCTGAATGACTGAAATATTATTATTAAATACTTTTTCATTTACATAGTTGAATGTGCTGACAACAAAATCACTCAAATATTATCAATAGAAATCAAATTGATCAACACATGGATGTCTGGATTTGGAGTCACACTCAAAACTAAAGTGGCAAACCACACTACAGGCTGATCCAACTTTGATGTAATGTCCTTAAAACAAGTCAAAATGACGCTCAGTAGTGTGTGTGGCCTCCACGTGCCTGTATGACCTCCCTACAATGCCTGGGCATGCTCCTGATGAGGTGGCGGATGGTCTCCTGAGGGATCTCCTCCCAGACCTGGACTAAAGCATCCGCCAACTCCTGGACAGTCTGTGGTGCAACGTGGCGTTGGTGGATGGAGCGAGACATGATGTCCCAGATGTGCTCAATTGGATTCAGGTCTGGGGAATGGGCGGGCCAGTCCATAGCATCAATGACTTCCTCTTGCAGGAACTGCTGACACACTCCAGCCACATGAGGTCTAGCATTGTCTTGCATTAGGAGGAACCCAGGGCCAACCGCACCAGCATATGGTCTCGCAAGGGGTCTGAGGATCTCATCTCGGTACCTAATGGCAGTCAGGCTACCTCTGGCGAGCACATGGAGGGCTGTGCGGCCCCCCAAAGAAATGCCACCCCACACCATGACTGACCCACCTCCAAACCGGTCATGGTGGAGGATGTTGCAGGCAGCAGAACGTTCTCCACGGCGTCTCCAGACTCCGTCACATGTGCTCAGTGTGAACCTGCTTTCATCTGTGAAGAGCACTGGGCGCCAGTGGCGAATTTGCCAATCTTGGTGTTCTCTTGCAAATGCCAAAAGTCCTGCACGGTGTTGGGCTGTAAGCACAACCCCCACCTGTGGACGTCGGGCCCTCATACCACCCTCATGGAGTCTGTTTCTGACCGTTTGAGCAGACACATGCACATTTGTGGCCTGCTGGAGGTCATTTTGCAGGGCTCTGGCAGTGCTCCTCCTGCTCCTCCTTGCACAAAGGCGGAGGTAGCGGTCCTGCTGCTGGGTTGTTGCCCTCCTACTGCCTCCGCCACGTCTTCTGATGTACTTGCCTGTCTCCTGGGAGCGCCTCCATGCTCTGGACACTACGCTGACAGACACAGCAAACCTTCTTGCCACAGCTCGCATTGATGTGCCATCCTGGATGAGCTGCACTACCTGAGCCACTACCTGAGTGGGTTGTCAACTCATGCTACCACTAGAGTGAAAGCACCGCTAGCATTCAAAAGTGACCAAAACATCAGCCAGGAAGCATAGGAACTGAGAAGTGTTCTGTGGTCACCACCTGCAGAACCACTCCTTTATTGGGGGATGTCCTGCTAATTGCCTATAATTTCCACCTGTTGTCTATTCCATTTGCACAACAGCATGTGAAATTTATTGTCAATCAGTGTTGCTTCCTAAGTGGACAGTGTGATTGACTTGGAGTTACATTGTGTTGTTTAATTAAGTGTTCCCTTATTTTTTTTGAGCAGTGTATATAAGTCCATCATCTTTTCTACATATTTTATATAGTAATTTAAAGTGTATTTCCAAAAATAGTATTGTTGTTATTATTATTATTTTTTAACACTATTTGGACTTTGGCGACCCGAAGAAACGTTTAGGCGGCCTGCCCAAGGATTACAATAGCAGAAAACTCCTTGCACAAATACTGTACACACAGACACAAACAACCACCATAGAAAATGAGTCCAAACCCTCTTGATATGAGATCTGAGGGGAATGATAGGAGGTGAATAGAGAGATATTTACTGGGTGACTTTGCAGGGGTTTTCTGGGACACTTCTCCTTTTGATACCATGAAATGTCACTTACAGAGGGCAACACTGTATACATCTTACTTACACACCTTTACAGTACAGTATGTTGACTCGTCTAGACTAGATCATCCTAGACTGTTTGATCTGGGATACAAGATCCTACTAGCTCATTGTGTTGGTCCGCGTCTCTTGCTCTCTCTCCATACACTCTTTCTCATCTCTTTAATTGCTACTGAGATGGACAGTCTTTGTTATGTTGGCTGTAAAATAACAAGGCTGGACTGCATAAACAAACCCATGATGATGTTCTTTCTTGAATGATCAGTCTCTCGTTAGAACCACTAAATTAGAACGCAGAGCCTCACAGTCGTTCAATTTCACTTTACTGACCTTTCCTCACCCCTCCCTGTCACCCAGGTGCATAATGCAATCACTAGGCCTCCACTGGCATTTCAATGCCTGGCTGTCTGAGGAAAATAATGAATCAAATAATATCACAATTAACTACGCCTAACACTGAACCCACAGGGTGGTACCTCCCTGGGATATATATGTCCTCTCTCCATCACTGAAGTCCCGTTTGTCTGTCTGTCTGTCTGTCTCCCTCCCTCTCTTTCTCTCCCTATTTTCTGTCCTCTTGACCCACAACAGCAGCCTAGACTCACCTCATAGTATCATTGTCAGAGGGAAGCTGAAAGGGAATGACATCTGAGCCTCCCAAGAACGTAGGAGCTTAAACATCCTTTGGTTTGACTACAGACTGAATTAAAATGATGAGAATAAAGAGAACGAAAAAGAGGATATCTTATCTTGTGGGTCATTTTCTTCAATTGAATAGGTCACTGGGTGCAAAGAGTGGAGGAGAGAAATACAGAAGAGCATGATACTCTGTCACAGATGCTGGACATTTGGCTCCATTATGGATATGATGGATATGTCTACAGTAATAGCCTTGGTGAGGCTTCTTTGTAAGACTAAAACTGGTCCAGTATAATCAGACTTCCCCAGCCTGTCTACCAGGTTATACACACTAATTAAATTACGTATAAGTAACCATTAAACTGACAATTAGCAGCAGTAACGATGGTGAAGGTTTGAAAAGGAGACACCGTTTGGAAGCCTCTCTAGAACAACAGAGTGCTGCACAATCCATCTCAGAGGAAGCATTTACTAATTATTTGTTTCTCATTAAGGGCTCTTGTTGCTTTTTTCCCCACCACTCTCTTGATGGATTCTCTATCAACATAAGTGCTAATGTGATTCTCCTGAAACTGAAATGAGCATCTTGAGAGAAGTGTGTGTGTGTGTGTATGAGAGAGAGAGAGAGAGAGAGAGAGAGAGAGAGAGAGAGAGAGAGAGAGAGAGAGAGAGAGAGAGAGAGCACTGCGGAGGGAAACAGTTCTGCTCCAGGCAGGACGGGGGCAAGGATGAGGTGGAGCGAGACAGGCTGGCTGAGAGATTGTGTGGGCTTGTTTGTCAAACACAAGAGTAGGAACATAAACCTGAAGTGACAGGTTGCTGATACACAGCAGAGGCTAAAGCAGCAGAGTGGACCAACAACAACACCAATACACACCACCCAAGCGCACACACTGTACACACACATTACTGTACACACACATTACTGTACACACACATTACTGTACACACACTGTACACACACATTACTGTACACACACTGTACACACACATTACTGTACACACACATTACTGTACACACACATTACTGTACACACACTGTACACACACATTACTGTACACACACTGTACACACACATTACTGTACACACACATTACTGTACACACACATTACTGTACACACACTGTACACACACATTACTGTACACACACTGTACACACACATTACTGTACACACACATTACTGTACACACACATTACTGTACACACACTGTACACACATTACTGTACACACACTGTACACACACATTACTGGATACACACATTACTGTACACACACATTACTGTACACACACATTACATTACACACACATTACTGTACACACACTGTACACACACTGTACTGTACACACACATTACTGTACACACACATTACTGTACACACACTGTACACACACATTACTGTACACACACTGTACACACACATTACTGTACACACACATTACTGTACACACACATTACTGTACACACACTGTACACACACATTACTGTACACACACTGTACACACACATTACTGTACACACACATTACTGTACACACACATTACTGTACACACACTGTACACACACATTACTGTACACACACTGTACACACACATTACTGTACACACACATTACTGTACACACACATTACTGTACACACACTGTACACACACATTACTGTACACACACTGTACACACACATTACTGGATACACACATTACTGTACACACACTGTACACACACATTACTGGATACACACATTACTGTACACACACATTACTGTACACACACACACACTGTACACACACATTACTGTACACACACATTACTGTACACACACATTACTGTACACACATTACTGGATACACACATTACTGGATACACACATTACTGTACACACACATTACTGGATACACACACACATTACTGTACACACACATTACTGTACACACATTACTGGATACACACATTACTGGATACACACATTACTGTACACACACATTACTGGATACACACATTACTGTACACACACATTACTGGATACACACATTACTGTACACACACATTACTGTACACACACATTACTGGATACACACATTACTGTACACACACATTACTGGATACACACATTACTGTACACACACATTACTGTACACACACATTACTGGATACACACATTACTGGATACACACATTACTGTACACACACATTACTGTACACACACATTACTGGATACACACATTACTGTACACACACATTACTGGATACACACATTACTGTACACACACATTACTGGATACACACATTACTGTACACACACATTACTGTATACACACATTACTGTACACACACATTACTGTACACACACATTACTGGATACACACATTACTGTACACACACATTACTGGATACACACATTACTGTACACACACATTACTGGATACACACATTACTGTACACACACATTACTGGATACACACATTACTGTACACACACATTACTGGATACACACATTACTGTACACACACATTACTGGATACACACATTACTGTACACACACATTACTGGATACACACATTACTGTACACACACATTACTGGATACACACATTACTGTACACACACATTACTGGATACACACATTACTGTACACACACATTACTGGATACACACATTACTGTACACACACATTACTGGATACACACATTACTGGATACACACATTACTGTACACACAAATTACTGGATACACACATTACTGTACACACACATTACTGGATACACACATTACTGGATACACACATTACTGGATACACACATTACTGTACACACACATTACTGGATACACACATTACTGGATACACACATTACTGGATACACACATTACTGTACACACACATTACTGGATACACACATTACTGTACACACACATTACTGGATACACACATTACTGTACACACACATTACTGGATACACACATTACTGTACACACACATTACTGGATACACACATTACTGGATACACACATTACTGTACACACACATTACTGGATACACACATTACTGTACACACACATTACTGGATACACACATTACTGTACACACACATTACTGGATACACACATTACTGTACACACACATTACTGGATACACAAATAAAAACAAATGTGCTGAATACACTTCAAACCACATACACACATTTGACTGCATAAACATTCTGAGACAGGTGCACGGACACATGGATGGATCTGCAGATAGAAACACACGCACACACACTGTACTGCCGACACACTGGTCCCTGTTCTCGCGAGGACACCAGCTGAAATAAGGTAGCTTGTAAAGCTGTCGGCTAGGCTGGGTGGTGACAGATCTGGGTTAATCAGAGAGAGGTTAGAAGAGCCTTCACTTCACACACTATGAAAACACAGATCCATCACATCATTCTCTTCTCTTCTGTATCACTGACTGAACAAACCCCTCAAGCAGACAAAGAAATCAAGCAGACAAAAACAACAGCTCACAGCTTGGCCTTTGCACAAAAGATACAGTAAGTGTCTCAAGAATTAATTGAAAAGTTATTATTTTTTTCTGTCTGTCTGTCTGTCTGTCTGTCTGTCTGTCTGTCTGTCTGTCTGTCTGTCTGTGTGTGGTGAGCGAACGACCATGCATCTGGCTGTTTGTCATCACACAAAGCGTTCACTGTGCCAGATCCTTTTGTCATCACCTCCACAGACACCAGTCTCTGACAGACAAATGTAGTGTACAAATAGACAGAAAAAGACAAGACCATCAACGATTATAGGGGAACAGCTCCTCTTGCATTAGGTTGCACTCCTTCCCCGGCCTAGGAGATTTATTTGTGCCTTGTGTCCCAGATTGTGTGACTGCCTCCCTAAGGATATGGTGAGTGTCCTGGCATCTAACTCCTAGGCAGCCAGAGTCAGGAGCATGGCAGTTCTGCTGGTTTCACCCATCATCTCCCCAGGCTCCCCAGCCAGAGCCAGGAACCAGCGTTCCACAGGCAGCCGTGTGTTTACTTTGAGGGCTGGTGCTAATCGCAGGCTTGATGGAATCGTCAGCTGATATTGTAGAGATTATAGAACTCTGATGTAGCGGAACGAGACAGATGGAAGGGATTCACAGAGGAGAGGGAGGAAAACACATGGCATTTCCCCTGCATCTTGCGTTATCCTGCAGACAGCATTTGGTTGGGTGGGTTGGACAGGAGAGGAAATGGAATGGATTGAGTAAACTGTGCAATAATTGGCTGACGTTCCCAGTTGCATTGTTCGTAAAACACCTTACAACCCCCATTGGGCCACTGATAGATCTTTCTACTTGATTGCAAGTGTTCTTTTGTTACACAAGCTCTCTTTCCACCCACACAAACTGATGTACAGCTTTACCAGGTATAGACATTTATGTGTTACAGATGACTAAATAAGGGAACACAAAGCCTGATGAAAGTTACCACCCACAGATATATCCTTTTGATCGACCTGACAGGAGAAAGAACACTTGAATGAGATAAAAACAAATTAGCAGCAACCAAAACAAATGAATGTTAAGAGGTGAAAGTGTTTTGGAGGGCTTCTGGCATGCAGGTCTCTGACATTCTGGAAGCTGAGCGGATTTGCAGGTGCTTTGTCTCCATGGACACTATTCTTCTCCTCCCAGACAGAGAGACCGAGAGAGTGAGAGGAACGTCTCCAGCTCTTTGGTTTCATCTGAGCAGCAGGCAGCCAATTTGAAGCCTTTTGTCTCCTTAAGTGTTTCTCAAAGGACATGGTGGTTTTATTTTGTTATTGCGAGTAGAGGAGACAGAAATAAAGACAGAGGGAAAAGAGGAGAGAATGGGGAGAGGGGGAAAGGCAGAAACACACACAAACCTGATGCTACACACAGCCAAAATACCACCAGGTACAGTAGGATACAATACGGACTCCTCCGTGTTCTAGATAGACACATAAACATAGACAAATTACACACACACAGTCACATTTGTCTAGGAAAATGCTTTGTAGTAGATAATAGGTAATAGACAATACTGTTATTTCCTCAGCAACTGCATTGAAACCAGGGAGACCGTTCAAGATTGACGTTGAAATATCTACAGTTGAAGTCAGAAGTTTACATACACCTTAGTCAAATACTTTTCAACTCAGTTTTTCATAATTCCAGTAATGATGACCACTTTATTTTAAGAATGTGAAATCCGAATCCGAATAATAGTAGAGAGAATTATTTATTTCAGCTTTTACTTCTTTCACCACATTTCCAGTGGGTCAGAAGTTTACATACACTCAATTAGTATTTGGTAGCATTGCCTTTTTAAATTGTTTCACTTGGGTCAAACTTTTCGGGTAGCCCCCCACAAGCTTCCCACAATAAGTTAGGTGCATTTTGGCCCATTCCTCCTGACAGAGCTGGTGTAACTGAGTCAGGTTTGTAGACCTCCTTGCTAACACACACTTTTTCAGTTCTGCCCACAAATGTTCTATAGGATTGAGGTCAGGGCTTTGTGATGGCCACTCCAATACCTTGACATTGTTGTCCTTATGCCATATTGCCACAACTTTGGAAGTATGCTTGGGGTCATTGTCCATTTGGAAGACCCATTTGCGACCAAGCTTTAACTTCTGGACTGATGTCTTGAGATGTTGCTTCAATATATGCACATAATTTTCCATCCTCAAGATGCCATCTATTTTGTGAAGTGCACCAGTCCCTCCTTCAGAAAAGCACCCCCACAACATGATGCTGCCACCCCCGTGCTTCACGGTTGGGATGGGTGTTCTTCAGCTTGCAAGCCTCCCCCTTTTTCCTCCAAACATAACGATGGTCATTATGGCCAAACGGTTCTGTTTTTGTTTCATCAGACCAGAGGACATTTCTACAAAAAGCACGATCTTTGTCCCCATGTGCAGTTGCAAACCGTAGTCTGGCTATTTTAGAGCGGTTTTGGAGCAGTGGCTTCTTCCTTGCTGAGCGGCCTTTCAGGTTATGTCGATATAGGACTCGTTTTACTATGGATATAGATACTTTTGTACCTGTTTCCTCCAGCATCTTCACAAGGTCCTTTGCTGTTGTTCTGGGATTGATTTGCACTTTTCACACCAAAGTACGTTCATCTCTAGGAGACAGAACGCATCTCCTTCCTGAGCGGTACGACGGCTGAGTGGTCCCATGGTGTTTATAATTGTGTACTATTGTTTGTACAGATGAACGTGGTACCTTCAGGCATTTGGAAATTGCTCCCAAGGATGAACCAGACTTGTGGAGGTCTACAATTCTTTTCGGAGGTCTTGACTGATTTCTTTTGATTTTCCCATGATGTCAAGCAAAGAGGCACTGAGTTTGAAGGTAGGATTTTAATACATCCACAGGCACACACACCTCCAATTGACTCAAATTATGTCAAATAGCCTATCAGAAGATTCTAAAGCCATGACATAATTTTCTGGTATTTTCCAAGTTGTTTAAAGCCACAGTCAACTTTGTTTTTTTGCTCGGGTGTTGAGGCCAGGGGTGGTGGAAGGGGGTAAACTTAAACGTAACCCTCAACTTCAAAACATAATGTTTAGGCACTCATTCCCGAATGGTTAAGGTTTGGGATAGGGTTAAAAACAAAACAAAAAAAACAATGTCCACGAACACGTAACCTTTTGATCCAGAGTCATGGGATTACCAATGTCCACAACTTTTTTTATGTTTTATTTCACCTTTATTTAACCAGGTTAGCTAGTTGAGAACAAGTTCTAATTTACAACTGCGACCTGGTCAAAATAAAGCAAAGTAGTGTGACACAAACAACAACATAGAGTTACACATGGAATAAACAAGCGTGCAGTCAATAACACAATAAAGAAAAAAAATAAAGTCTATATACACTGTGTGCAAATGGCGTGAGAAGGCAATAAATAGGCCATAGTAGCGAAGTAATTACAATTTAGCAAATTAACACTGGGGTGATAGACAAGCAGATGGTGATGTGCAAGTAGAAATACTGGTGTGCAAAAGAGCAGAAAAGTAAATAAAAACAATATGGGGATGAGGTAGGTAGATTGGGTGGGCTATTTACAGATGGGCTATGTACAGCTGCAGCGATCGGTTAGCTGCTCATATAGCTGATGTTTAAAGTTAGTGAGGGAAATAAGTCTCCAGCTTCAGCGATTTCTGCAATTTGTTCCAGTCATTGGCAGCAGAGAACTGGAAGGAAAGGCGGCCAAAGGAGTTGTTGGCTTTGGGGATGACCAGTGAGATATACCTGCTGCAGCGTGCTACGGGTGGGTGTTGTTATTGTGAGCTGAGATAAGGTGGAGCTTTACCTAGCATAGACTTATAGATGACCTGGAGCCAGTGGGTCTAGCGACGAATATGTAGCGAGGGCCAGCCAACTAGAGCATACAGGTCGCAGTGGTGGGTGGTATAAGGGGCTTTGGTGACAAAACAGATGACACTGTGATAGACTGTATCCAATTTGCAGAGTAGAGTGTTGGAAGCTATTTTGTAAATGGCATCGCCGAAGTCGAGGATCGGTAGGATAGTCAGTTTTACGAGGGTATGTTTGGCAGCGTGAGTGAAGGAGGCTTTGTTGCGAAATAGGAAGACGATTCTAGATTTAATTTTGGATGGGAGATGTTTAATATGAGTTTGGAAGGAGAGTTTACAGTCTAACCAGACACCTATGTATTTGTAGTTGTCCACATATTCTAAGTCAGAACCGTCCAGAGTAGTGATGCTAGTCGGGCGGGTGCAGGCAGCGAACGGTTGAAAAGTATGCATTTAGTTTTACTAGTATTTAAAAGCCGTTGGAGACCATGGAAGGAGTGTAGTATGGCATTGAAATTGAAGCTCATCTTGAGGTTAGTTAACACAGTGTCCAAAGAAGTACACAGAATGGCCCTTGTCAGGTGGATCAGGGAATCACCCGCATCAAGAGTGACATCGTTGATATATACAGAGAAAAGAGTCAGCCCGAGAATTGAACCCTGTGGTACCCCCATAGAGACTGCCAGAGGTCCGGACAACAGGCCATCCGATTTGACACACTGAACACTGTCTGAGAAGTAATTGGTGAACCAGGCGAGGCAGTCATTTGAGAAACCAAGGCTGTTGAGTCTGCCGATAAGAATACGGTGATTGACAGAGTCGAAACCCTTGGCCAGGTCGATGAAGACGGCTGCACAGTACTGTCTTTTATCGATGACGGTTATGATATCGTTTATAGTGTCTTTTGACTCTATATAAACAAGTAATCCCACAGTGTTTGTGTTTGTGATTATACCCTGATGAAGACAGCTTGGCTGTCGAAACGTTGGTATTACATTTTTGCATCTGAGCTCCTAGAGTGTGCGGCTCTCTTTTATTTTCATGATATCGTTTAGTACCTTGAGCATGGCTGAGGTGCACCCGTGACCAGCTTGAAAACCAGGACACCCCAACTGGAATCGAACACACAACCTTTGACCCAGAGTCATGGGATCGATCACGCAACCTTTTGACTCTGGATCAGAATGGTTGTGTTTTTGATCCCAGTTGTGGACACCGTTTTTTTGTTTTAACCCTATCCCAAACCTTAATCCTTACTTTACGATTCGGAATGAGAGCCTAAACTTAACCTTATAGCACGCTTGGAAAACGTGGATGAACGTCTAATTCTGTAGCGACAGAGTAATGACGTCATTATGGGCCGGTGTGTGCTAAAGGTAACCTTGGAAAGACAGCCTAAAGCCAGGACACCCCTTAACCTTAGTAAGACAGCCTAAAGCCAGGACACCCCTTAACCTTAGTAAGACAGCCTAAAGCCAGAACAACCCTTAACCTTAGTAAGACAGCCTAAAGCCAGGACACCCCTTAACCTTAGTAAGACAGCCTAAAGCCAGGACACCCCTTAACCTTCGTAAGACAGCCTAAAGCCAGGACACCCCTTAACCTTAGTAAGACAGCCTAAAGCCAGGACACCCCTTAACCTTAGTAAGACAGCCTAAAGCCAGGACACCCCTTAACCTTAGTAAGACAGCCTAAAGCCAGAACAACCCTTAACCTTAGTAAGACAGCCTAAAGCCAGGACACCCCTTAACCTTAGTAAGACAGCCTAAAGCCAGGACAACCCATAACCCTATGGGATGTATCTAGAAGATGCATGGATGTATCTAGAATGCCCTGGAACAGCTGAGAGGACTGAACTGAAGTGAGATCTATGGCAAGGACCCGACACAGCTTAAAAAGGTCAGGATCTCACTTTGGGCCAGTGCCAATTCCTGAAAATGTGTCTGTCTTTCAGAGTGAGGGTGGATGAGCTGCTAAACAAGGGCTGAAAGGAGAGCTGGGAGGTGAGAGGCCACACAGAGCCAAGATAACACTTCCCACTGGGAGGTAAAGAGGGCCCTTGTTACAGACACACACTCCAGAGGTGGGGAGTTTAAAACACTGAGTAACCATCAATATATTGACTTTTCTACCAATGTGACCAGGCCTTTCCCAGGTGAGGGGTGGGGTGAAGAGGTAACAACACAACATCAGTCCACGCATTCCTTTGCTAGGAGAAGCGAAAGGGATGTCATTATAGATTACATTTTCTACACGCCTGGACAAAGCTCAGCTTTATTAAAACTACAGCTAGTTGGCATCAGCTGCAGCCCAGAGAGTAGACACTGTGCCATCTAATATGATAGCTGTGTGCATGTGGAGCTAGAATCACTGAGCCTTGACCTGTGTAACGCCTCAATGACAGAATAACTCTGAGAAATTGAGAATCCCCTCATTAATGCAACCCTTTTCACTTTCTAGAACCCTCTATGATCTCTTCCTCTCCATCTCCTCTCCCCCTCTCTCATTCAACTGTATCTCTCTCTGTCTATCCCCCCTCTCACACTCTCTCATTCTACCATCTTTCTCTCTCTCCCTCTCTCCTCTCTGTACCAGGGCTCTAAAAGGCACCATATGGTCTGTGATTCTTCTGTATGAGTGTGAAACATGGGAAATGGCTTCCACAATCTTTTATTCTACAGCCATGCCACTCAGAGACAAGGCTGGTGTAGGGAGGACAATGCATCTACAGCTAATTGATTGGGTGTGGGGTAGTAGGGTAGGGTTGGGTTGGGTACACTATACAGTATATCAAACCGAAGATGTTACACCACTGTGCCTCATTATGGCTGTGCTTCCGCCTTCCAACTTCCAACCTTTAACAGTGACACTGATGCTTTAGCAAACTGGGCTCTGTTCACCAATTACAGACACACTAAATATAGCTCCCATAATGAAAGGAGAGAGGGGTTGACACCACTCAAGAAACCATACAGCTGCATGTTAGAGGATCTGCGTTTGTGTGAATGTGGAACGGTTGTGTCTCCATTTGTGTGAAAGTGAGTATGTAGCTGTAACCTATATTTATGTAAATTTCCTGACCAACTGTAGAGGGTATTCATGTGTGTACGCAGTTTGGAGTGAAATCTAGCCTCCTACATTGACAATCGGTTGTTGCAGTTTGTTGAATAATAAAGGTAGAGACTGTATTAATTATACTGTATATCAGCATTTTACATTTTTAAGCCAATTTCCTGCAATTCAAACATTTTCTCCATGGAGCTGAGAGAGAGTTTTTCAGTTTTACAGCTAATTTCCAGAAATTCTACATAATCTGCTATGGAGTTGAGAAACAATTGTTTAGTTTTAAAGCAAATTTTCTCAATTTCTATGCATTTTGACATGGCTAATGCCTAGTTCTCATGCTCACACATAACAAAATCAATACTGCTAAAGTCATTGTTTTTGGAATTCTCAATTCTCCCTGACTGTCGAGCTTTTATTTTGGCGATGGTTAGTTATCAAAAATTTAATTGTGCAGAAAATGTATAGGTATTTATACTTTATATATGTTTTTACTCAGTTAAGTTTACACTGAAAGTGTTTTTCCATCCTGAATATGTTTATTAGTGTTTAATGTTTTAATACTGTTTGTACTTAGATGGCCTGAAAAAACATAGATTACAATGTCAGAAAAGTCCCTGGCTGTACATAAAGTCCCGATACTGCTTGGAGAGGAGCAGAAGTCGCCTTGTGTCACAACCAGAGAAAGATAGGATAGACATTGCAGTTGTTAGTGTTTTTGTTTTGTTTCGTTATGTTTTGTCATGTTCTCTTTTCGATTTGTTTCCTGATTGAATTATTTTACTAATTTCATGTCTGTACATAAACACAACACCTCATGTATGCACTCTAAATACACATTAAATAATACATCAAATAACATGTAATACACTTATCCACACACTCCCATATGTACTGTACACACTCCCATATGTACTGTACACACTCCCATATGTACTGTACACACTCCCATATGTACTGTACACACTCCCATATGTACTTTACACACTCCCATATGTACTGTACACACTCCCATATGTACTGTACACACTCCCATATGTACTGTACACACTCCCATATGTACTTTACACACTCCCATATGTACTGTACACACTCCCATATGTACTGTACACACTCCCATATGTACTGTACACACTCCCATATGTACTGTACACACTCCCATATGTACTGTACACACTCCCATATGTACTGTACACACTCCCATATGTACTGTACACACTCCCATATGTACTGTACACACTCCCATATGTACTGTACACACTCCCATATGTACTTTACACACTCCCATATGTACTGTACACACTCCCATATGTACTTTACACACTCTAATATGTACTGTACACACTCCCATATGTACTGTACACACTCCCATATGTACTGTACACACTCCCATATGTACTGTACACACTCCCATATGTACTGTACACACTCCCATATGTACTGTACACACTCCCATATGTACTGTACACACTCCCATATGTACTGTACACACTCCCATATGTACTGTACACACTCCCATATGTACTGTACACACTCCCATATGTACTGTACACACTCCCATATGTACTGTACACACTCCCATATGTACTGTACACACACCCATATGCACTGTACACACTCCCATATGTACTGTACACACCCATGCAAAACCATGTGCACACGTTGGTGTGTGTGTGTGTGGTTGCGTGTGTGCAAACACGCACGCACACGATTGCACACACACAGCTGACACCTGCATGCACACCTACATTCCATAGATGACATCATTGTACCTATTCAATGTTGTTACATGTACACACTGTATGATCTCATTGTACCTATTCAATGTTGTTACACATACACACTGTACGATCTCATTGTTTCTATTCAATGTTGTTACATGTACACAATACATGATCTCACTGTACCTATTCAATGTTGTTACATGTACACACTGCATGATCTCACTGTACCTATTCAATGTTGTTACACATACACACTGCATGATCTCACTGTAACAATTCAATGTTGTTACATGTACACACTGCATGATCTCACTGTAACAATTCAATGTTGTTACATGTACACACTGCATGATCTCACTGTACCTATTCAATGTTGTTACATGTACACACTGCATGATCTCACTGTACCTATTCAATGTTGTTACACATACACACTGCATGATCTCACTGTAAAAATTCAATGTTGTTACATGTACACACTGCATGATCTCACTGTACCTATTCAATGTTGTTACACGTACACACTGCATGATCTCACTGTACCTATTCAACGTTGTTACACATATACACTGTATGATCTCACTGTACCTATTCAACGTTGTTACACATACACACTGTATGATCTCACTGTACCTATTCAATGTTGTTACACATACACACTGTATGATCTCACTGTACCTATTCAATGTTGTTACACATATACACTGTATGATCTCACTGTACCTATTCAATGTTGTTACACATACACACTGTATGATCTCACTGTACCTATTCAATGTTGTTACACATACACACTGCATGATCTCACTGTACCTATTCAACGTTGTTACACATATACACTGTATGATCTCACTGTACCTATTCAATGTTGTTACATGTACACACTGCATGATCTCACTGTACCTATTCAATGTTGTTATACATACACACTGCATGATCTCACTGTACCTATTCAACGTTGTTACACATACACACTGTATGATCTCACTGTACCTATTCAATGTTGTTACATGTACACACTGCATGATCTCACTGTACCTATTCAATGTTGTTATACATACACACTGCATGATCTCACTGTACCTATTCAACGTTGTTACACATATACACTGTAGGTTCTCACTGTCCCTATTCAATGTTGTTACACATATACACTGCATGATCTCACTGTACCTATTCAATGTTGTTACACATACACACTGCATGATCTCACTGTACCTATTCAATGTTGTTACACATACACACTGCATGATCTCACTGTACCTATTCAATGTTGTTACACATATACACTGTATGATCTCACTGTACCTATTCAATGTTGTTACACATACACACTGCATGATCTCACTGTACCTATTCAATGTTGTTATACATACACACTGCATGATCTCACTGTACCTATTCAATGTTGTTACACATACACACTGCATGATCTCACTGTACCTATTCAATGTTGTTACACATACACACTGCATGATCTCACTGTACCTATTCAATGTTGTTATACATACACACTGCATGATCTCACTGTACCTATTCAATGTTGTTATACATACACACTGCATGATCTCACTGTACCTATACATCTTCTTATTTTCTTTTTGATTATTTATCAAAGCAAAGGGCTTTTTAGATTGTCACATTATTATTACTATTTTCATGTATTTATTTTATTTAGTTTACAATTCATTTGGATAGTCTGGATTGTCCATCTGTCGATGCTCTACAGATGGTCATACCATCAACAAACCGTTGATAAGCAAGAGCTTGATATGGTCACGGTTAGGTTTTGAATAAGGGTTAGGGTAAGGGTTTAGGTTAGGGATAGAGTTATGGGTAGTAGATAGTTATTTGAAATGTTACTGACCGTCTGTATATAGTCTGTTAGTCCAAATAAAGTGTGTCATTATTTATAGTCCAAATAAAGTGTGCTATTATTTATAGTCCAAATAAAGTGTGCCATTATTTATAGTCCAAATAAAGTGTGCCATTATTTATAGTCCAAATAAAGGTGTACCATTATTTATAGTCCAAATAAAGTGTGCCATTATTTATAGTCCAAATAAAGTGTACCATTATTTATAGTCCAAATAAAGTGTGCCATTATTTATAGTCCAAATAAAGTGTGCCATTATTTATAGTCCAAATAAAGTGTGCCATTATTTATTGTCCAAATAAAGTGTACCATTATTTATAGTCCAAATAAAGTGTGCCATTATTTATAGTCCAAATAAAGTGTACCATTATTTATAGTCCAACTAAAGTGTGCCATTATTTATAGTCCAAATAAAGTGTGCCATTATTTATAATCCAAATAAAGTGTGCTATTATTTATAGTCCAAATAAAGTGTGCCATTATTTATAGTCCAAATAAAGTGTGCTATTATTTATAGTCCAAATAAAGTGTACCATTATTTATAGTCCAAATAAAGTGTGCCATTATTTATAGTCCAAATAAAGTGTACCATTATTTATAGTCCAAATAAAGTGTACCATTATTTATAGTCCAAATAAAGTGTGCCATTATTCATAGTCCAAATAAAGTGTGCCATTATTCATAGTCCAAATAAAGTGTGCCATTATTTATAGTCCAAATAAAGTGTACCATTATTTATAGTCCAAATATAGTGTACCATTATTTATAGTCCAAATAAAGTGTGCTATTATTTATAGTCCAAATAAAGTGTGCCATTATTTATAGTCCAAATAAAGTGTGCTATTATTTATAGTCCAAATAAAGTGTACCATTATTTATAGTCCAAATAAAGTGTGCCATTATTTATAGTCCAAATAAAGTGTGCCATTATTTATTGTCCAAATAAAGTGTACCATTATTTATAGTCCAAATAAAGTGTACCATTATTTATAGTCCAAATAAAGTGTGCCATTATTTATAGTCCAAATAAAGTGTACCATTATTTATAGTCCAAATAAAGTGTGCCATTATTTATAGTCCAAATAAAGTGTGCCATTATTTATAGTCCAAATAAAGTGTACCATTATTTATAGTCCAAATATAGTGTACCATTATTTATAGTCCAAATAAAGTGTGCCATTATTTATAGTCCAAATAAAGTGTGCCATTATTTATAGTCCAAATAAAGTGTGCCATTATTTATAGTCCAAATAAAGTATGCCATTATTTATAGTCCAAATAAAGTGTACCATTATTTATAGTCCAAATAAAGTGTACCATTATTTATAGTCCAAATAAAGTGTACCATTATTTATAGTCCAAATAAAGTGTGCCATTATTTATAGACCAAATAAAGTGTGCTATTATTTATAGTTGTCACGCCTTGGTCATTGTATCTTGTGTTTTTGTTATATGTTTGGGTAGGCCAGGGTGGGACATGGGTTTATATGTTGTATTTCGTATGGGGGTTTGTATTAATTGGGAGTGTGTATTATTAGGGATGTGTCTAGTTAGGCTTGGCTGCCTGAGGCGATTCCTAATTGGAGTCAGCTGATTCTCGTTGTCTCGGATTGGGAACCGTATTTAGGTAGCCTGAGTGCGCGTTGTATTTCGTGGGTGATTGTACCTGTCTCTGTGTTAGTCACCAGATAGGCTGTACTTAGTTTCACTCGTTTGTTGTTTTTGTATTTTCAGTTATTTCATGTACCGCATTATCTTCATTAAAAGTCATGAGTAACCTACACGCTGCATTTCGGTCTGACTCTCTTCAAACAACAGATGAACTTCGTTACAGAATCACCCACCTCCATTCACAGACCGAGGGCAGAAGCAGGGATTATACGACGTGGGAAGAAATCGACAGGTGGGCGGCTGACCCAGAGCGAGTGCAGGAGCCCGCCTGGGATTCCCTACAGCAATGCGAAGAGGGCTATACACGTATGGAATCGAAAAGGAAAGCACGGCTTTACAGAGCGAGAACCGTAGGTAACGGGGAAAGCGCAGAGAGAGAGAGTGGCAGAGTCAGGAGTCAGACCTGAGCCTACTCTCCCTGTTAATTGTGAGGAGCAGCAATATGAGGACTTCTGGTCTTGGGAGATGATATTAGATGGTAAAGGACCCTGGGCGCAGCCGGGAGAATATCGCCTTCCCAAGGAGGAAATAGAAGCAGCTAAAGCGGAGAGGCACATGTATGAGGAGGCAGCACGGCGACTCGGTTGGAAACCGGAAAGTCACCCCAAAAAAATTATTGGGGGGGGGCTTAGGGAGAGTATGGCTGAGTCAGGAGATAAACCTGAGCCAACTCTCCTTGTTCATCGTGAGGAGCCAAGGAGGAGACCTGAACCAGAGCCAGTGTTAGAGGTGAACGAAGCAGAGACTGTGAAGGAGTTAATGGGGAAAGTGGAGTGGAGAGTAATGAGGGAGTTGCTAGCTTGGTGCTATAGATATAATATTCGTCCGACGGATCGTGTCAGGGATTTAATAGCACCTGAGTTAGCGCTCTATACTCAACCTGAGGTGCGTGTTAGTCAGCTGGTGAAGTTGGTGCCAGCCTCACGCACCAGGCCTCCTGTGCACATCCCTAGCCTTGCACGTCCTGTGCCTACACTGCTCTCAAGATCTCCAGTACGTCTTCACGGTCTAGCCCATCCCGTGCCACCTCCACACACCAGTCCTCCAGTAGCAGCTCCCCGCACCAGGCTTCCTGGGCGTGGCCTCGCGCCAGTACCACCAGTTCCAGCACCACGCACCAGGCCTCCAGTGCGCCTCGCCTGCCCAGCGCCGCCAGAGCTCCCAGTCTGCCCAGCGCCGCCAGAGCTCCCAGTCTGCCCAGCACCGCCAGAGCTCCCAGTCTGCCCAGCACCGCCAGAGCTCCCAGTCTGCCCAGCACCGCCAGAGCTCCCAGTCTGCCCAGCACCGCCAGAGCTCCCAGTCTGCCCAGCACCGCCAGTCAGCCCAGCGCCGCCAGTCTGCCCAGCGCCGCTAGTGCTCCCAGTCTGCCCAGCGCCGCTAGTGCTCCCAGTCTGCCCAGCGCCGCTAGTGCTCCCAGTCTGCCCAGCGCCGCCAGTACCGCCAGTCTGCCCAGCGCCGCCAGTACCGCCAGTCTGCCCAGCGCCGCCAGTACCGCCAGTCTGCCCAGCGCCGCCAGTACCGCCAGTCTGCCCAGCGCCGCCAGTACCGCCAGTCTGCCCAGCGCCGCCAGTCTGCCCAGCGCCGCCAGTACCGCCAGTCTGCCCAGCGCCGCCAGTACCGCCAGTCTGCCCAGCGCCGCCAGTACCGCCAGTCTGCCCAGTACCGCCAGTCTGCCCAGCGCCGCCAGTACCGCCAGTCTGCCCAGCGCCGCCAGTACCGCCAGTCTGCCCAGTGCCGCCAGTCAGCCCAGCGCCGCCAGACAACCAGTCTCTTCCAGATCTGCCAGACAACCAGTCTCTTCCAGATCTGCCAGACAACCAGTCTCTTCCAGATCTGCCAGACAACCAGTCTCTTCCAGATCTGCCAGACAACCAGTCTCTTCCAGATCTGCCAGACAACCAGTCTCTTCCAGATCTGCCAGACAACCAGTCTCTTCCAGATCTGCCAGACAACCAGTCTCTTCCAGATCTGCCAGACAACCAGTCTCTTCCAGATCTGCCCGACAACCAGTCTCTTCCAGATCTGCCCGACAACCAGTCTCTTCCAGATCTGCCCGTCAACCTGAATCTTCCAGTTCCGCCAGCCAGCCAGGATTTACCGGAGCCTACTACCTGCCTGAGCTTCCTCTCAGTACCGAGCTTCCTCTCAGTACTAGGCTTCCTCTCTGTACTGGGCTCCCTCTCAGTACCGGGCTTCCCCTCAGTACTGGGCTGCTTCGGTCCCGGGCTGCCCCTCTGTCCTGAGATGCCCCTCTGTCCTGAGATGCCCCTCTGTCCTGAGCTGCCCTGCTGTCCTGAGATGCCCCTCTATCCTGAGATGCCCCTCTATCCTGAGATGCCCCTCTGTCCCGAGTTGCCCCTCTGTCCCGAGTTGCCCCTCTGTCCCGAGTTGCCCCTCTGTCCCGAGTTGCCCCTCTGTCCCGAGCTGCCCCTCTGTCCCGAGCTGCCCCTCTGTCCCGAGCTGCCCCTCTGTCCCGAGCTGCCCCTCTGTCCCGAGCTGCCCCTCTGTCCCGAGCTGCCCCTCGGTCCCGAGCTGCCCCTCAGTTATGTGGGGATCAGGGTGAGGACTATTAGGCCATGGTCGGCGGAGAAGGTGGATTATCCTAGGACGCGAAGGGGAGGAACTAGGACATTTATGGAGTGGGGTCCACGTCCCGAGCCAGAACCGCCACCATGGACAGACGCCCACCCGGACCCTCCCTATGCTCTTGAGGTGCGTCCCGGAGTCCGCACCTTAGGGGGGGGGGGGTTTCTGTCACGCCTTGGTCATTGTATCTTGTGTTTTTGTTATATGTTTGGGTAGGCCAGGGTGGGACATGGGTTTATATGTTGTATTTCGTATGGGGGTTTGTATTAATTGGGAGTGTGTATTATTAGGGGTGTGTCTAGTTAGGCTTGGCTGCCTGAGGCGATTCCTAATTGGAGTCAGCTGATTCTCGTTGTCTCGGATTGGGAACCGTATTTAGGCAGCCTGAGTGCGCGTTGTATTTCGTGGGTGATTGTACCTGTCTCTGTGTTAGTCACCAGATAGGCTGTACTTAGTTTCACTCGTTTGTTGTTTTTGTATTTTCAGTTATTTCATGTACCGCATTATCTTCATTAAAAGTCATGAGTAACCTACACGCTGCATTTCGGTCTGACTCTCTTCAAACAACAGACGAACTTCGTTACAATAGTCCAAATAAAGTGTGCTATTATTTATAGTCCAAATAAAGTGTACCATTATTTATAGTCCAAATAAAGTGTACCATTATTTATAGTCCAAATAAAGTGTGCCATTATTTATAGTCCAAATAAAGTGTGCCATTATTTATAGTCCAAATAAAGTGTGCCATTATTTATAGTCCAAATAAAGTGTACCATTATTTATTGTCCAAATAAAGTGTGCTATTATTTATAGTCCAAATAATGTGTACCATAATTTATAGTCCAAATAAAGTGTACCATTATTTATAGTCCAAATAAAGTGTGCCGTTATTTAGTCCAAATAAAGTGTACCATAATATTTTTTTAAACTTTATTGTTGATGTCATCATCTCCCTTCGATTTAGCAACAGTGGCCTTGTCACTCATGCTAATAAAGTTTATCTGAATCTGAGAGAGATAGAGAGATCGTTTGAAAGAAGCTAGAATGTATGATCCTACATCTCACGCCTGCATACGTATCCATATTTCATGGAGATTAACGTAAACATAACAGGACTCCTGAGTGTCATAACAACCTATAGAGTTATATGTAATGCAATTCATGACAACACATTGCAGGGTTAGAAAATAGAACACTGTATTTTCAATTACTGTACCTGTACAGAGGGCAGGTAAAATCATGAGTTACATGAAAACATGCATAAAACGTTGGACTAAAAGTTACTTTCAAATTCATGGAAGTTGACAATGAGCTCTTCATACAGGATGGTTCATTAATGTAAATAAAATGGTTGCATAAGTCGCAGGACTCTTCTCTCTCTCTCTCTCTCTCTCTCTCTCTCTCTCTCTCTCTCTCTCTCTCTCTCTCTCTCTCTCTCTCTCTCTCTCTCTCTCTCTCTCTCAATCATGAAGAGAAGAAACAGCAGGGAGTAAGCTGGATGTTGTGAGAGAGACATACTCAGAGATAGAAAGAGAGAGAATCAAAGAGAGAATCAGAGAGAGATAGAGATCATTGATCAACCTCCCTCAACACTCACACACAGTGGTTAGGATGATACACATTCATGATAACTAGCTGATGCAATAAAGAAACAGGGTTGATATTTGCAGCTTGGTTGTTTCCAACATCTACACTGAACAAAAATAGAAACGCAACACGTAAAGTGTTGGTCCCATGTTTCATGAGCTGAAATAATGCACCTTGTGCAGGGGACAATAAAATGCCACTAAAATATGCCTTTTTGTTACACAAAACTCCACAGATGTCTCAAGTTTTGAGGGAGCAGTGCAATTGGCATGCTGACTGCAGGAATGTCCACCAGAACTGTTGCCAGAGAAATGAATGTTAATTCCTCTACCACACGGGGTATGGTAGTGCGCCAGAGGAGGAAAGAACTGATCCCAGCCATGAAAGCTGCCAGAGTGCGTGGAGACATTGCTTACATCTGCTATGACAGGCTCATTGTCCACCCTCCCTCCCAGAAGCCTGGAAGTGAAGAGAGGGCCACGCCTATGGGTTTGTAGCTTCAACCCCGCAGCACACATACACACTTACATACACCAACTGATTGATGGACTGCTGAATCTATATTTTTTTATCTTGCTTTGTTTGCTCTTTTCCATATTATGTCTATCTCTGATAAGCTACCCAGGAAAGGGTTGAAAATAGCCCATATTAATATATGTAGCCTTAGAAATAAGGTTAATGAAATCAATAATTTGCTAACATCAGGTAACATTCATTCATAACATTCAACATTCATTCATTAGCCATTTCTGAGACTCACTTAAATAATTAATTTGATGATACAGCAATATCAATACAAGGATATAACATATATAGAAGAGACAGGAATGATTATGGGGGAGGTGTTGCAGTATATATTCAGAGCCATCTCCCTGTAATGCTTAGAGAAGATTTTATGTGAAGTGTAATTGAAGTGGTGTGTTTGCAGGTATACCATTGCACATCTAAAGCCTTTTTGGGGGGGGGGGTTGCTATAGGCCACCAAGTGCTAAAATTCTGAATCTAAATCATGTGTGTGAAATGCTTGATAGTGTATGTGGTATAAACAGAGAGGTCTACTTTCTTGGGGACCTGAATATTGACTGGTTTTCATCCAGCTGTCCACTCGAGAGGAAGCTTCTCACTGTAACCAGTGTATGTAATCTGGTTCAGGTTATTAATCAACCTACCAGAGTATTTACAAACACAACAGAACAAGATCATCCAGATGTATTGATCACATTTTTACTAAAACTGTAGAACTCTCTAAAGCTGTATCCGTACCCATTGGATGCAGTGATCAGAACATAGTGGCCATATCCAGGGAAACCAATGTTCCAGAAGATGGGCCCAAAAGTGTGTAAGAGATCATGCAAAAGACCTTGCTGTGGCTCTTATGTGGTTGATGTTAAAAACATTTGTTGTGATTTAAAAGGAGCATCCAGACGCTGCACTTGATGAATTTCTGAAATTGCTTCTTCCAATTATTGATAAAAATACATATGTTAAGAGACTGACTGTGAGATCTGTTAAGGCTCCATGGATTGATGAGGAATTGAAAAACTGTATGGTTGAAGGACAAGGGGCAAACGGGGTGGCTAATAAGTCTGGCTGCACATCTGACTTGCTGACTTACTGCAAATTGAGAAATGATGTGACTAAACTCAATAAAAAGAAGAAGAAATGTATTATGAAGCCAAGATCAATGATATGAATGGGGCAGAAAGACAAAAACTCCCATTTTTCATCGAATCAGATGGCTTTTTCGTCACAAAACCATTGGATGATGGCAATTATTTCAATGATTACTTTATTGGCAAAGTGGGCAAACAGGAAATGCCAACAACGTATGGTGAGCAATTATACTCATGCAAAAAATAATAAAATACAAAAAGCATTGCAAGTCAGAATTTTGTAAAGTTAATGTGGGAGAGGTGGAAAATGTATTGTTATCGATCAATAATGACAAACCTCCTGGCATTGACAACTTAGATGGAGAGCTACTGATGATGGTAGCTGACTCTATAGCCACTCCTATCTGTCATATCTTTAATCTGAGCCGAGAGGAAAGTCTTTGTCATTCTGTTACACAAGAGTGGTAAAGCGAACCTATCAGCTTGCTGCCAGCTCTTAGCAAACTGTTTGGAAAAAAATGTGTATGACCAAATACTATATCTCAGTAAAAACAAAATAACAACAAATTTTCAGCTTGCTTTTAGAGAAGGGTGCTCCACATGTACTGCACTTACACAAATTACTAATGATTGGTTGAAAGAAATTGATAATAAGAAGATTGTGGGAGCTGTACTGTTAGATTTCAGTGCAGCCTTTGATATTATTGATAATAACCTGTTGTTGAGCACACTTATGCGTTATGACTTTTCAACCTCAGCCATATCATGGATTCAGAGCTCTCTATCTAACAGAACTCAGAGGGTTTTCTTTAATGGAAGCTTCTCTAATGTCAAACATGCAAAGTGTGGTGTACTGCAGGGCAGCTCTCTAGGCCTATTTTTTACCAATGACCTGCCACTGGCATTAAACAAAGCATGTGTGTCCATGTATGCTGATGATTCAACCATACATACATCATCAACCACAGCTAATGAAGTCACTGAAACCCGTAACAAAGAGTTGCAGTCTGTTATGAAATGGGTGGCCAGTAATAAACTGGTCCTGAACATCCCCTAAGAGAATTGTATTTGGTACAAATCATTCCTAAGTTCTAGACCTGAATATGGTAATGAATGGTGTGCCTGTTGAACAAGTTGTGGAGATTAAGTGACTTGGTGTTACCTTAGATTATAAACTGTCATGGTCAAAACATATACAACCATATTCAATGGTTATAAAGATTTTTTTTATTTTTTTTATTTTACCTTTATTTTACTAGGCAAGTCAGTTAAGAACAAATTCTTATTTTCAATGACGGCCTAGGAACAGTGGGTTAACTGCCTGTTCAGGGGCAGAACGACAGATTTGTACATTGTCAGCTCGGGGATTCGAACTCTCGGTTACTAGTCCAACGCTCTAGTCGGTTACTTGTCCAACGCTCTAACCACTAGGCTACCCTGCCACCCCAAGATGGGGAGAGTTCTGTCCATAATAAAGTGATGCTCTGCTTTTTTGACGCCACAGTCCACGAAGCAAGTCCTGCAGACTCTAGTTTGATCGTATCTTGATAATTGTCCAGTCATATGGTCAAGTGCTGCAGCTGGTCCAGAACAGAGTGGCACATCTTGCTCTTCATTGTAATCAGAGGGCTAATATTAATACTATGAATGCCAGTCTCTCTTGGCTAAGAGTTGAGGGAAGACTGTTTCTTATAAAAACAACAAGTGACACAGTCAATGTGTTGGAATTTCCAAATTGTTTGCATATTCAACTTATACACAGCACTGACACACACACTTACCCCACCAGACATGCAAACATGAGTCTTTTCACAGTCCCCAGGTCCAGAACAAATTCAAGGAAACATACAGTATCATAAAGAGCCATGAGTGCATGGGACTCCCTTCCATCTTATATAGTGCAAGTGAACAGCAAACCTGGTTTCAAAAAACAATAAAGCAACACCTCACGACACAACGCCTTTCCCCCATGTGACCTACTTGTTGTGTGTATGTACTGACATGTATGTGTAACTGATAGATGCGCACACACACACACACACACACACGCCTCAATTGATTACTAAACCATCACTGCCGTGTATTTCATAATCAAGACATACACTATATTTTGTATGCTGTATGCTGTAGCTTTAAGATTGCTCTTCACTGGAACTAAGGGGCCTAGCCCGAACCATGAAAAACAGCCCCCACTCATTCCCTCCTTCTTCCATGCCTTCGGTTTATGGTTAGACTGCTTCCGCTATAACATAGGCTCTGTTCAGATTGCTTCTGCAGGTGCTCAGGATGGAGGGTAAAACTTAAACCTGTTCCCCAATGAAGAGCAAGTCTACCTGTTTCTCCCACCCAGAACAGCAGTACAGCAGGAGGCTGAGTACTGTACTGGCTTAGCTTCAGAGAACATTAAAGGAAGTTTGGAGGCACATTAAAAGGGACTGTTTGGTAATAATGATATCCTATTTTAAATTAAGCACATCCTTAGTGTGTTTAGGATCATTAGTGTGTTGTGTTTGTTTATGATGAGAGCTTAGAAGTTGAAGGTAAATATTATGGCTTGTTTGGCTAGAGGATGTTTGGTTAGATTCTGTCTCATATACTCACACACGCGCATGCAGGCACACACAAACACCATATTAATGTCTTTGAACTCGCAGAACGTTCCTGGGTGTGTGGTTCCAAATGATCCCCAGTGCGTAACGCTATGTACTGCCAGCTAACTAAGGCTATTGTACGTGATGCACATGTGTATTTATATGCCTGTAATTCTGTGTGTCGTCTTTATACTTCAGAATCCAATCTGAGATCAAATAATCACAAAATATTAGCCTGATTTTTTTGAAGATGTCTTGCAGATTCTCTTCATAGATGATACACTGCAAGCATCACATTTTCAGAAAGCTGAGAACGGCTGTATTGCTGCTGTCATGTATGTGAATTAGAGATCTTCACTGGTCCACAAAGTTGCTTATGACCAATAGCCGATGAGCGCCGATACGTTTTATCTATAATTTCTCTTCATATGAAAAGGATTGAAAAGGATTTGCCAGTAGATTGTCGACTTGATTCATGATGATGACTGCAAGCTTGCTAGCTAAGATTTTGAAAGTATGATGTTGACAGTCCAAGGACGATGATGCAGCCCAATTAAAGCTACGGTAGATATTAGTGATTTGATGTAATTTTATCTGTGGCCAATGTCCTTGAGCCTATTTGGATGGGCACTTCTAATGTAACTCTATGGCAGCCCCCCCAAGGGGCTTGACTTTTTGGGCTCCCCCAGTAGATTTTGCGGTGACGTAGTGTCCCCATGAGTGACAGAACTTTGAGCCAATCACGGCTCAACTAGAGAACCAACCACTATGATCAGTATTTTCCGCTGGCAGCCCCACCACCACAGAAAGCACTGTCCTTGGCTGAAGCTCCTACATTTTAGAGCTGCGTTACTCAATAAAGCAAAAAAGAGGCCATGTTTGTATGCGGCTTTATTAACTCAATTAATATTTTTGGGGGGATTGTTTGCAAACTGGTATCGGACATGGAAAACAGGCAAAAAATAATAATATATATATATGCTTTTTGTTTAGCTAAACAAGTGGGGCACAAAACAATTGGGGTCCAGATCGGGTCTCGGGTATTCAGGTACAGGTGGATCCGTGAAGACCTCTAATGTGAATCCATCTCAGTGACTGTGGATGAGTGTGGATCTCTTCTATCGATCCAGACAGGGGTTAATAGGTCCCTGGCCTGAACAGTAGTAGTGTCAGAAAGCCCATGGAAGGCAGTTATTGATGAAGTTGTGACCCTGCCACCCTCCCTGTCTGTCTATGGTCCCTGTGGACATATTCTTTGTATCCCAGATTGTTCTGGCAATTGTCACATATAAACTTTATTGGGAGGAAGTATGCTTTACATGATTTTTACATTTATATCACAAACATTTTTTTTTTTAAATCATGATGAAAGTGGCCATTTTAAAGTGGCCACTTCTGTCAGTGTTGATGAAGGGGAGGAGACAGGTTGAAAATCAGATTTTTAAGCCTTAAGACAATTGAGACATGGATTGTTTATGTGTGCCATTGAGAATGTGAATGGGCAAGACAAAAGATTTCAGTACCTTTGAATGGGGTATGGTAGTAGGTGCCAGGCGCACTGGTTTGTGTCAGGAACTCAAACGCTTCTGGGTTTTCCCACTCTCAACATTTTCCCCGTGTGTATCAAGAATGGCCCACCACCCAAAGGACATTCAGCCAACCTGACACAACTGTTGGAAGCATCGGAGTCAATATGGGCCAGCATCCCTGTGGAATACTTTGTAGAGACCATTCCCCGACGAATTAAGGCTGTTCTGAAGGCAAAAGGTTGTGTGCAACTCAATAGTAGGAGGGTGTTCCTAATATTTGGTATACTCAGTGTATATGCCTCCTGTAAGACCCTATGATCTGTGAACAGTACTTGATACATCTTGGTGCCATTATACTCCTTATAGTGTGCTCTAAAATATAGTGTATGTCTTGATTATGAAATACACGGCAGTGATGGTTTCGTAATCAATTGAGGCTAGGAATCTAAGCACTAGGCTCTTGTCATTAGGCCACTGGACTTCTAAAATCTGTCTTCACAGCAGAGCGTTTTCATCCAGTATCAGCAATCAAATGAGCAAAGTGAAGAATAAGGTGTTGCATAATTGCTATTGTTATGAGTGTTACCTTGTTAACTTTTCATATTTGCCATGATTATTTTGTGACATGATTTAACATGGAGTAGAGATATTCAGCGGACCCTGTCATTGACTTCAAGCATGTTACATTTTGTCTGGAGAAAGCGATGCTTTCCCAACAGTAAAATACAAACCACACAAACCATTTAAGGCACATTTGGGACATGCTGCTAAATTGAGTTGCTAAATGAATCATTCGTAAACTATACTGAATAAAAATATAAACGCAACATACAACAATTTCAGTCAATTTAAATAAATTAATTCATTCCTAATCAATGGATTTCACATGACTGGAAAAAAATATATGCATCTGCTGGGCACAGATAACTTTTAAAAAAAGTTAATCTGAAAACCAGTCAGTATCTGGTCTGACCACCGTTTGCTTCATGCAGCGTGACACATCACCTCCGCATAGAGTTGATCAGTCTTTTGATTGTGGCCTGTGGAATGTTGTCCCACTCCTCTTCAACGGCTGTGAGAAGTTGCTTTATATTGGCGGGAACTGGAACATGCTGTTGTACACATCAATCCAGAGCATCCCAACCATGCTCAATGTCTGGTGAGTATGCAGGCCATGGAAGAACTGGGACATTTTCAGCTTCCAGAAATTGTGTACAGGTCCTTGCGTCATGGGCTGTGCAAAAGCCCCGCCTTATCTCAGCTCACTGGTCACCAAAGCAACACCTACCACCCGTAGCATGCACCCCAGCAGGTATATTGCACTGGTCATCCCCAAAGCCAACATTTCCTTTGGCCGCCTTTCCTTCCAGTTCTCGGCTGTCAATGACTGGAACGAATTGCAAAAATCTCTGAAGCTGGAGTCTCATATCTCCCTCTCTAACTTTAAGCATCAGCTGTCAGAGCAGCTTACCGATTACTGCACCTGTACACAGCCTATCTGTAAATAGCCCACCCAACTACCCCATATTATTACTTACCCTCTTGCTCTTTTGCACCCCAGTGTGGAAGAACTTGACTGGCTTGCACAGAGCCCTGACCTCAACCCCATCGAAAACCTTTGGGATGAATCGGAACGCAGACTGCGAGCCAGGCCTAATCGCCCAACATCAGTACCCGACCTTACTAATGCTGTTGTGGCTGAATGGAAGCAGGTCCCCGCAGCAATGATACAACATCTAGTGAAAAGCCTTCCCAGAGAGTGGAGGCTGTTACAACAGCAAATGGGGGACCAACTCCATATTAATGCCAACGATTTTGGAATGAGATGTTCGACAAGCAGGTGTCCACATACTATTGGTCATGTAGAGTAATTCTGTCACAGTGCTTCAGAAACAGAAATGAAAGAGAATATTTTCAGAGAAGAGACAGGGCTGAGCCAAAGGCGGTGGGGGATCGATGGCGACAGGACACAAAGGGTTCTGTGGGCAGGGCCCTCGGTGTAAAATTGTTTGGTGGGCGCTGGCGTGAAAGCACTGGGCTGTCTGCTCACTAATGACATGTCACTGTGAGGATCTATGGAGGGAGAAGGAGGGGACGAGGAGAAGGGAGAAAGATAGAAATAAGGAGGCAGGGAGAGGACAGAGAGAAACGAGGACAACAAAGAGAGAGAGAGAGATAATTGAGAGAACATTGAGAAAGAGAGCAACAGATAGAATGACAGAACAAGAGAGAGATGGGCCGGATGACTCAGGAGTGCTGTCTAATTCACCTCATTAATGAGAATGTTCCCGTCATTCTGCCAATTTGTCTGCCCCTGCTTCAACAGCTTCAACAGCATAACGACAGCCGTCTCACATTTCCTCTTCCTGCTCACAGCACCACTCCAGACTCTAACGGCCATGGATGCCTTCACTGCTCTCATCTCCTTTCTCCCAGTCTAACAGAGCATCCTCTCACCTCAGAGAAACGAGGCAGACAGAGAAAGAGCAGCCACAGGCAATTTCCTGAGACACACACAGAATAAAAACTACAATACACACCAAACCCAATAGAGCAGATTTCATAAGAGAGCAACAATTCTCCAATTCTCCTAGATAAGCTGAGAGGGCTGTGTGAGAGAGAGAGAAAGAAAGATCATCCCGACTATCCCAACAAGTGAGTGAAACATTCTCTCCTCTCTCTGAAATTAATCAGCTTATAGTTTGGGGTGTCTGGGTGTCATCCTTGACTTCAGGAGGAGAAAAGCAAGGGGTGTTGACAGCTTGTGGGTGGCTCCCGTCACTGCCATCCCCCTGCCTCTCTCTGCTGAATTACAGAAAGCAGCTTTCCCTGCCACTCCAGTTGTTTACTTTTCTCAGTCCCTCTCCTGACATGGAGATTGCCACCGAGGCACCTTCTGCTCCTGAGGTTTCCGGGGTTGGTTTCCTTCATTTGCAATGCAGATGAGTCTGAGGAGGAGATGAGCACATCTGACACCTATATAGCTAGATCTGAGGCTAACACTAAAGTCTCCTGTGATGCACCACTCAATGTGTGCTCTGTGTGGAGTTTGAATGGGTGGAGAACAGCTATGAAGCTAAAAAGCTCTGATCTAAATGTGAACACTGAAAGATTAGCCCATCAACATCTACAGGTGAAGGGTGTGGGAGTGATTTAATGTGATTTCCACTGCTTTTTAACACTAAAGCCAAGAGATGTTCAGCAAGAGATTAAACTTCATACTTGAGATAAGAGTAGGTAACCCAGACTCAGAATGATAAAGTTAACAGACCAGTCTCCTGCTACCTCTGAGACTCAGGATGATAAAGTTAACAGACCAGTCTCCTGCTACCTCTGAGACTCAGGATGATAAAGTTAACAGACCAGTCTCCTGCTACCTCTGAGACTCAGGATGATAAAGTTAACAGACCAGTCTCCTGCTACCTCTGAGACTCAGGATGATAAAGTTAACAGACCAGTCTCCTGCTACCTCTGAGACTCAGAATGATAAAGTTAACAGACCAGTCTCCTGCTACCTCTGAGACTCAGGATGATAAAGTTAACAGACCAGTCTCCTGCTACCTCTGAGACTCAGGATGATAAAGTTAACAGACCAGTCTCCTGCTACCTCTGAGACTCAGGATGATAAAGTTAACAGACCAGTCTCCTGCTACCTCTGAGACTCAGAATGATAAAGTTAACAGACCAGTCTCCTGCTACCTCTGAGACTCAGGATGATAAAGTTAACAGACCAGTCTCCTGCTACCTCTGAGACTCAGATGATGATAGACCAGTCTCCTGCTACCTCTAGACTCAGGATGATAAAGTTAACAGTCTCCTGCTACCTCTGAGACTCAGGATGATAAAGTTAACAGACCAGTCTCCTGCTACCTCTGAGACTCAGAATGATAAAGTTAACAGACCAGTCTCCTGCTACCTCTGAGACTCAGGATGATAAAGTTAACAGACCAGTCTCCTGCTACCTCTGAGACTCAGGATGATAAAGTTAACAGACCAGTCTCCTGCTGCCTCTGAGACTCTGTCCCTGATTAAAGCATGTGTGCAGTTTATCAAACAGTTTGGATCAGAGCAGAGGATGTCTACCGCAGCTACTCAGAGTCAGGATCAAAAGAGAGCAGGGAGTTGAAGGGCCGGGCTCTTTCTGGCTGACTGCCATCAACTTGCTCATGTCCACCAAGGACAAGGTCTCTGAAGTACTGGTCAGTAACGACTAGAGTCTAGACTGGAGTAGTTGGTCAATACTGACTAGTCACTGGAGCACTAATAATCTCTACAGCACTAGGAGGTGCTAGATTAGATTATTGGTCTAAGGCAGGCCTGGGCAATTTTATTCCATGGAGGACCACATTTGAATATATTTTTGCCACCGTGGGCCATGATCATATTGCAGGATTACACATAATGTATGACTGTGTTGACAGACATACACTACCGTTCAGAAGTTTGGGGTCACTTAGGAATGTCCTTTTTTAATAAAATGACATTTTTTGTCCTTTAAAATAACATCAAATTGATCAGAAATACAGTGTAGACATTGTTAAAGTTGTAAACTACTATTGTAACTGGAAACGGCTGATTGTTAATGGAATATCTGTCACGCCTTGGTCATTGTATTTTGTGTTTTCGTTATATATTTGGTCAGGCCAGGGTGTGACATGGGTTTATGTTATTGTATTTTCGTATTGGGGTTTGTAGTATTTGGGATCGTGGCTGATTAGGGGTGTTGTATAGGCTTGGCTGCCTGAGGCAGTTCTCAATCAGAGTCAGGTGATTCTCGTTGTCTCTGATTGGGAACCGTATTTAGGTAGCCTGAGTTTCGCTTTGTATTTCGTGGGTGATTGTTCCTGTCTCTGTGTAGTTTCACCAGATAGGCTGTAATTAGGTTTCACGTTCCGTTTGTTGTTTTGTATTTTGTATAGTTATTTCATGTGTCACTTTTTCTATTAAAGTCATGAGTAACCACCACGCTGCATTTCGGTCCGACTCTCTTTCTACAAGCGAAGAGACGCCTCACAAGTCCTCAACTGGCAGCTTCATTAAATAGTACCAGCTATTGTCTCAACGTCAACAGTGAAGAGGTGACTCCGGGATGCTGGCCTTCTAGGCAGAGTTCCTCTGTCCTGTGTCTGTGTTCTTTTGCTCATCTAACAAGAAATGTGTGGAGTGGTTGAAAAACGAGTTTTAATGACTCCAACCTATGTGTATGTAAACTTCCGACTTCAACTGTACATAGGTTGACCCAAACAGTACAAACATCTTCTGAGCATGACTCCTAATCTTTGGAAAGTTTTGTTCATCGAGAGATGCATGGAACCTCATCAGTGACATTGTTTTGAATAGTTCTCCAATCACTGCATCAGACTGAAGGTCGATAAGCTCAAGTTGCAGGTCAGTGGGAGCGTTATCCACATTGAAGGTGACAGGAGAGGAAACCAACAGCATGTCATTTTCCAACACTTTGAAATCCTCAAAACGACGAGAAAACTCACCGTTCAAAGCACGCAGCAGCATCATCTGATAAGGAACAGACTAGTAGTGTCGGAAGGTGGGTGAGATTGTTGCCTTTTACTTGGAGGGCCAAGAGGAGTAATTTTCCCTTGAAGGCTTTGACAAGGCTGAACATCTCATGTGCAAAAAAAGGTCCTTCCCTTGTACTTTGGAATTCAGTTCATTCATGAGGGCCACGATGTCCACGGTGAAGGCAAAATCAGCCAACCATCCTTTATCTTGCAGTTGAGGGAAATCCACATATTTTCCTTTCATTTGCAAAAACTCAGCAATCTTCGACATAAGGTCCCACACCTTTTTAAGCACCTTCCCCAAAGTTAGCCATCTCACGTTTGTGTGGTAGGGGAGATCTGCACGACCTGACTCTGTCTCTTCCAACAGTGAGATAAACTACCTGTGGTTTAAAGATTTTGCTCTTATGAGGTTTACCACTTTAGTGACTGAATCCACAACATGGCTCATTTTCAGAAAACATTTACAGAGCACCTCCTGGTGAATAAGCAATGAAGGAAAATAATTTTCTGATCTGGGTTCAGCTCAGCTACTTGATCTTTTATCCTTTTCTAAAGGCAAACGTTTTTTCCTGTCAAGTTTGGGCACCCATCAAGTGGTCACGCTGGATAACTTTTCAAAACTCAGTCCCAGCTTTGCCACACACTTATTAACCTCCTCCAATAAATATTTCCCTGTGGTTGTGCTCTTCATTGACTGCACTGAAGCAAGCTCCTCTGTAATTTCAACGCCTGGGGTTATGCCTCGTAAGAATATCAACAACTGCGCCATGTCACGTGCATCTCTGCTCTCATCCAGGGACAAGGAGAAATAGGTGAAGTCCTTTAATTGTCTTTCAACCGTATTCTCTGCAATGTTCTCAACATCTGTTTCTCTTGACAAGGAAACAATTTCAAACAGCTCTTTCTTTTCGGGGAAAAGTGTTGCTGCAGAGTCAATTAAACATTCTTTAATGAATTCGCCCTCAGCAAATTACTTGCTTTTTTTTTTGCTAAGCAATTTTGTGGGACAGCACATAGCTAGCTCTCGCAATTCCGTTGTTTGCTGAATGCAGTTTTGTGAAAAGTCCTTGCTGCTTTTGCAACTGAGAAACTGAGAAACTCTTTCGATGCTCTTAACCTCTGCCCAGAAGACATATTCCTATATTTCTCTGAATCCTTCATCTGGAAGTGTTGGGACAAGTTGTAGTCTTTCAAGACAGCGATGCTCTCTTTGCACACTAAGCACAGAGCTTTCCCTGATACCTCAAGAAAGAAAATGTCGATGTCCACTCTTGCTGGAACATCCAAAATTCATTGTCTACTTTCCTTACCTTTGAAAAACAATTTTTTGCGCAAAAAGGGGGAGGCTTGCAAACCGAAGAACACCATCCCAACCGTGAAGCACGGGAGTGGCAGCATCATGTTATGGGGGTGCTATGCTGCAGGAGGGACTGGCACACTTCACAAAATAGATGGCATCATGAGGATGGAAAATGATGTGGATATATTGAAGCAACATCTCAAGACATCAAGAAGTTAAAGCTTGGTCACAAATGGATCTTCCAAATGGACAATGACCTCAAGCATACTTCCAAAGTTGTGGCAAAATGGCTTAAGGACAACAATGTCAAGGTATTGGAGTGGCCATCACAAAGCCCTGACCTCAATCCTATAGAAAATTTGTGGGCAGAACTGAAAAAGTGTGTGCGAGCAAGGAGGCCTACAAACCTGACTTAGTTACACCAGTTCTGCCAGGAGGAATCGGACAAAATTTACCCAACTTATTGTGGGAAGCTTGTGGAAGGCTACCTGAAATGTTTTACCCAAGTTAAACAATTGAAAGGCAATACTATCAAATACCAATTGAGTGTATGTAAACTTCTGATCCACTGGGGATGTGATGAAATAAATAAATCATTCTCTCTACTCTTATTCTGACATTTCACATTCTTAAAATAAAGTAGTGATCCTAACTGACCTAAGACAGGGAATTTTTACTAGGATTAAATGTCAGGATTTGTGAAAAACTGAGTTTAAATGTATTTGGCTAAGGTGTATGTAAACTTCCGACTTCAACTGTAAATCATTACACAAAGGTGAGTATTCTTTGGGCTTTTAATTTGAATAACAAATACATTTTAGTAAACTTTACTATTGCAAATTCTTTATGTGATCTGAGCATGATGCCGCGGGCCGTATTGAATCAGGTCGCGGGTCTCATACGACCCCGGGCTGGCCTTTGACCAGGCCTGGTCTAAGGGGTAGAAAAAAAAAAGTTATTTGTGTGGAAGCAGCATCACTCTTTAATTGTCCAAATAAAATGTCCCCTCTGGGACAATAAAGTGCCCTAGCTCAATGAATTGGCAGCAACACAAAGAACTTTGGCCATGCCATTACACACTAACTACTCCATTTCAGCGGTGGTCTAAACAAAATAAAGGGAACAAATCAAGTCTGTCTTCACAACAAATGAAGACTTTTACTGTGGAGAGAACATGCTGCTCAGAATTACTTCACAAAGCCAGGAAGATGGTTCAACATATATATATCCATGAGGGACGACACTTTCTTTCTTTCATCTTTCACCACTATTACATTATTCATTTGATGAGCTTCTCTTGGGCAAAACCACTCTCTGTAGATTTCACATAGTCTTGTATTTATTCCATTTACAAAACCTTGTCTTCTCAGTGGCCGACTTGAGGCAATCTGGCTGCAAGTAACTTTATGTGGTTTAATAAAAAAATATATATTCAATGTTTTTAACCTTTATTTAACTAGGCAAGTCCGTTAAGAACAAATTCTTATTTACAATGACGGCCTACTGGGGAGTGGGGGCAGAACAACAGATTTTTACCTTGTCAGCTCCGGGATTCGATCCAGCGACCTTTCAGTTACAGGCCCAACGCTCTAACCACGATGCTACCTGCCGACCCAAGAGTAATAGCCAGCTCGGCACTCCCTCTTGTCAGTTCCAACATATACATTCTGACATACAGGCTGAATATAACTGGCACTGCCAGTAAATGTATACACTTCGTGATACTTCTGAGATGTCTTCTATGCCTTACTCATATGCCCCCCCCACCCCACTAACCTTCCATTAGCAACCGCTTTGCATAGAAACAGACATCGCCATAGTAACTAAAGTAAAAGGAAAAGCTGCCTGTGTTTTGATAAGTGGGTAACTATCAGTGATGGTAGCAAATTATAGTGAGTCAACATGTTTTCAGAACCTTTATGTCCCTGACTGATCAAAACTCGGTTTCTCGTCTCTCTGCAGCAGACATACAGTGAGCAATATGTTTGGGACATTAAATCGCTATCAAATCGCAATAGATATAGAATAGTGAGAATCACAATACATATCGTATCGACACCTAAGTATTGTAATAATATCGTATCGTGAGGTCACTGGCAATTCCAAGCCCTAGTCACTATGTGATTACAAAGTTAAAAAACAGAAACAAAGTTTTGCTCTATGGTATCGTATCGTTCTACATTACTTTGTGACAAAGTCCTTGGAGGATCTGTATACAGTCTGTGACATCAGGGAGGACATTAGTTGGAGAAGGTGAAGGACAGATGGAAGGACAGAGGTGACAGAGGGATGGATTCATCTTCGTTTCTCCTTCAGCCTCTCATCACTTAATGGTGGATTTCAGATCGAGTGGTTTGCCAGTGAAGGCATTAGCTGAATTGCTAATGAAACTTCCCCATGTAGGGCCCACCGCAACCCTCCCTCTGCTTCCGAACACCCTTCAGCCAAGTGAAATAAATGAGAGAAACACAGCTCGGAGGAGTAGAGGGTAGAGGGAGAGAGACACAGAGGGAGAACATGAGAGGGGGTTGAAATGGGTGGGTGAAAATAGATTTTGGAAAGTTATTTTCTGCAGAAGCATGAGGCAGACATAACTAATGAGAAACTACTGTAGCTTTGAAATAACATTTGAAATGTGTTCTGCAATCTTCATGTGCTCAGGAAACAGACACCAACAGGACACTGGACTGCATGCTGGATTGAACTTCCTTTCAGTGTAATTCTGTTGAAATTACAAGCACTATGAACATTTGTGTGTTTTGGGGGGACTTGCTGCTTAGAGAAAGGGATTGAGGAGTGGGGCAGGAGGGTTTGTGACAGTGGCAGGGTGCTGGTCAGTGAGACAGATTAAATCAGCAGATGATCTCAATAAGCTGTCTTAACGAGACATTCATCCATATTCATATCCTAGTTGTTAATTCTCAACTCCAGGGGGTATTTGCTTCATAACATTTTGCGTGTGTGTGTGTGTGTGTGTGTGTGTGTGTGTGTGTGTGTGTGTGTGTGTGTGTGTGTGTGTGTGTGTGTGTGTGTGTGTGTGTGTGTGTGTGTGTGTGTGTGTGTGTGTGTGTGTGAGAGACTGTGAGCAGCTATGTTGGTTGAAAGGAATACTGGATGGTGATATTGGCTATGCTCTGTGCATCCACATCATAAAGCCCTGTAGCTTTATCTATTCAAGCAAAGAGGAGAGAGAGTGCGAGAACATGCACGTGTGAAAGGAATACCTCACGGGGGACAGAGCTCCTGTAGCTGGCCATCAATCTATTATGTAGCTTATAAAGCAGGCATGGATTCTACTTGAAAGCAGTGATCCTCATTCCTACTCCTGGAAAGCTTTAATACTGCATGTTTTGTCCCAGCTCAGCAGTGAAACACCTGATTCAAGTCTTACCTGCTAATATCAGCCTATTAGTAATCATTGCATACAGAATACACTAATAGACAGGAGAATCAGCCTCTGTGAGAGAAGTCGGCCCCTCAGATGTATTTGTGGCTCCCACCCCCATCAATGTTTCCCATGCCTGAACTAGACATTAGGCAGTGGCAGATGAGGACCAACCTGCCAGAGGTGACCTTGTTCTGTAACCAGAATATCTAGTGGCATGAAAACAAGAGACAGATCCATCTCTATCTCCTATTCCAAAGCACCAAGGTCAAGTTTTGACTACATTATCGAACAATAGGTTCATCTTCTGCACTACTGATTGATACACTTGAGTTTACTGTATGTAGGCCTACTTTTAATGTAAGGTGTCCTTGAGTGTTCTGAAAGTCGTCTGCCTTGCAAAATGCATTTAGCTTTATGATTATTACTGTTACTATATGTCCTGTCAGATAAATCACCAGACAGACCCTTTTTGTATCAATAACACAACTACAGTATGCAGATACAGTATATAGAAGTAGGTTCACAGAGAACTAAATCTCTATGCAAATCTATAGAATCTTTCATGACTTCTATGGATGCTAAAACTGGCATTTTTTGGTAAGCACCCAGTTTTCATAATAGTTTTACTATGGTTGTTGCAAAAGTGTCTGATCTCAAGATCTCATAATATGTTAAACAGTTAACCCTCGAGGACAGGATTTACTACAGATGCTTCCCATCCCATTTACTTAAGGGGATTTTCAGGCTCAGTAGTCTGCAGTTGATTGGTTTACATTACGGATAATTGGTAATTCTATAGCGGGCCTCAACTCATAGGCCTAGAGACTGCATGTTGCACACTAGGCAAATCACATTTCAGGCAACTCATATTAAAATCAGCACAACTCTTCATCCCAACACAACAGTTGTATTCTCAATACTAAGATACCTGCTACTTCCTATTCTACAGCATATGCTCCCGGCCCCCAGACAAGGCGGTTTCTCTCTGCATTGACGTTTTGGTTAGGCTATCTTCTTCTTCTTGTCTTATGGTTTCCTTCACATGGCGCATTCACAACTCCTATCACTTCTATTCCTTCACGTGATCTAGGTTTTTTCTGATCTGGTCTTTTCACCCCAATCAATCACAACAGCTTCACTCTTAAGCATTCTAAATCGGGTTCCTGGTGTACTATCATAACAGCTCGAACTACCACTCAATCCTTTCTCATGCTTTAGGCTAATATAGCTTCACGCTCGACCCTGTTCTGCTCATCATTCTTCAACCCTCATCTCATCTTCAACCCTCATCGGTTTCACTTCTCAAGTAACACAAAGGTGTTTTCTTTCACCTCAATGCCTTCTGTAATATGTCCCTATTGCTTTGTATTACTGCATGCATGACTTGGTTTGAAGCAAAGCAAACGTCCCATTATATCATACAAATCGCATTACAGTATACATGGTTGGGTTCTACGTATAAGCATACATAGCATTTTGTCTAAACACATCAGCAAATGTTTCATTCTGGTGCCAGCGTGCCATGCTTTATTTACAAAGTTCACATAATACTTATCCAATTACACTCATGCATATAGTGGTGGCAATCACTCATCATTACACCTTCTCAAATTGTAACAACGCAAGGGACTCAGCAGATCAACATTGGGCCGGGACTCTTGGCAGGTGCCCATATCTTCCCGCAATTTGCTATACACTATTGGGGTCAACACTAAGCTAGCATTTGATGTTAATTATATAGGTACAGTACCAGTCAAAAGTTTGGACACACCTACTCATTCAGGGGTTTTTCTTTATTTTGACTATTTTCAACATTGTAGAATAATAGTAACGACATCAAAACTATGAAATAACACATGCGGAATCATATAGTAACCAAAAAAAGTGTTTAACAAATCAAAATAGCCACCCTTTGCCTTGATGACAGCTTTGCACACTCTTGGAATTCTCTCAACCAGCTTCATGAGGAATGATTTTCCAACAGTCTTGAAGGAGTTCCCACATATGCTGAGCACTTGTTGGCTGCTTTTCTTTCACTCTGTGGTCCAACTCATCCCAAACCATCTCAACTGGGTTGATGTCGGGTGATTGTGGAGGCCAGGTCATCTGATTCAGCATTCCATCACTCTCCATCTTGCTAAAATAGCCCTTACACAGCCTGTGTTTTGGGTCAATGTTCTGTTGAAAAACAAATTATAGTCCCGCTAAGTGCAACCAGATGGGATGGCATATCGCTGCAGAGTACTGTGGTCCCCATGCTGGTTTAGTGAGCCTTGAATGTTAAATAAATCACAGACACCAGCAAAGCACCCCCACACCATCACACCTCCATGGTTCACGGTGGGAACCACACATGCAGAGATCATCCATTCACCTACTCTGCTTGTCACAAAGACACGGTGGTTGGAACCAAAAATATCAAATTTGGACTCATCAGACCAAAGGACAGATTTCCACCAGTCTAACGTCCATTGCTCGTGTTTCTTGTCCCAAGCAAGTCTCTTCTTCTTATTGGTGTCCTTTAGCAGTGGTTTCTTTGCAGAAATTTGACCATGAAGACAGTTGATTGATGTTGAGATGTGTTTGTTACTTAAACTCTGTGAAGCATTTATTTGGTCTGCAATCTGAGGTGCAGTTAACTCTAATGAATTTAGGTAACTCTGGGTCTTCCATTCCTGTGGCGGTCATCGTGAGAGCCAGTTTCATCATAGCACGTGACGGTTTTAACGACTGCACTTGAAGAACATTTCAAAGTTCTTGAAATTTTCCCGGATTGACTAACATTCATGTCAAACCCTTTGTTTCAATTTTCACCTAAAATGACATACCCAAATCTAACTGCCTGTAGCTCATGACCTGAAGCAAAGATATGCATATTCTTGATACCATTTGAAAGAAAACACTTTGAAGTTTGTGGAAATGTTAAATTAATGTAGGAGAATATAACACATTAGATCTGGTAAAAGAAAATACAAAGAAAAAACATGTGTTTTTATTTTTTGTACCATCATCTTCGAAATGCAAGAGAAAGACCATAATGTATTATTCCAGCCCAGGTGCAATTTAGATTTGGCCACTACATGGCAGCAGAGTATGTGCAAAGTTTTAGAATGATCCAATGAACCATTGCATATCTGTTCAAAATGTTGTATCAAGACTGCCCAAATGTGCCTAATTGGTTTATTAATACATTTTCAAGTTCATAATTGTGCACTCCCCTCAAACAATAGCATGGTATTATTTCACTGTAATAGCTACTGTAAATTGGACAGTGCAGTTAGATTAAAAATAATTTTAGCTTTCTTCCCAATATAGAAAATAGTAAAAATAAAGAAAAATTCTGCAATGAGTAAGTGTGTTCAAACTTCTGACTGGTACTGTATTTTGCATTATGGCATGCGTGGTTGGGTAGATGTACAGTGGGGCAAAAAAGTATTCAGTCAGCCACCAATTGTGCAAGTTCTCCCACTTAAAAAGATAAGAGGCCTGTAATTATCATAATAGGTACACTTCAACTATGACAGACAAAATTAGAAAAACATTGGAGGATTGTTTATGAATTTATTCGCAAATTATGGTGGAAAATAAGTATTTGGTCACCTACAAACAAGCAAGATTTCTGCTTCGATGCCAGCTGTCCAGCAAAGGGCTATGTGTCATCAGCACTTGGTTCCGAGGAGCATTCCACGGAGACGAGGCCATACCCCAAACTATTTCATAAAATTCCATATTGCATTCTGCCTCTGTTCGTTCAGTTAAGCCTGTACTCGATTGAAGTGTGACTGGAGGGAATAGGTCGTGCAGGATGAAGCTACAATCCTAAAGATGAAACTGCCTATGAGAATGTAATGTTCTATTAGCAAGTCAGCATTATCCTATTAGGCTATGATTTCAGTTAATGGTAATATATATTCCTAGAGAAAGGAATAGTGGGTTGTTTAAGTCACTGTGAATATGAAGGTGTGCTGAGAGGTTCAACAAAATGACGAATAGGGAGGTAATTATACAGTGTGTTCTGGATCTGTCAGCTTGACACTCCTTCCCACCCTGGACAATAGGGTCTCTCTGTCTCCGGCAAAGGCAACCTGTCGGACTCTTGCTGTCTACTCTACAGTACAGAAACACAGCATAGTCATCCCAAAACCCTCCCCTCTCCCCTGGGTGAAGGAAACTTCCTTGTCCGGAAAGTGAAGTGAGCCTGAGAAACTGCTCTACACAGCCTGCTGTCTGCTGCCAGGCTTAAGACACTAAGCTAGCAAACTTTCTCTTTGTGGTGGGTTTATTTAATTGTCTCCCTCCCTGACATCACATCAGCCACAGCAAAGCCCTGGGTTTTCTAATATACTATGAGTGGCTTTACTGTGTGTGAGAGTTTGTCAGGATGGGGCAGCCAGCCCCTAAAGAAAAGAGGAAGGGAGAGACTCCATGTTTCATTCACTTTTACCTAATCTATATACAGCACTATCTATTTGCCAAAGTAATGAAATTCTACAAGTTTTTAGTCACAGTGGATCAGCTTTCAAACGCAGTGCAGTGGCATTCAGAATCTGTGCAACAAACAATTACATCTCATGGGAATGGTGTACTTTGTTTTTTCCCAGAATAGCAGTACAAATAGCTTCAGCAGCATAAATTGAATGTTTTCCTGTGAAGGTACAGTGTACAGACAGACTATCAGACATGGGAGGCGGGTGGGCGGTGGGACAGAGTACAGGCAGGAGGGCTTCACACACAACACACACTACTGGGCACAGGGATAATGAGCTCCGGTGTGACTCGTGAAAGAACCTAAACCGACTCCATTACTGCTGCAGGCAGATACGCATTTCTGAAACCCCGAAAAACACCCCCGTTTGTACACCACGTTAGTGAGTGTGTGTGTCTGTGTGTTGCTCTCCTATTCAGCGCAGGTTCATCTGTTCCCCATGGTCAAACAAAACACTGACGCACACTGGGGTCACACTCGCAAAATAAAATCAAACGGCCATTACACAATAACACTGAGAGAAGGAGACTAATGGCTTGGAGGCCTCAACGGGTTTCATTCAACTGTGTGTGTGTGTGTGTGTGTGTGTGTGTGTGTGTGTGTGTGTGTGTGTGTGTGTGTGTGTGTGTGTGTGTGTGTGTGTGTGTGTGTGTGTGTGTGTGTGTGTGTGTGTGTGTGTGTGTGTGTGTGTGTGTGTTCGTGTGTGTGTGTGTGTGCCTACATTATCTGGACCCCAAAGTACTAACATTTCACCTGAATATCATGAAAAGGGTAGACTGGACCTTTATCAGGTCCTGAATTTGTTCAAATGTTTAAGGCGTAGAGTTAATGTTCGGTTTAGGGTTACGTTTAAAGTTAGGTTTAGGGTTTTGGGGGTTAAGTTTAGGTTAAGGTTGGGGTAAGGGTTCAGGAAAATAGGATCTTTAATGGTCAAACAAAGTATGTGTTTATGTGTGTGTATATATGACTATGTGCATGCATATTAAGCATGCCTTAAAAACGTAAGTATGAAACAGTGTTTTCAGGCTGAAAGATATAAAGACCATCAAAATGTTAATTCATTACAATCTCTTTTGTATTGTTGAGTGTCCCAGGGGACAGTGCCATAGTGGGTTCATGTCCTGTTGGGTTTGCTATTTGATTGAGACAGGAGGGTAGCTAATAGCGCTGTAATCTCTGTATATTTCTTCTTCAGCCGTCTTCATCGACCTTGCCAAGGCTTTCGACTCTGTCAATCACCATATTCTTATCGGCAGACTCAGTAGCCTCGGTTTTTCGGATGACTGCCTTGCCTGGTTCACCAATTACTTTGCAGACAGAGTTCAGTGTGTCAAATCGGAGGGCATGCTGTCCGGTCCTCTGGCAGTCTCTATGGGGGTGCCACAGGGTTCAATTCTCGGGCCGACTCTTTTCACTATATATATATCAATGATGTTGCTCTTGCTGCGGGCGATTCCCTGATCCACCTCTATGCAGACGACACCATTCTATATACTTCCGGCCCGTCCTTGTACACTGTGCCATCTAACCTCCAAACGAGCTCCAATGCCATACAACACTCCTTCCGTGGCCTCCAACTGCTCTTAAACGCTAGTAAAACCAAATGCATGCTTTTCAACCGTTCACTGCCTGCACCCGCACACCTGACCAGCATCACCACCCTGGATGGTTCCGACCTTGAATATGTGGACATCTATAAGTACCTAGGTGTCTGGCTAGACTGTAAACTCTCCTTCCAGACTCATATCAAACGTCTCCAATCGAAAATCAAATCAAGAGTCGGCTTTCTATTCCGCAACAAAGCCTCCTTCACTCACGCCGCCAAACTTACCGTAGTAAAACTGACTATCCTACCGATCCTCGACTTCGGCGATGTCATCTACAAAATTGCTTCCAACACTCTACTCAGCAAACTGGATGCAGTTTATCACAGTGCCATCCGTTTTGTCACTAAAGCACCTAATACCACCCACCACTGCGACCTGTATGCTCTAGTCGGCTGGCCCTCGCTACATATTCGTTGCCAGACCCACTGGCTCCAGGTCATCTACAAGTCCATGCTAGGTAAAGCTCCGCCTTATCTCAGTTCACTGGTCACGATGGCAACACCCATCCGTAGCACGCGCTCCAGCAGGTGTATCTCACTGATCATCCCTAAAGCCAACACCTCATTTGGCCGCCTTTCGTTCCAGTTCTCTGCTGCCTGTGACTGGAACGAATTGCAAAAATCGCTGAAGTTGGAGACTTTTATCTCCCTCACCAACTTCAAACATCTGCTATCTGAGCAGCTAACCGATCGCTGCAGCTGTACATAGTCTATTGGTAAATAGTCCATCCATTTTCACCTACCTCATCCCCATACTGTTTTTATTTATTTACTTTTCTGCTCTTTTGCACAACAATATCTCTACCTGTACATGACCATCTGATCATTTATCACTCCAGTGTTAATCTGCAAAATTGTAATTATTCGCCTACCTCCTCATGCCTTTTGCACACAATGTATATAGACTCCCCTTTTTTTTCTACTGTGTTATTGACTTGTTAATTGTTTACTCCATGTGTAACTCTGTTATCTGTTCACACTGCTATGCTTTATCTTGGCCAGGTCGCAGTTGCAAATGAGAACGTGTTCTCAACTAGCCTACCTGGTTAAATAAAGGTGAAATAAAAAATAAAAAATTACAAATTACAAGAGAAATTCTACAATTTCCTGTCTCACGTCTTTGTGTTTGGATGTTGTTGTTGTTGTTGTTGTTGTTCACATAATAGTGACACTGCAGCTGCAGAACAAACAAGTCATGAAAACGTCCGATGTGTTCAGATCAACCCAAAAAACAGGCTATTAGCATATCATACAAAGTGTTTCAGAGACCCTGCTTGCTCTGGAACTATTTTGCATAATACATTATTCTCTAGCAAGACCTGAAGCTTGATGCGACCAAACGAGGACATAAAATACTATTTAAGTGAGCCAAGCTCTTGGAAGTAATTGGCAGAGGAAGTTCTGAGACATGGTTGTAATAAAACCTAAGGAGATGACAACACAGTGGAACTGCTTTTTAATCAGGCAAGTAGCAGGTCAGCCAACAGGGAAGGCTTGACAGCCCATCAAAAGACTACAGCCACTATTTTGAATAATCTTAGATATGAAGCACATATTAAGTAGAAAGGGAAATTTACCAGGCTTGTTCCTGCTAAATGTGAAATGAAAAGCTTAAACCTCCATTGGCAAGACATAGGTGGCTATGGTAACGGAGCTGGTTGAACAGGAGGGAAGAACAGGAGAAGAACGATTCAGTTCAGAGGTGGAGAGGAGAAGAAGGCAGGGCCTAACCCCAGCCATGCATGCCATTCACAAAACCGACAGAAACAGCAACAGAAGAGAAGAGGGAATCAAAGGTTGGCACGGTGACGCAAACATGGTTAAAAACGATGATGTTGTGCTCTCTGATTTGTGTCACTACAGTTAAAAATGATGCTGTTGTGCTCTCTGGGTTGTGTCACCATGGTTAAAAACGATGCTGTTGTGCTCTCTGGGTTGTGGCACCACAGTTAAAAACGATGCTGTTGTGCTCTCTGGGTTGTGTCACCACAGTTAAAAACAGTGCTGTTGTGCTCTCTGGGTTGTGTCACCACAGTTAAAATTATGCTGTTGTGCTCTCTGGGTTGTTTCACCACGGTTAAAAACAATGCTGTTGTGCTCTCTGGGTTGTGTCACCACAGTTAAAAACAGTGCTGTTGTGCTCTCTGGGTTGTGTCACCACAGTTGATGCTGTTGTGCTCTCTGGGTTGTGTCACCACGGTTAAAAACGATGCTGTTGTGCTCTCTGGGTTGTGTCACCACAGTTAAAAACGATGCTGTTGTGCTCTCTGGGTTGTGTCACCACAGTTAAAAACGATGCTGTTGTGCTCTCTGGGTTGCTCTTCGCCCCAACACACACACACTCTCGCTGTCTAAATACAAACATACACACACACACACACACACACTTGTTGCTAAGCAACAGCAATGCTCGCTTGATCAGTTGACTGCACGACCAAGAGTGTGAGTGAAGGAGTGAGAAGGAAAATGGTTAAAGAGAGGAAAACAGAGATTGATAAGAGGAGTGAGAGATGGGGAGGTGGGTAAGAATCCAACTGTCTATTCTGCATGATGTGATGCGCTGAGTGGCTGAGGGGCTAGCCTCAGAGCCAACTGTCACTCAGCTGTCAGAGACATCAGGAAGTATCAGTGGAGAAGCTGATAGGTTGGGAAGTTTAGAGCACAAGTCAGAGACCAGAGGGGTACACTACAAAGCAAAATCAATGAGTTAGCCAGCTAATTTTGATAAGCAACCAGAAATAACTATTGATTTTATGGTTAAAATCATAGCTCAACTTAAATATGTAATTCGTTTGTTAAATTAATTAGACCTGCCCATTTCAAGTTTATCTTTCTACAAAAATAATATCATAAATATTCTGACGAGTTAGCTCGCTAAGCCTGCTTTGTAGTATACCCCTCTGGTTTATCTTACCACACACAGCTTACAGCTGCCAGTCCACACAGCACAGGAAGCCATGACTACCTCACTGACAAGCCTCACTGGCACAGTAGGAGCACTACTGAGACAGCAAATTAAATAGAGTACTGTTGAAACAGAGCTACTGCTCCGCATAGTTCACCTTTACACTCAATACTTTACAGAATACAATGATAATCCATTTAGCCATATCCTGTCTCAAAGGTACTTGTTGCCTGATTTGTGAAAACAGCATTAGATGCTAGCAGGCATCTGGGATGTTTTATCTTGCACCTGTAACCAAGATGTTATGTCATGCCAGACAGTCAATTAAACATGACATGTAATGTCTGTGGATGAAGATAAGGTAGATGTAGGTCAAGGCTGATATTGGACATGCTTTGGGACAGAGCAGGAGTCAGGTATGCTCTCTGTCTACTGTCTCAACTGATAACTCATTGGCGTCCTCTCACATCACACCCGATGTCAACATCACACTCTAACACACAGAGACTAATTGACATATTCCAGAATGAGGCCATCTCTCAGCCAGCTGTGTGACACCCCTATCAAACACTTGTGATGAATCATTAAAAACAAAACAAACAAGAGGGGGAAGTCAGTCACAAAGGCCTGAAAAGGTAACATAAGTATATTTCCAGAAGCTTTACCAGTGATTATTCACAGAGTTTAAAACCATAATCGCTCCCACTCATAGTACACTGAGAGTGTTTTAACAAAGTTCCACTCTCTCTTGTACCCAGGGATACTTGTGAAACCCAGAGGCCTAAAGTAGAAGCATGTTCACATTCATGTGCGTAAACAAACTGAAACCGCCGACAGAAAACACAATGGAAACAACACTTCACCTATGCTGAACAAAGTCACTTGTCTGCCTGTGCTGTTTCCTATCTTCAGTATGACTATATTATTATGACCTTGAAAGGTCATGGTGATGCAGCCCTCTGGTAAGTAGTAATGTAAACAGAGAGCAACAGGAAACTGCAGAGGAGCACTTAAAGCTAAACATCCATATATATTCTCTCTCCAGCAGCTCTTCAAACTGCATAAGCATACAGTACCAGTCAAACGTTTGGACACACCTAGTCATTACAGGGTTTTTCTTTATTTGTACTATTTTCTACATTGTAGAATATTAGTGAAGACATCAAAAGTATGAAATAACACATTTGGGATCATGTAGTAACCAAAAAAAAGTGTTAAACAAATCAAAATATATTTTGCATTTGAGATTCTTCAAAGTAGCTACCCTTTGCCTTGATGACAGCTTTGCACACTCTTGGCATTCTCTCAACCAGTTTCATGAGGTAGTCATGAAGTTGCTTGCAAGTTTAGTAGATGGCTGTACTAGTTGCCATGGTCACCTAACAAACAAGCTTGCTAGCTAGTCAAACCATCAGTCCTCCTAAATATTAGCTTGCTAACTATTTATGAAAATCGATTTCAACAATGGCAATAATGTTTTAACCTTTTCACCCGTGAGCTCTAATGGCGTGAGTCGTTTTATGCAGGTGAAGTCAGAATGCACTCGCTGTTCCAAAATGTAATCGTTACGCAACAGGACAGTTAACACGCGCTGCCTGCTACTTATCTATAGGCTATGTTTCAATTTCAAATTATTTTCTAAGAATTTGTATTTTCTAACAACAGTTTGAATTTAGGTGTGTTCTGCCTCCTCATTAATTCACATAGAAATAGACCCTTTCAATCTAGGGCTGCTGACCAAGCCGGCTGGTCGTTCTATCGGCTCCGTTGCCAGAGACAAGACCCAGTCATTCAGTCTTTTTGTTCTGTATCTATAGACGCGACCCAGTCATGCATTCTAAATGTTCCATTGCCATACTGGCTGGCAATGTTCTTGTCCCTTGCTTGCAAGCTAGACAACTACAGCAAACGTACAGTCATGTCAAAAAGTGCAGCCAGAATAACAGCAAAGTAGCTGCACTTGCATTTGTTTAAGCTGTTTTCTAGAGACATTTATTTGTATACATCCATCACAATGAGCTAATGAGGCATGATTTCGCCTGTGATAAATGTGCTCACTCATCGGGACACTGTTGTTCAGAGGATCTAGCCAACAACACAGCTAACACAATCACTTCAAACTGAAGCTGGAAAGGCCGCTAACTAGCTGCACTTGGTTTCCATTGACCTTTTTTTCAATTGACATTTCTTTGTATATATCCATACAAATGATGCCAGCTGATTCATGATTTCGCTGCCTTTGACTCGTTCCGACATGTTCATTACTACGATACAGCTGGAGATTGAATTTGAATATTGAAACAATGTTGCAAATGTCGGAAACAGAAAGCAAGGTATATACAAATCTCCGCTGTTGAAGATGAAATGCTAGTCGAAAAGAAATGTGAGAATGTAGTGGAGATCAAGTTTATAAATTGCTTGGCAGGGCTGACGAGACAGTGGATTGAGCAGTCAGATGGAACAGAGTATATAGGCATTTTAGATTTAGCCGGTGGTAAATGGTGGAATATAGACACCATTTACAGTTTTAACCAATCAGCATTCACGATTAGACCCTATAGACCACAATATATCAGCTCGGTAGAATTAATTGGCTATAGTTCATCCTTAAATATTCTGTTTGAGCTGCTTTTGAAAGCAAAAGTTGAATTGAAAACATTCCTACCAGCAAATTAACACATTTCTAGTGGCAAATGTGCTAAATTATAACCCTGGTATGAAAGGGATGATCAACTCAGGGCTCTATGCGTTTTCTGGAAAATAATGCAACTCAGTGGAAGGTCAGTTCCACTCTGCATGTCGTGGAACACACCTTCCGGGTCCTTCATTATTTTCCATAGAACGCAGAGCCCCTCATTGATTATCCCTTAGAATGCCCTTCAAGCCAATCAGAAACAAGTATTCAACAACGCCGTGGTATAAAGAATGTTTATGCCTCATATCTGTTCTGACCTTTTCGAAGAAAGTAAAAACATAAGAAATCATGTGTCGTTATTAATGATACCTTCTTATCAAATGTACAAGTTAAAATGACAGTATGCGTATGTGTCTGCTGTCTACCTTTCCTTTTTAAAGATCTATATAGTGTATTTACAGTAACAGTCAACATTTTGGACACAGCTACTCATTGCAGGGTTTTTCTTTATTTTTACTATTTTCTACATTGTACAATAATAGTGAAGTCATCAAAACTATGAAATAACACATATGGAATCATGTCGTAACCAAAAAAGTGTTAATCAAATCAAAATATATTTTGTAATTGAGATTCTTCAAAGTAGCCACCCTTTCCTTGATGACAGCATTGCACACTCTTGGCATTCTCTCAACCAGCTTCATGAGGTAGTCACCTGGAATGCATTTCAATTAACAGGTGTGCCTTAAATTTGTGGAATTTCTTTCCTTCTTAATGCGTTTGAGCCAATCAGCTGTGTTGTGACAAGGTAGGGGTGGTTTACAGAAGATAGCCCTATTTGGTAAAAGACCAGGTCCATATTATGACAAGAACAGATCAAATAAACGAAGAGAAATGACAGTCCATCATTACTTTAAGACATGAAGGTCAGTCAATGCGGAACATTTCAAAAACGTTGAAGTTTCTTCAGGTGCAGTCACAAAAACCATCAAGCCCTATGATGAAACTGACTCTCATGATGACTGCCACAGGAACGGAAGACCCAGAGTTAACTCTGCTAAAGAGGATAAGTTCATAAGAGTTACCAAGCTCAGAAATTGCCGCCCAAATAAATGCTTCACAGAGTTCAAGTAACAGACACATCTCAACATCAACTATTCAGAGGAGACTGTGCAAATCAGTCCTTCATGGTTGAATTGCTGCAAAGAAACCACTACTTAAGGACACTAATAAGAAGAAGAGATTTTTGGTTCCAACCACCGAATAGTTGAACGGCTGATCTCCGCGTGTGTGGTTCCCACCTTGAAGTATAGAGGAGGTGGTGTGGGGGTGCTTTGCTGGTGACACTGTCTGTGATTTAATTAGAATTTAAGGCACACTTAACCAGCATGGCTACCACAGCATTCTGCAGCGATATGCCATCCCATCTGGTTTGATCATAGTGGAACTATAATTTGTTTTTCAACAGGCCAATGACCTAACACACCTCCAGGCTGTGTAAGGGCTATTTGACCAAGAAGGAGAGTGATGGAGTGCTGTATCAGATGACCTGGCCTCCACAATCACCCGACCTCAACCCAATTGAGATGGTTTGGTATGAGTTGGACCACAGAGTGAAGGAAAAGCAGCCTACAAGTGCTCAGCATATGTGGGAACTCCTTCAAGAACTTCAAGCATTCCAGGTGCAGCTGGTTGAGAGAATGCCAAGAGTGTGCAAAGCTGTCATCAAGGCAAAGGGTGGCTATTTTGATTCGTTTAACACTTTTTTGGTTACTACATGATTCCATATGTGTTATTTCATAGTGTTGATGTCTTCACTAGTATTCTACAATGTAGAAAATAGTCAAAAATAAAGAAAAACCCTGCAATGATTAGGTGTGTCCAAACTTTTGACTGGTGCTGTACAAAACTTGAGACAACTCTCAGATGACAGGGAAAGGGGAAATGGTTTCCTATCCAATATGTTTACTTAATCATGATGAGGTATTCTTCTAAAGCACAGCTCGAGACAACAACTAAAGCTCCTCAATATGCATAACAGTCTTAAAAGTCTTAGTGACACTAGTTAATTAGAACTAAAGAGAACCTGCTCATGAGAGAACTTGTCAGGGCGGTGGAAAGCCTTTTCCAGTACAATTCACAGTTCAATTATTAAACTGCAGAGTGAGAGGGTTGGAGCTCAACATTATACTATCCTGTTGCAGCAGTAGTACAGTATGAGGTGGACTCTTACCTTTCTCTAATGAGGTGATGCCCATGGAGGGTTGTCCTAGGCTGGCCTTCCTCTCCCACTTGCCCTCGTCAGGGTTGTAGACCTCCACGGAGGACAGGGGGCTCTGCTGGCCATCCATGCCCCCCATTACCATCACCTGACCCCCCAGGGCCACCGCTGATGCCCCCGCACGGGCTGTAGGAAGTGGAGGTAACTGGGTCCATGTCTGGCTCTCTATGTCCAGCACCTCGGCAGTGTCTAGAGGCAGGCCTGTCTCACTGCAGCCCCCGAGCACATAGAGCAGGCCGTCATGGAACACAGGGGTGCAGTAGACCCTGCACGTGGACATGGGGGGGAACACCTCCCAGTACAGGGACTTGACTAGGCTCACTGCCATCTCAAGTACAGGCATCTCTCCTGAGGCTGACGAAGGTGATGGGTCATTACATGCACGGACGGGTGGGGGGACAAACAAAAACACAACAAACAGAGAAGCAGGGGCACTGCGGATCAACCTCCGGTCTTTCTGCTCTGCTACCTGATCCCCTGTCTCTAGTGAGAGAGGGAACGTGACAGAGAAAGAGAGAGGGGGGGAGAGGCTACTTCAGCACTTTGCCAAATGCCTCTACCACCCAATGTTGTATTAATGAATTTGTTGATGTTTTAAAGCAAGGTTGCCATCTGCCCATTATTTCTCATTTTACTCCATTCAAGGGCCTTTATTTTGGTTAAAAAATCACCGCAGCTGATTGTTGTGCAACTGTGCGCTGCTCTCTAGAGAGGAATACACTAAAACAAGGTTTTTTGAAGGCTTCCTATAGCGAACACACGCAAAAGGTGTGCCCGGCTTTATGCACAATCCCTGTGAAGTGTTAGCGTCAAGTGGAAGATGGAGCTGGATCAAAAAACGAAGGAGAAAAACCTACAGGGTGTGACCTTCACGGTAATGACAATTCATGATAATCCACTGCAATGACTTGGAAGGAACCTGCATTCACATTCTCAGCCAGAGGCAATTATCCTGAGCTTCAGCTGTTATTTGAATCTGGTGAAGAGGGTAAAAACCAAAACCGAACAAAGGCTTCAAATGAAAACTCACTCCAAATATAATAGGAATAAGCTCTTGAGGTTAGACAGAACGTTTCTAATTAGACCAAAACACTAAATTCCAGAAGGCAGCTGTCAGGGCCCAACTGGGGCTGAGGAGTAACTTTTGTTCCCCTGAGACACAGTGAGGCTCCCACAGAGATTCCTGGCCTGTGGAAAATAAAAGAGCCAGCCCTGTGACCCTGTGGACGATTCAGCCGTGGGCAGCCGGCGCCGTGACATTCACAGCCAAGGCCAATGACAGGGGGTACTGGGGGGTGGAGGTCTAGGACAGCACGATCCACACACCAGCAGTACACCAAAGGTCCCTGCTTCCACTGGGGCTCTCAGGGTTCGGGTCGCACCGACTGAATGTCTAATTGGTACAGAAGCATCGTTAATTATGAAAACAGAGAGAGCATGTGACAGAAATGGGTGTTGTGGAAAAGGAGAAAAAAGAGAATGAATGGGGAGGAGGAGAGAAATTGAGAGAGGGCAAAGTGAAGTAGACAGGTGAAAAAGAAAGATTGAGAGAAAACAGACAGATATGGGGAGATGTAGAGCAATCGTTAGAGGCCCGGAGGTGTGACGCTGGCTGAGTGCAGGAAGGGGTTTCTCCACCCAGAGAGAAAAGATGGACAGATATCTCTTCAGAGAGACCCTGTGTTTTTATAGTTCAGGAAGGATCAGGTCTTCTTCTGCAGAGCCTCTTATAAGTCCACAGGTGTATCTTCCACTAGCTCTAACACACCACCCACTGGGCACACACTGGTTGAATTAATGTTGCTTCCACATCATTCCAATGAAATTAGGTTGAACCAACGTGGAAAAGACATTGAATTGACATCTGTGCCCAGTGGGCACACTCCAAGATGGGCCGCTCCTCTTTACCTCTTCTGATTGGGCTTGTTGTTAGGTTACAATGTACCAATGTATCCCTGCAGCAGAGTACTAGATGTATGTGTTAAGCCTGAAAGTGTTCAATAGAAACACACCAGATGGGCCGAGTCAGCTGAAGGAATGCAGGCTCAAAACTAGAACAGTTCCCACAGGATCGATTCCAAGAGGCCAGAGATGCTAGCAAACGCCCCCCCTCGTTATCAGAGTAGGTGGATTTGAAATGAAGGATGAAAAGTGTAAAAGGATGCACACTCGTTGGTATTCCAGGGGCAGGAATCTGACTCTCCCGGTAGTCTCCCGAAGCTCTTCCTCAGTGGTAGGTGTCCAGGGGTGATTGGAGGAGAAGCGGGGAGTTGTGTTGTGGCAGAAAAGGTCCTGGAGGAGCTTACCTAAGCTCTTACTCCTGTAGGAGGGTAAATCAAACAAGACAGAACAAGAGAAAAACAATCAATTAACTTGCAGGTAAACTGTGGAGAGATAAAAAAAGAGGGAGAGAGATAGAATGAGAGAGAAAGAGAGCACCAGTAATTGAGTGCCTCCTCAGGTGGGACTACCTGTCATGTAATTAAATCAAGCTAAACAAATCCCAACAGAATGAACCACAGTGGAATAAACTCCCTTGACGACAACAGTCAGATGCACTTTTATGATTTCCCCACACAGATTGAAAAAGACATCAAAAACACAATAGTAACGGGAAATAGTCTTGATTTCGTTCGTTGGTACATATTTATTGCAACAATGTTCAGGTGCCACTATATTTCCCGGTGGAGTGGGTCCTGGATATCACTGTTGGTTTTTTCACAAACCTTTTGAGCTGCTGTGTGTGACCTACTAGATAGATTGTCTTTGATGTGTCTCAATAGGTGAATTCAAAAGCACTTGACTCTGCAGGCTCAGTCAAGGCCACTGATACGGAGATCAGTGCCATGACAACAACACTACCATTATGCCTTTTATATCTGCCTGGCTCACTTAACATCTATTTATATGTCAGTTCATTTTACTCTTCAAAAAGAATATGTACTGTATATTATTACCGAAGAAATGTAATGTAAACAGTATCTTTAAAATGGCAACTATTGCATTAAGAATCCCAGAGACTGTGCCGTGTGGAGTATGTATGGTACATTGGCTTGGATGTGCAAATGCCAAACTTTTCGAGGGTCTTTAATGTGTAAATTCACCCTTTCAGGACTATACTCCTTTTGTTATCTTCGGACGCCCTTTCCCTCTCTCTTTTCATCCCTTTCTTTCCCTTCCTCCTTGCGCCGGCTGTGAACTCCCCCTCTCTCTTTGAGCAGACAGACAGCAGAGAGAGACCCTCTGAAACGGGGAGAGAGTGAAAGAGAGACAGAGAAAGAGACAGGGAGAGAGATAGCTAGAGACAGAGGCAGGCTTCAGACCCATAGAAGTCACACTTCCAACTGCTGAAACCCCATCAGACCCCAGAAGGGCTGCTCAGCTGCATATGATGTCAATGCCACAGTAATAAGCTGTGAGGCGACCCATACGGCGGGCCCATACGACAGGCCCAGCATACCCCTGGGCCCCTCCTGAGCATCACATCAAACTCATTCAGTCACGCATGCAGTTGATATTTTACCACTAGTACGGTTTTGTCAGGAGTACTCGACTCATATTTAGAGGGGAGCTTTGGTATTCACACAAAAGACAATAGTCAATAGCCAGGATTGTGAAACAAATATGCATATTATTCTTGGTTCTGATTAATATTATCAATATGTACATTTGAATTGAGTTAAATGTTGAACTAATGATTAACTAATTGATGTGTATCTGAATTGCAGAGTGACTTGTTAATCAGGGGATCACTAAGTGAAGCAGTATTATGAATCTCTTATTATTACTATTATGAGTCAGAATCTGGTCAACAGTATAAGCCAGAATAATGTGCTATTGTTCATGTTGCCTCAGCCCTTGAAACCTCTTGTAGGCTACAGCAGGAGTACAGGGGTTACTAAGCAGCCTCAGGAGGAGGATGTGTTCCACTTCCTGCCATAGCCACAGAAAGTAGGGGTGCTGAGGCAGCTGCAGCACCCCCTGAAAAATCAAACAAATATACAGTACCAGTCAAAAGGTTTGGAGACACCTACTCATTCAAGGGTCTTTCTTTATCTGGATTATTTTCTACATTGTAGAATAAAAGTGAAGACATCAAACATATGACATAACACATATGGAGTCATGTACTAAGCAAAAAAGTGTTAAACAAATCAAAATATATTTTATATTTGAGATACTTCAAAGTAGCCACCTTTTTCCTTGATGACAGCTTTGCACACTCTTGGCATTCTCTCAATCAGCTTCACAATGTAGAAAATAGTACAAATAAAGACAAACACACCTCTACATCAACTGTTCAGAGGAGACTGTGTGTATGAGCAATGGACATTAGACTGGTGGAAAGCTGTCCTTTGGTCTGGAGTCCAAATGTGAAATTTTGGGATCCAGCTGCTGTGTCTTGGTCAGACGCACTGTGGGTGAATGGATGATCTCCTCATGTGTAGTTCCCACCGTAAAGCATGGAGTAGGTGGTGTGATGGTGCTTTGCTGGTGACCCAGTCTGTGATTTATTTAGAATTTAAGGCACACTTAACCAGCATTCTACCACAGCATACTGGCGCGATACGGCATCCCATCTGGTTTGGATTTAGTGGGACTATCGTCTGTTTTTCAATAGGATAATGACCCAACTCACCTCCAGGCTGTGTAAGGCCTATTTGACCAAGAAGGAGGGTGATGGAGTGCGGCATCAGATTATCTGGCCTCCACGATCACCCGACCTCAACCCAATTGAGATGGTTTGGGATGAGTTGGACCGCAAAGTGAAGGAAAAGCAGCCAACAAGTGCTCAGCATATGTGGGAACTCCTTCAAGACTGTTGGAAAAGCATTCCAGGTGAATCTGGTTGAGAGACTACCAAGAGTGTGTAAAGCTGTCATCAAGGAAAGGGGTGGCTACTTACAGTGGGGCAAAAAAGTATTTAGTCAGCCACCAATTGTGCAAGTTCTCCCACTTAAAAAGATGAGGGAGGCCTGTCATTTTCATCATAGGTACACTTAAACTATGACAGACAAAAATGAGAAAATAAAATCCAGAAAATCACATTGTAGGATTTTTAATGAATTTATTTGCAAATTATGATGGAAAATAAGTATTTGGTCAATAACAAAAGTTTCTCAATACTTTGTTATAGACCCTTTGTTGGCAATGACAGAGGTCAAACGTTTTCTGTAAGTCTTCACAAGGTTTTCACACACTGATGCTGGTATTTTGGCCCATTCCTCCATGCAGATCTCCTCTAGAGCAGTGATGTTTGGGGGCTGTTGCTGGGCAACAAAGACTTTCAACTCCCTCCAAAGATTTTCTATGGAGTTGAGATCTGGAGACTGGCTAGGCCACTCCAGGACCTTGAAAATGCTTCTTACGAAGCCACTCCTTCGTTGCCCGGGCGGTGTGTTTGGGATGATTGTCATGCTGAAAGACCCAGCGACGTTTCATCTTCAATGCCCTTGCTGATGGAAGGAGGTTTTCACTCGAAATCTCACGATACATGGCCCCATTCATTCTTTCCTTTACACGGATCAGTCGTCCTGGTCCCTTTGCAGAAAAACAGCCCCAAAGCATGATGTTTCCACCCCCATGCTTCACTGTAGGTATGGTGTTCTTTGGGTGCAACTCAGCATTCTTTGTCCTCCAAACACGACGAGTTGAGTTTTTACCAAAAAGCTCTATTTTGGTTTCATCTGACCATATGACATTCTCCCCATCTTCTTCTGGATCATCCAAATGCTCTCTAGCAAACTTCAGACGGGCCTGGACATGTACTGGCTTAAGCAGGGGGACACGTCTGGCACTGCAGGATTTGAGTCCTTGACGGCGTAGTGTGTTACTGATGGTAGGCTTTGTTACTTTGGACCCAGCTCTCTGCAGGTCATTCACTAGGTCCCCCCGTATGGTTCTGGGATTTTTGCTCACCGTTCTTGTGATAATTTTGACCCCACGGGGTGAGATCTTGCGTGGAGCCCCAGATCGAGGGAGATTATCAGTGGTCTTGTATGTCTTCCATTTCCTAATAATTGCTCCCACAGTTGATTTCTTCAAACCAAGCTGCTTACCTATTGCAGATTCAGTCTTCCCAGCCTGGTGCAGGTCTACACTTTTGTTTCTGGTGTCCTTTGACAGCTCTTTGGTATTGGCCATAGTGGAGTTTGGAGTGTGGCTGTTTGAGGTTGTGGACAGGTGTATTTTATACTGATAACAAATGCAAACAGGTAATACAGGTAACGAGTGGAGGACAGAGGAGCCTCTTAAAGAAGAAGTTACAGGTCTGTGAGATCCAGAAATCTTGCTTGTTTGTAGGTGACCAAATACTTATTTTCCACCATAATTTGCAAATAAATTCATTAAAAATCCTACAATGTGATTTTTGGGATTTTTTTCTCATTTTGTCTGTCATAGTTGAAGTCTACCTATGATGAAAATTACAGGCCTCCCTCATCTTTTTAAGTGGGAGAACTTGCACAATTGGTGGCTGACTAAATACCTTTTCCCCCACTGTATCTCAAATATATTTTGATTTGTTTAACACTTTTTGGTTACTACATGATTCCATTTGTGTTATTTCATAGTTTTGATGTCTTCATTATTATTCTACAATTTTAGAAAATAGTACAAAAAAAATAAAAACTTGAATGAGTAGGTATGTCCAAACTTTTGTAAATACAGTACCAGTCAAAAGGGACGGCAGGTAGCCTAGTGGTTCGAGCATTGGGCCAGTAACCGAAAGGTTGCTGGATCGAATCCCCGAGCTGACAAGGAAAAAAATCTGTCATTCTGCCCCTGAGGTGTGCCCCCTTAACCTACTGTTCCCCAGGCACCGAAGATTTGTATGTCGATTAAGGCATCCCCCCGACCTCTCTGATTGAGAGGGGTTGGGTTAAATGCGGAAGACACATTTCAGTTGAAGGCATTCAGTTTTTACAACTAAAAAGTTGTGCACTGGGCCTGTAATCGTCCTGTATTTGTGGACTGATATAGCCATCTGCAGCTTGGGAAAACTACTTCCCCCGGCTATGGTTCCTGGGTAGGTTTTGTGAGGGCTTTTCTGTCTTCTCTTCAGAAAATGCACCCAGAGACAATTGCATAATTACTACAGCTGGCACCTTTCAAGACTAAAACTCAAAACGGTTCAACATTTTTACAACCACCTCATCATGGTTCTCCTCTGTCCCTCTGCAACAAACACCCCTCTCCCGTCCCGGCTGACAGTCGTCTTACACAAGCCCCCGTGTCCCAGAGGGACTGAGCACAGCGAGGATCTGAGAGGCAGAGCTTAAAAAAACAGTATCAAGAGAACAAGCCACAGGCAATACTAAGCTCAGAATATATCATATACAGATAAAACCTCAATAGTAATGATAACCTACATGCAGTAACTTGAAAATTACACACACATTGACAGAGATATGCATGAATATATGCATGGACATGGGGGTTAAGTTCATTATGGAATGGTAGTAGAACACTGAAATGTGTTGCATATTTAAATCATTTGGGGGTAAATTATTTTCCACTGATCAGTGCAAATGAATGCGGAGAGATGGTAAATAGCTTCCTCTTTGAGTATGCATGCCTACAAGCTTGGTAGCTCTTCAGTTTCACAGGAGGTCCAAATATTGCAATCAAAGGAAATGTTAATGTTGCCAGCAAAAAAACACTTTATATCAACACTGAAATTACAAAAAAAATGTGATGGTATCTCTATAAATAACAAAATGTCTATCTACATTGTCAGAAACCCTTTAACAGTTGGTATTACAGCATGTCCAAGAGCCTGGTTCTCTGGGCTTGGCAACTAACATGTTGATGAGACAATCACAACCACTCTGGTCGATTTGGCTAAATGGAGATGCCCATGGAGGGCTAATGTCTGTCAACTGTCTGGGCAGATCCAGCACATCGCAGAACTAATCAAAGCGTCTTCACAACGATCAGGCTGCCCCTTCCCCAAAGAAAAGAGTGATTAACAAATGGATGGAACCAGCAGACACACACAAAGAGGATGGAGAATTTCAATTGAGATTAAAGTAGCGTGTGAAAAATAATTTACAGTCTGACAGTACACACACACACATGCATACACACACTAATTTATATTGTGAACAAGAGAAAGAGAGAGAGAGAGGGGAATGGAGGAGGGATATATGGAGAGAGACAGAGGGAATTGGTACACGGGGAGGAAGAATGTGAGAGCTAAATACAAAGTGAGAGAACGTGAGAGAAAAAGATAGTGAGAGAGAGAGAGAAAGAAAGAGGAAAAGAGAGTGATATGATGAATGGTGAATTTGCATTTGCATTTGAGATAGAGAGAGGGACAGGGTTGTGACTATAGGAATTACAGCTAGGGCCGGAAGTGACTCTTCGTAGAAAGTTAGGAGAGCATTTTAGCTGCCCCTAACCTTTTTCCTAACCTGAACCTAATTCTCCTAAACTGCCACAAGAATTATCCTAACCTGCTACGAAAGAGTAACTTCTAGTCGTTGTTGTATTCCACCTAATCAGAACCGAGGAAGAGGTGGGAAGAAAGAAAGCAAAATATTTCTGATCACTGGACTCAGCTGCCACTCTGATGAAACAGCAGGAAAAAATGGCCACTGGTACCCCTTAGGTCAACTGTCCAATCAGACGCTCCACTGACCAACACCGTGAAGACAGCCCAATCCAGCCTTGGATAATCAGAACTGAAGGCCCTGGTATAACTCACACCACAGCAGCCACACAACAGACTCATGACCCCCTCTATAGGCTCACATACCGGCTGACAAATACCCATGAGCCAGAATAACATGATCCTAATCTCATCAGAAGTAAAGTAAAGTTTGAACTCTGTACAGCAATCTACAGTATATCCCAGAACGTAACAGTCAATCAATCAAATATATTCATCTATTTTTACACCAGCAGATGTCACAAAGTGCTATACAGAAACCTAGCCTAAAATCCTAAACAGCAAGCAATGCTGTTAGGTGTTAGGAACCAAACTTAGCTGAGAGAGAGATGGTCATTCTAAAAGTGCCCTCCTCTCAGTCCTGTATGTACAGCTGCAGGGGTCCTGATCCAACCGATGATAACAAGAGGTATTTCCTACTGAGCCACTGAGACAGCCACAAGATTAATCTCACTAAAAGAGGCTAACAGAGAACATGTAACATATGCCCCAGTAACTGTGATAGATACATCAGCAGGTTTGGCCATTTTCAGAGAACGATCCATTAATACAAACATGATATAGACCACAAGCTGTAACGTTAACCCCTCTCCTTCATCCACCTAATCAGATGTAGATTTACCTACTGACTTTATATCAAGTCTCATCGATCCCCTATCACTTGCATTGTGCTGTCTTTGTCATATTTGTTGTCATGGCATAGAGTGCAAGACTGAGACTTCACTGCTGCATACTGCATACGTATCAGACAGAGAGACAGGGAGAGAGAGAGGAAATAGGAGCTGTCATGTCTATGATACCACCACAGCTAAATATGTGGCCAACAGGAGACAAAACACATTCCCTTCCACTGATCAAAATCTCTCCACAGAGAGCAAGCAGAACAGCACTGGCACTTTCTCTCTCGGCTGCAGCTTTTGGACATGACTGGGTGTCTAGGGACCTCAGATGTCTTCCATTCAGATCATCTACTTCTGAACCTTGATATCCTAGATCTCATGTCCTCTTTAAATAGATACAGGGAGGAAGGGGAGTGAGAAAGGAAGGGAGAGAGAGAGAGGAGAGAGGTGGACAAATAAAAGGAGAGAGAGGGAGGAATGATTTAGAAACAGCTGAAACCAACAGAGAGACACAGTAAGGATGGAATAGGAAAAGCAATGGGAGTCAACCAAATAGATGCATCAATCATCTTCTGTCTCCATAGTGTAGTGGGCTGGGGCTGTTAACCAAACACCACTAACGTCCTACTTTTACTACCCAGGCGAGAACGTACCCTCTCGCTCACTCACTCTCGGGGCACTTTCTAATGGAACCCTAGGCTCCCAATGGGACTACCAACAAGCTGTCTAAGAGCAGCACAGAAACACTGTATGCCTCTTGATTAATGAAGTTCCCGGAGTTCCTGAGGGGAGGGGGGATAAAGAGCAAAATAAAGTGATGAAGCAAGCAGTTTTCTAACAACATTAATAATCATGCTGGGTTGAGCATATGCCCTGACAAACCTCATTTGAGAGGTAAAATATCCTATGGGAGAATTCAGTCCCCTCCTCTTTACTTTTACAGGGTATCAATTCATTGGATACTGCATAACAATACACCTCACACCATATGCAGCAGGGCAATTACACATTTCCCCAACAGATTGTACTGATAAACCAACTGAGATGTGTGTGTGTGTGTGTGTGTGTGTGTGTGTGTGTGTGTGTGTGTGTGTGTGTGTGTGTGTGTGTGTGTGTGTGTGTGTGTGTGTGTGTGTGTGTGTGTGTGTGTGTGTGTGTGTGTGTGTGTGTGAACGTTCATCTAAACCCGAGCAGTGTGTAGTAATTAAGAAGTAATGTTATAGGATTATCTTTTTAGAAACAGGTGTCATTCCTGAACGGGAAGGCAGAAATTAGCATCTGCAACAGGCCCCTTTAAACCTTCTTTTAGCGGCTTCAAATAAAATAACATTTATTTGTAAAATACACAGTTTAAAATCAAAGTTTATTGGTCCTGTACACAGATTTGCAGATGTTATTGTAGGTACAGCTAAATGCTTATGTTTCTAGCCAACAGTGCAGTAATACCTAGCAATACAAACATAATCCAAAAAAAATAAGAAACATGGAAATTTGTGAGAGCTAAATACAAAGTGAGAGAACGTGGAAATTAAGAAATATCAGAATGAGCCATGTCATAGTCTGGAATAGTATGGACAATATATGAATAGAAAAGGTGTGCAAAGCAGTAGTTATTTAGGATGAGCCATGACTAGAATACAGTATATACAGTCGTGGCCAAAAGTTTTGAGAATGACACAAATATTAATTTTCACAAAGCCTGCTGCCTCAGATTGTATGATGGCAATTTGCATATACTCCAGAATGTTATGAAGAGTGCTCAGATGAATTGCAAAGTCCCTCTTTGCCATGCAAATGAACGGAATCCCCCCAAAAAACATTTCCACTGCATTTCAGCCACAAAATGACCAGTTGACATCATGTCAGTGATTCTCTAGTTAACACAGGTGTGAGTGTTGACGAGGACACGGCTGGAGATCACTCTGTCATGCTGATTGAGTTCGAATAACAGACTGGAAGCTTCAAAAGGAGGGTGGTGTGGAATCATTGTTCTTCCTCTGTCAATCATGGTTACCTGCACAAAAAGGTCTTCACAGGCAAGGATATTGCTGCCAGTAAGATTGCACCTAAATCAACTATTTAGCGGATCATCAAGAAATTCTAGGAGAGCGGTTCAATTGTTGTGAAGAAGGCTTCAGGGCGTCTAAGAAAGTCCAGCAAGCGCCAGGACCGTCTCCTAAAGTTGATTCAGCTACGGGATCAGGGCACCACCAGTACAGAGCTTGCTCAGGAATGGCAGGAGTGAGTGCATCTGCATGCACAGTGAGGCGAAGACTTTTGGAGGATGGCCTGATGTCAAGAAGGGCAGCAAAGAAGCCACGACTCTCCAAGAAAACATCAGGGACAGACTGATATTCTGCAAAAGGTACAGGGATTGGACTGCTGTGGACTGGGGTAAAGTCATTTTCTCTGATGAATTCCCTTTCCGATTGTTTGGGGCATCCGGAAAAAAGCTTGTCTGGAGAAGACAAGGTGAGTGCTACCATCAGTCCTGTGTCATGCCAACAGTAAATCATACCGAGACCATTCATGTGTGGGGTTGCTTTTCAGCCAAGGGAGTGGGCTCACTCACAATTTTGCCAAAGAACACAGCCTTGAATAAAGAATGGTATCAACACATCCTCCGAGAGCAACGTCTCCCAACCATCCAGGAACAGTTTGGTGATGAACAATGCCTTTTCCAGCATGAGGGAGCACCTTGCCATAAGGCAAAAGTGATAACTATGTGACTCAAGGAACAAACATCGATATTTTGGGTCCACGGCCAGGAAACTCCCCAGACCTTAATCCCATTGAGAACTTTTGGTCAATCCTAAAGAGGCAGGTGGACAAACAAAAACCCACAATTTCTGACAAACTCCAAGCATTGATTATGCAAGAATGAGCTGCCAGTAGTCAGGATGTGGCCCAGAAGTTAATTGACAGCATGCCAGGGCGGATTGCAGAGGTCTTGAAAAAGAAGGGTCAACATTGCAAATATTGACTATTTTTATCAACTTCATGTAATAAATGTCAATAAAAGCCTTTGACACTTATGAAATGCTTGTAATTATACTTCAGTATTCCATAGTAACATCTGACAAAAATATCTAAAGACACTGAAGCAGCAGCAGCAAACTTTGTGGAAATTCACAAGTCATTCTCAAAACTTTTGGCCACGGCTGTACATAGCGGGAAAAACAGTATGTAAACATTATCCAAGTGACCAGTGTTCAATTACTCTATGTACAGTGCATTCAGAAACTATTCAGACCCCTTGACTTTTTTCACAATTTGTTACGTTACAGCTGTGTTCATATACAAAAAACAGGTTTTTTAGAAATGTTAGCAAATGTATAATAAAAATTGAAACATAACATTTACATAAGTATTCCGACCCTTTACTCCACATATGTCAGAGTCAAGGCCCGCGGGCCACATCCGGCCCGCGAGAAGGTTTTTACGGCCCCTGGGATGATCTTGATTTATTATTAGAACCGGCCCGCAGACCGCAGCAAGCCGGCAGCCCGCAGATCTTTTACACGCACCAATACTACATTTCCCACAATGCAACGGTGACGCACCGAGCAGTAGGCTGCTTCATTTCAATATTTATTGGCACAGCAGTTGTCAGCATCACAGTAAAATTAACTTTCAGATACCCATCAAAAATGGCAAAACGGAAGGTGGACACTGAGAACCGGGGTTTCAAACAAGGTGGGAGTCGGAGTATTTGTTCACGGAGGTAGCTGGAAAACCTGTGTGTCTTCTGTGTGGAGAAAGTGTGGCGGTACTGAAAGAGTATAATCTGAGACGACATTATGAAACGAAACACGCGGACAAAAACAAGAATATGGACATGGAACAAAGGCTACAAAAGGCAGAGGAATTAAAACGAGGCCTCAAATCTCGACAGGCTCTGTTCAAAAAAGCCAAATCACAAGGCCAGGCTGCTGTCAAGGCCAGTTTTATTTTGGCAGAAGAGATCGCTAAATCAGCCCGGCCATTTACGGAGGGGATTTCATCAAAAACTGCATGATTAAAGTTTGTGACGAAGTTTGCCCAGAAAAAAGGCAACTCTTTTTAAATGTGAGTCTGAGCAGAAACACCATTGCCGAGAGAGTAGACCAGTTGTCCATCAATCTAAAAGAGCAGCTTGTGAAAAAGGGAAAAGATTTCATTGCATATTCCTTGGCTGTGGATGAGAGCACCGACATTTCTGACATTGCCCAGTTGTCAATTTTCATCCGCGGAGTGGACTCCAGCCTAAGCGTGACAGAGGAGTTTTTGGCTTTACGTCCTATGCATGGCACAACTACGGGGCATGATTTGTATGAAGAGGTGTCAAGATGTGTAAATGAGATGGAGCTGCCTTGGGAAAAACTCGTGGGTTTGACAACCGACGGAGCACCTGCGATGTGTGGACACAGGAGCGGACTGGTGGCGAAGATACGGGAAAAGATGCAAGAGGAAAACGCGACAGGTGAGCTGACAGCTTATCATTGTATCATACACCAGGAAGCGTTGTGCGGTAAAGCCTTGAAAATGGAGCATGTAATGAGCATCATCACGCGCACAGTTAACTTTATCAGAGCCAAAGGTTTGAATCACCGCCAGTTCAAGGCATTTCTGACGGAGTTAGAAACGGAGCATGGTGATTTGCCTTATCACACAGAGGTGCGATGGCTAAGCCAGGAAAGGTGCTTCAAAGATGTTTCGAGCTTCGTGAGGAGATTTGTCTGTTCTTGGACAGCAAAGGGAAAGACACAACACAACTCCGAGACGAAATGTTTCTGTGTGAAATGGCTTTTCTGTGTGACATTACGAGTCATCTGAATGCAATGAACTTGCAGCTGCAGGGTCGGGATCGTGTCATCTCTGATATGTACAGTACAGTGAAGGCATTTAAAACCAAACTGACTCTGTGGGAGACGCAGATGCGGAAAGAAAATTGAGCCACTTTCCCAGCTGCCAGACCATGAAAGAGAAGCTCTCTACCAGTGCAGCGCACAGTTGGCTGATAAAATAGGTATGCTTGCCGCTGACTTTCGACGCCGATTTGCTGACTTTGAAGCACAAAAAAGCAGGTTGGAACTGCTTAACCCATTTGCTGTTGACGTGGAAAGCTCACCACCAAACCTCCAAATGGAGTTGATTGACCTCCAATGCAATGATGCACTGAGGGCAAAATATGCGGCAGTGGGTGCTGCGGAGTTCGCCCGTTTCCTCCCGACACAATGCCCCAGCTGCGCATCCAGGCTGCTCAAACGTTGTCTATGTTTGGCAGCACATACCTGTGTGAACAACTGTTTTCTTTGATGAACTTGAACAAAACATCACACAGAAGTCGACTTACTGCTGAACACCTCCACTCAATTCTGAGGATTTCCTCAGCTCAGAGCCTTACCCCGAACATTGATGAACTTGTGGAAAAGATGGGACACCACCAAGTATCACCCTCAACCTCAAACAAGTGAACATTACTGTGCAATCACATATTTAGAGTTTTTACTCAGTTCAAGTTTAAAAGTTAAAGTTTAATATTTGTTTTCACTGCATGTTACTTCTCCTTAAACAAAGTGTTGTTTTTGATTAATAGATTTTTGCACTTTATTTTATTGTATTTCAATCCAATTATATTTTAAAAATATTTCAGTTGAGTGGATGATAGAAAATTGCTATTATTGTTTTTTTCTTTGAAGTAAATTTAGCCCACTTTTGCTAAAATAGAAAATATAGGCTACTGATGGTGCCTTGAATACCGGTTTCTTTCATTTAATGTTCATGTTATGGGGATTTTTATATAAAGGAAATTTGTCTTTTGTGTCTGTTGAAAATTAAAGATTACTGACAGAGCCATAAGAAAATATTGCTTTATTTATCTGATCATATTGGAATATATTTGTTAGGTTTTCAGTAGGTTCAATTAGGTTCACTAGACTATATGCGTCATTTAAAAATTTTTCAATGAACATTCGAACAGTCCGGCCCTCGGCTTGTAGCTAAATTTTTTATTTGGCCCTCCGTCCATTTGACTTGACACCCCTGCTTTACTCAGTACTTTATTAAAGCACCTTCGGTAGCAATAACAGCCTCGAGTCTTCTTGGTTATGATGCTACAAGCTTGGCACACCTGTATTTGAGGAGTTTCTCCCATTCTTCTCCGCAGATCCTCTCAAGCGCTGTCAGGTTGGATGGGGAGCGTCGCTGCACAGCTATTTTCAAGTCTCCCCAGAGATGTTTGATCGAGTCCAAGTCCAGGCTCTGGTTGGGCCACTCAAGGACGTTCAGAGACTTGTGCTGTGTCGTGGAAAATCAGTACTGAGAGAGACTTGTTCTTGGTCATTTCTTCAAACAACCATCTTTATTTAATATCGATTAATTATTGCAATAACGAGACCGTCAGCCCACCAGTCTTGACTGACTGTTAGACTGAGAGTCTAACCTTTACAGACGATGCACTGTTTTTATATACCAAGATTGCTAAGTCAGTCACTTCTAACCTTCCCATAAGCCACCTCTGTTATCTACACAGGATGGTATTTTAGTTTCCCAGATGCCAGGAAGATGAGACAATGAGGCATTGTTCTGAACTCTTCCAGGCTCTCTCTATCTCGAGTCACATACCACATCTTCTCAATAGAATGCTAGCTTTCAGGTTTTTATCACCAACACAAGTCAATTGTCAGCTTCAAGCTATCTCTAGTGGAACCCATGTCCTCAACACCCAGACAAGCTGCAGGGTGCTAGAGTGGAGACCATAAAACACAGCATTAGCAGGACAGAAATGTCTTACTGTTCAAACTTCTTGAGTGTAGGGGGGAGGATTTTCATTTTTGGCAACAACAAACAAACATACCCATTTGAAACTGCCTATTTCTCAGGCCTAGAAACTAGAATATGCATATACTATAATGGGATAGAAAACACTCTAAAGTTTCCAAAACTGTCAAAATATTGTCTGTGAGTATAACAGAACTGATATTGCAGGCGAAAACCTGAGGAAAATCAAACCAGGAAGTGCAGTTTTTCCTGAAAGCTCTCTGTTCCATTGGATGCCTTGCCTCCATTTAAAGGGATATCAACCAGATTCATTTTCCTATGGCTTCCGCAAGGTGTCAACAGTCTTTAGACATAGTTTCAGGCTTTTATTTTGAAAAATGACTCAGTGTTCACAGAGTTTTACTTGCGCAACAGAGTGGGGCAGCCATTGTCTCTCCCTCTCCTATTGAAAAAGTGACAGTCCCGGTTGATATATTATCGATTATATATTTTTAAAACAACCTGAGGATTGAGAGTAAAAAAACGTTTGACATGTTTCTGTGGACATTACGGATACTATTTGGAATTTTCGTTTGCGATGTCGTGACCGCTCGAGCCTGTGGATTTCTGAACATAAATGCGCCAAACAAATGGAGGTATTTTGGATATAAAAATAATCTTTATGGAACAAAAGGAACATTTATTGTGTAACTGGGAGTCTCGTGAGTGCAAACATCCGAAGATCAAAGGTAAGCGATTAAATCTATTGCTTTTCTGACTTTTGTGACCAATCTACTTGGCTGCTAGTGTTTGTAATATTTTGTCTACTGAGAGAGATGTTCTTACATAAACGCATGTTATGCTTTCGCCGAAAAGCTGTAGTGAAATCTGACACGCTAGGTGGATTAACAACAAGCTAAGCTGTGTTTTGTTATTTTGCACTTGTGATTTCATGAAAATTTAATATTTTTTGTAATTTAATTTGGCACGCTGCAATTCAGCGGGTGTTGATGAAAATGATCCCGCTAAAGGGTGCATCAAGAATTAAGTAAATAATTGTTAAACAGCCAAGAAATAAAAGTGAATACATCATTCCATCACACCCAAAGCAACTCCTGCTTTGTCTTGGCTGTGTGCTTGGCTGTGTGCTTAGGGTTGGAAGGTGAACCTTCGCCACAGTCTGAGGTCCTTAGCACTCTGGAGCACGTTTTCATAAAGGATATTTCTGTACTTCGCTCCATTTATCTTTGCCTCTGACTAGTAAGCATGATGCACCATGCTTCACCATAGGGATGGTGCCAGCGTTCCTTCAGACGTGACACTTGGCATTCAGGCCAAAGAATTCAATCTGGGTTTCATCAGACCAGAGAATCTTGTTTCTCATGGTCTGAGAGTCTTTAGGTGCCTTTTGACAAACTCCAAGCGGGTTGTCGTGCCTTTTACTGAGGAGTGGCTTCCATCTGGCCACTCTACCATAAAGGTCTGATTGGTAGAGTGCTGAAGAGATGGTTGTCCTTCTGGAAGGTTCTCCCATCTCCATAGAAGAACTCTGGAGCTCTGTCAGAGTGACCATCAGGTTCTTGGTCACCTTTTGTTTGAAAGGTTTGTTGTTTTAAAGTTTATTAGAAAGCTAGCTAGCTTCTTAGTTTGGATCACACAAAGCAGTTGGCATCAGTTGCTGGGACTGCTGGTCTCTTTCCAGTGATCCTGCCAACCAAGGACCGGTCTGAGGAGCTATTTGGCGTCGCAGCTAGCCTAGCTGCTGGCTAGCTGCATATCAAGCTAGCGTGGTTTTCTTGAACGCAGCCCGCGACGTGGTTGGCCATTGTGGCTGGGACAGCGGATTGTTCCGGGTATGTGGCTGTCTAGATCCGTGCTGTTTGTGGTTTCCAATTTTCCTCGTGACCTGCCCTGTCTGGAACTGCAAGGAGTAACAGCGTAAACCTACTTTGCTAGCTATCATGACAAAGACCAAAGCCGACGGGAGTTACATTGAGTACAGTGGTGTCTATCACACGTGAAGGATCTTTTATTAAATTAACAAAAAGAGACCTACAAGCAGTTGTTTCAACAACAAGAAAATAGCTTCAAGTGTTTTGTCCAGTGGATTTTTATTTATTAGTGGATTCTACTAATAAAAGCATGGACGACCTGACCAGAGGTCCAGGACCTGAAGAACAGTTTGCAGTTCTGTAAGTCATTGAGAATATAAATCAGACTAAAGGGACAATCAAGGCAGAACAACATGGTTTTGGACGAAATTGCAGAATCTCCACATGAGACCTGCAGGACAAAGTGTCTGAGGACAAAGTGAGTCTGAGGACAAGGTGAGAGAAATTATCTCTGAGAAATTGAAGATGGAGCACAGGAAGATTGAGGTGGAGCGTGCCTAAAGGACTGGAAAACCCACCACCGGCCCAGGCCGATAGTGGTCAAGTTCCTGAGGTTCAAGGACAAGGTAGATGTTCTGGAAAGAGCCAAGAACTTTAGAGGAACGTATATCTACCTCAATGAGGACTATCCTGAAGCTGTGCGCCAGAAGAGGAAAGAACTGATCCCAGCCATGAAAGCTGCCAGAGTGCGTGGAAACATTGCTTACATCCGCAATGACAGGCCCAAGCCTATGGGTTCGTAGCTTCAACCCTGCAGCAAACACACACACACAAATGGATTAATAAACTACTGAATGTATATTTTTTTATATTGCTTTGTTTGCTCTTTTCAGTATTATGTCTATCTCTGATAAGCTACCCAGGAAATGGTTGAAAATAGCCCATAATAAAATATGCAGCCTGAGAAATAAGATTCATGAAATCAATAACTTGCTAACATCAAGAAACATTCGTATATTAGACATTTCCGAGACTCACTTAGATAATTCATGTGATGATACAGTTGAACTCGGAAGTTTACATACACCTTAGCCAAATACATTTAAACTCTGTTTTTCAAAATTCCTGACATTAAATTCTAGTAAAAATTCCCTGTCTTAAGTCAGTTAGGATCACCACTTTATTTTAAGAATGTGAAATGTCAGAATAAGAGTAGAGAGAATGATTTCAGCTTTTATTTATTTCAACAAATTCCTAGTGGGTCAGAAATGTACATACACTCAATTGGTATTTGGTAGTATTGCCTTTAAATTGTTTAACTTGGGTCAAACATTTTGGGTAGCCTTCCACAAGCTTCCCACAATAAGTTGGGTGCATTTTGGCCCATTCCTCCTGACAGCTGGTGTAACTGAGTCAGGTTTGTAGGTCTCCTTGCTCGCACACGCTTTTTCAGTTCTGCCCACACATTTTATATAGGATTGAGGTCAGGGCTGTGTGATGGCCACTCCAATACCTTGACATCGTTGTCCTTAAGCCATTTTGCCACAACTTTGAAAGTATGCTTGGGGTCATTGTCCATTTGGAAGACCCATTTGCGACCAAGCTTTAATTTCCTGACTGATGTCTTGAGATGTTGCTTCACAATATCCACATAATTGTCCTTCCTCATGAAGCCATCTATTTTGTGAAGTGCACCAGTCCCTCCTGCAGCAAAGCACCCCCACAACATGATGCTGCCACCCCCGTGCTTCACGGTTGGGATGGTGTTCTTCGGCTTACAAGCCTCCCCCTTTTTCCTCCAAACATAACGAGGGTCATTTTGGCCAAACAGTTGTTTTTTTGTTTCATCAGACCAGAGGACATTTCTCCAAAAAGTACAATCTTTGTCCCCATGTGCAGTTGCAAACCGTAGTCTGGCTTTATTATGGCGGTTTTGCTGAGCGGCCTTTCAGGTGATGTCGATATAGGACTCATTTTACTGTGGATATAGATGATTTTGTTTTAGAAGAAAAAGAAACGCACACCTATTAAGACGAGGTGCTGGCCAGCGGAGTAGAAACTTGAAAATGAAAGAGAGCCGCACACTCTAAGAGCTCAGATGCAAAAATGTAATACCAACGTTTCGACAGCCAAGCTGTCTTCATCAGGGTATAATCACAAACACTGCTGGATGACTCGTTTATATAGTGTCAAAAGACACAGGTGTCTGTAATCATGGCTAAGAGTGGCCTAATATCATTGGTTAATAATGAAATATTAAAATGTCATACAAAGAACAGCATACAAACAACAAATGGATAGCATACAATCATAGATTAATTTAACTACACAAGTTTACAAAACAATTACAATGGCAGGGTCACAATAATCACAAGAATGGCTTCAGATCAAAGTCTACGTTGAGACCGAAGGGCGCAAGGGTCTTTAAATTAAAGATCCAGGCAGCCTCTCGTTTTAACAATAAATTATCAAGGTCACCCCCTCTCCTAGGGAGGGTGACATGTTTGATGCCAATGTAACGAAGAGACGAAATCGAGTGGCCTGCCTCCAAGAAGTGGGCCGCAACTGGATAAGTAAAGTTTTTACACCTAATGGTGCTACGATGCTCTGAGATACATACTTTTAATTCGCGCTTTGTTTTACCTACATAATTTTTACCACAAGGACAAGTTATAAGATAAATAACTGCCTTAGTGGAGCACGTAATAACACCTTTTATTGGGATCGATTTCCCTGTTTGTGGGTGTTTGAAGGATCTACATTTATAAGTGCCATTGCATTGAGCACAGCCATTACATTTGTAATTCGGGGCGCAAATAGACGTTGTTCAGGAATATCTTGAGGTGGTAAATCAGCTAATATATGTCAATGAGCGCTGACCTCCGGGGATGCGTGCATTTATCAGACCCAAAACCCATGCGGGTCAATCTTGGTTGCCCCGGCCGCTTTGGTGACTCTAGATAACTTCGAGCCGATCGCACGCCCTTTGTGGCGGTGACGTCTCATTCGAATGTCTGCCCTATCAACTTTCGATGGTACTTTCTGTGCCTACCATGGTGACCACGGATAACGGGGAATCAGGGTTCGATTCCGGAGAGGGAGACTGAGAAACGGCTACCACATCCAAGAGTTTACCAATTGGTCTCTGAGATTTCTGCCCCGTGAGAATACGACCAAGGGAAGGTCCGAAAATTTTGTACCCGTTTCCTCCAGCATCTTCACAAGGTCCTTTTCTGTTGTTCTGGGATTGATTTGCACTTTTCGCACCAAAGTACGTTCATCTCTAGGAGACAGAACAAGTCTCCTTCCTGAGCAGTATGACAGCTGCGTGGTCCCATGGTGTTTATACTTGCACACTATTGTTTGTACAGACAAACGTGGTACCTTCAGGCGTTTGGAAATTGCTCCCAAGGATCAACCAGACTTGTGGAGGTCCACAATGTTTTTCCTGAAGTCTTGGCTGATTTCTTTCCCAAGAGGCACTGAGTTTGAAGGTAGGCCTTGAAATACATCCACAGGTACACCTCCAATTGACTCAAATTATGTCAATTAGCCGCATCAGAAGCTTCTAAAGCCATGACATTATTTTCTGGAATTTTCCAAGCTGTTTTAAGGCACAGTCTATTTAGTTTATGTAAACATGTGACCCTCTGGAATTGTGATACAAGTGATTTATAAGTGAAATAATCTGTCTGTAAACAATTGTTGTAAAAATGACTTGTGTCATGCACAAAGTCTGGGCCCTAACTGACTTGCCAAAACTATAGTTTGTTAACAAGACATTTGTGGAGTGGTTGAAAAACAAGTTAATATCTCCAACCTGTAAACTTCCGACTTCAACTGTACATCAGTAGCAATACAAGGATATAACACCTAAAGAAGAGACAGAAACGCTTATGGGGGAGGTGTTGCTGTATATATTCAGAGCAACATCCCTGTAATGCTTAGAGAAGATCTTATGTCAAGTGTTACTGAGGTGTTGTGGTTGCAGGTTCACTTGGCACATCTAAAGCATTTTCTTTTGGGGTGTTGCTATTGGCCACCAAGTGCTAACAGTCAGTATCTAAATAATGTGTGTGAAATGCTTGATAGTGTATGTGATGTAAACAGTGAGGTTGACTTACTTGGGGACCAAAACCATTGCATGGTTTTCATCAAGCTGTCCGCTCAAGAGGAACCTTGCCTGTAATCTGCACCAATAATCTGAGAGGAAGCAGTGCCTGTAATCTGGTTCAGGCTATTAATCAACCTACCAGGGTGTTTACAAACACTACAGGAACAAGATCATCCACATGTATTGATCACATTTTTACTAATGCTGTAGAACTTTGTTCTCAAGCTGTATCCGTACCCATTGGATGCAGTGATCACAACATTGTGGGTATATCCAGGAAAGCTACAATTCCAACAGCTGGGCCTAAAATAGTATATAAGAGATAAAACAAAATATTTTGCTGTGACTCTTATGTGGATGTTAAAAATATTTGCTGGTCTGATGTGATTTAAAAGGAGCATCCAGATGCTGCACTTGATGAATTTATGAAATGGCTTCTTCCAAATATTTATAAACATGCACCTGTTAAGAAACTGACTGTTAGAACTGTTAAGGCTCCGTGGATTGACGAGGAATTTAAAAACTGCATGGTTGAAGGAGAAGGGGCAAAAGGAGTGGCTAATAAGTCTGCTTCACATCTGACTGGCTGATTTACAGCAAATTGAGAAATTTTGTGAATAAAATGTATTATGAAGCCATGATCAATGATTTAAAGAATGGTGGAAAAATAACCTCCTTTGTAACACTTTAAATTAAATGATGGGCATAAAGAAAAATTCTACTCCATCTTTCATCGAATCAGATAGCTTATTCGTCACAAAACCATTTGATGTTGCCAATTATTTAAATGATTATTTCATTGGCAAAGTGGGCAAACCTAGGCAGGAAATGCCAACAATGAACAGTGAGCAATTGTATTTATGCATAAGAAAAACAAATAATCAAAGAAAAGCATTGCAAGTTTGAATTATGTAAAGGTAGTGTGGGAGAGGTGGGAAAATTATTGTTATTAATCAATAATGACAAACCTCCTGGCATTGACAACTTCGATTGAAAGCTGCTGAGGATGGGAGCTGACTCTATAGCCATTCCTATCTGTCATATTTTTAATCTGAGCCAAGAAGGATTTTCTTTGTCCTCAGGCCTGGAGAGAAGCCAAAGGATTTCTGCTACCCAAAAGTGATAAAGTGGCCTTTACTGGTTCTAACAGCAAACCTATAACCTTGCTGCCAGCTCTTAGCAAACTGTGAGAAAAATTGTGTTTGACCAAATACAATGCTATTTCTCTGTAAAGAAATTAACAAAAGACTTTCAGCATGCTTATAGAGAAGGGCACTTAACATGTACTGCACTGGAAAAATTGACTAATGATTGGTTGCAAGAAATTGATAATAAGAAGATTGTAGGAGCTGTACTGTTAGATGTCAGTGATATTATTGACCATAACCTGTTGTTGAAAAAACGTGGATTCATATATTGTGGATTTAGAGCTATCTAATAGAACTGAAAGAGTTTCCTTTAATGGAAGCTTCTATAATGTCAAACGTGCAAAGTGTGGTGTACCGCAGGGCAGCTCTCTAGGGCTATTTCCTTTTTTTTACCAATGACCTGCCACTGGCATTAAACATTTGTCCATGTATGCTGATGATTCAAACATACACACATCAGCAACTACAGCTAATGAAGTCACTGAAACCCTTCAAGAGTTGCTGTCTGTTTTGGAATGGGTGGCCAGTAATAAACTGGTCGTGAACATCTCTAAAAAAAGCATTGTATTTGGTACCAATCATTCCTTAAGTGCTGGACCTCAGCTGAATCTGCAAATGAAAGGTGTGGCTGTTGAACAAATTGAGGCTAAATTACTTTGCGTTACCTTAGATTGAAAACTGTCATGGTCAAAACATATAGATTCAATGGTTGTAAAGATGGGGAGAGGTCTAGACGTAACAAAGAGATGCTCTGGTTTTTTGACACCACACTCCAAAAAACAAGTTCTGTAGGCTTTAGTTTAGTCGAATCTTGATTATTGTCCAGTCATGTGGTCCAGTGCTGCAAGGTAAGACCCAGTTAAGGTGCAGCTGGCCCAGAACACAGCGGCATGTTTTGCTCTTAATTGTAATCAGAGGGCTGATATAAATACTATGCATGAATGTCTCTCTTGGCTAAGAGTTGAGGAGAAACCATGTGTTGAAAATCCCAACTTACACACAGCTTTGACACACACTTATCCCACCAGACATGCCACCAGGGGTCTTTTCACAGTCCCCAAATCCAGAACAATTTCAAGAAAGCGTACAGCATTATATAAAGCACTTATTGCATGGAACTTCCTTCTATCGCATATTGCTCAAATAAACAGCAAACCTGGTTTCAAAAAACAGATAAAGCAACACCTCGTGGCACAAAGCCTCTCCACTTTTTGACCTAGATAGTTTGTGTGTATGCATTGATATGTTGGCTGTGTGTGCCTGTCCTTGAGAACTGCTTTAATGAATATTTTACAGGCAAAGTGGACAAGTTGAGGAATGCTTTGATTCCAACTGATGGCTCCGTGTTATATACCCTTATAAAATAATGTATCATGAAGGAGAGGCAATGCATCTTTGAATTTAATCAAGTAGAAAGGGAAGAGTTAGAAAGGATGCTGTTGTCTCTTTCGGATGGCAAGTCACCTGGTCCAGATAATCTTGACGCCAAATTGCTTAGAGTTACAGCCTATCAAATATCTACCCCAATCTCTCGTATTTTTAATAAGTGCTTGATGTATGGGGTGTGCCCAGAAGTCTGGAAAGAGTCAAAGGTTATTCGACTACCTAAGGATAAAAAACAATCTGCATTCACTGGTCCTAATAGTCGTCCTTTAAGCTTGCTGCCTGTGTTAAGTAAATTATTGGAAAGAAATGTATCTGTACAAATTAAGGATTATTTCTTATGTAATGGTCTGACAACGGGCAAAAAGTGTTCTTTAATGGTAGCTTTAAAAAAAGTGAAGATATACACTGTGGAAGTTGCCTAGGCCCACTTCTCTACACTACCTTCACTAATGATTTACCTTCAGTAATAAACAAAGATCGCTCCACAATGTATAGCGCAGCATGAGAATATAATGAGGTAACAGATGTAGCAGTGAACTAACAATGGTGTCTGAGTGGGTTGATTTGAACACATTTCTAAAACTAAATGTATTTGGTTCAAGCTTGCTGTTGATCCCCAATTGAATTTGTAGATGAATAGAACACTTTTTTTTAACCTTTAGGCAAGTCAGTTAAGAACAAATTCTTATTTACAATTATGTCCTAGGAACAGTGGGTTAACTGCCTTGTTCAGGAGCAGAACGACAGATTTTTACCATGTCAGCTCAGGGATTTGATCTAGCAACCTTTCGGTTACTGGCCCAATGCTCTAACCACTAGGCTACCTGCCGCCCCACGCATATAGAGCAAGTGAAAAAAATTAACTTACCTGGCATTGGACACAGCTTTATCATGGTCCGAACACATACATAATATAGTTATTAAGATGGTTAAGGGAATTGCTGTTACAAGAAAATGTTCAGAGAATGTAACATTCAGTACACTGAATCAGGTGATTCAATCCCTGGTCCTATCACACTTAAGAGTACTGTCTGGTTATATGGTCAATCCCTGGTCCTATCACACTTAGAGTACTGTCTGGTTATATGGTCAATCCCTGGTCCTATCACACTTAAGAGTACTGTCTGGTTATATGGTCAATCCCTGGTCCTATCACACTTAGAGTACTGTCTGGTTATATGGTCAATCCCTGGTCCTATCACACTTAGAGTACTGTCTGGTTATATGGTCAATCCCTGGTCCTATAACACTTAGAGTACTGTCTGGTTATATGGTCAATCCCTGGTCCTATCACACTTAGAGTACTGTCTGGTTATATGGTCAATCCCTGGTCCTATCACACTTAGAGTACTGTCTGGTTATATGGTCAATCCCTGGTCCTATCACACTTAGAGTACTGTCTGGTTATATGGTCAATCCCTGGTCCTATAACACTTAGAGTAATGCCCAGTTATATGGTCAATCCCTGGTCCAATCACACTTAGAGTACTGTCTGGTTATATGGTCAATCCCTGGTCCTATCACACTTAGAGTACTGTCTGGTTATATGGTCAATCCCTGGTCCTATAACACTTAGAGTAATGCCCAGTTATATGGTCAATCCCTGGTCCAATCACACTTAGAGTACTGTCTGGTTATATGGCCAATCCCTGGTCCTATCACACTTAGTACTGTCTGGTTATATGGTACTGTCTGGTTATATGGTCAACTTAGAGTACTGTCCTGGTCCTATCACACTTAGAGTACTGTCTGGTTATATGGTCAATCCCTGGTCCTATAACACTTAGAGTACTGTCTGGTTATATGGTCAATCCCTGGTCCTATCACAATTAGAGTACTGTCTGGTTATATGGTCATCTGCAGCAAAGAAATATATAAAACATCTCCAAATGGCTCAGAACAGGGCTTCCAGATTAGCCCTTCATTGCTCTATCTGTATGAATATTACCTAAATGCATCAGAATCTCTCATGGCATCACGTTAAAAACAAATTATTATCCAGTCTTCTGATTTTCTTTCGGAATGTTATATTTAAAAATATATATATATATATATATATATATATATATATTTTTTTTTTTTTCTTTCAGTGCAGTTAGTACATACTAGCAACATGCATAATAACCACCACCCCATACAGGCACATTCAGGGCAGCTAAGACAACCCAAGTCAAGGCCAAATCGCCTTAAATCTACAGTTTTATATAGAGCTATAGCTAAATGGAACTCTTTACCAATCCATATTTCTCATGCAAAAATTAAATCCACCTTCAAGAAAAACATCTAATGTGATATATCATATGACTGGACAGCAAATAGAAAGCATCAACTGAATGTTAAATGTGTTTTCTGTCAGGTATTTTAATTATCTGTACTGTCTACTTGTTGAATGTTTGAAGTCTTGATTGTGGTTGGTTGTAATGTCTTGTTAATTGGTGTTGGACCCCAGGAAGATCAGCTACCGTTACGGCGTTAGCTAATGGTGATGTTAGCTAATGGTGATTCTAATAAAAATGACTAATTGTCTATTGATGTTCTGTATTATGTTTCATGTTTTGTGTGGACCCCAGGAAGAATAGCTGCTGCTTTTACAACAGCCAATGAGGATCCTAATAAAATACCAAATACCAATTCCTCCCTGACCAAGACCTTTCTCCCCCGAATGCTCAGTTTGGCCGGAATGCCAGTCTAGGAAGAGACTTGGTGGTTCGAAACATCTTCCACTTAAGAATGATGGATGACACTTTGTTCTTGGGACCTTCAATGCTGCAGACATTTTTTGGTACCCTTCCCCAGATCTGTGCCTCGACACAGTCCTGTCTCGGAGCTCTACGGACAATTCCTTCGACCTCATGGCTTGGTTTTTGCTCTGACATGCACTGTCAACTGTTGAATTGGTGTGTGCCTTTCCAAATCATGTCCAATCAATTGAATTGACCAAATGTGGACTCCAATCAAGTTGTAGAAACAGCTCACGGAAGATCAATAGAAACAGGATGCACCTGAGCTCAATTTTGAGTCTCATAGCAAAGAGTCTGAATACTTATGTAAATAAGGTATTTCTGTTTCTCCAATGCAGCCTTGTCGATGACAGTAGGGGCGTGCTCTCCTGTTTCTTGTAGACCATGATCAGCTCCTTGGTTTTGCTGATGTTAAAGGAGAGGCTGTTTCCCTGGTGCCAGGGATCTGACCTCCCTGTAGGCTGTCTCGTTTTGCATTCAATGATCAGGCCCACCATCGTCTCATCTGCAAACGTAATGACGGTGTTGGAGTCATGTTTGGCCACGCAGTCATGGGTGTACAGGCAGTACTAACCCATTCCTTGGGGATTTCAATCAGGAAATTACAAGATCATCAGGAAATACCTACAGGGAAAGCCTGGAATGTATCCACAATGGAGGGACATCTAACCATTCCTGTTGCAAACCCTCCAGCGGCTAAAAAGGATATGGTTGGCCACAGATATCCCTTTTAATTGGTTAAGCAATAAATTATGGCTGCATTTACAACCGATACGTCACAGTTTAACGCCACAATCTCAGCTACTATACCCGTTTCCCATCCCATGACTGAGCCTGAACACTTTATCTGCCCCTGACATCCTTGAAATTGGCATCAAAGCATCAGAGCATGGCTTCAAACAGCACTGTTATTAACGTGATGGGTTTGGGGTTCCGGTGGGTCACCGAGGGCCGGCAGAGACCCATGGAGGGCAGGGTGGCAGGGTTAAGTGAGGGATGTGTACAGCCATCCACCAGACCTCTCATACAGTCAGGAAGAAGCTTCACTAGAGGAGAGAGACTGCTGTTCCTCTCTCACACACCTCTAGGAATCACTAATTATGGTTCCTGGGTTTGGGCTCCTCTCGATAATCAAACCTGTTACTCATGTATTTATCCTAACAAAGAAAAAAGCATTTACTAAATGGCATATATTATATTACATCTCTATCTGTTGTTAGCAGATTTAATCACTACATTAAGAGTAAGCAGAACGTCTCTACTGAAAAACTATTTAGGGAAAAAATGTTTTTACTTAATCAGAAACCACATTTTTCAACGAACAGGTTTTAAAGTGATTGTGATACATGTTAAAGCATCTCCATTTAGCAAGGATGTGGTGTACGAAAACTTACATCTCTCTCGCTCTCTCTCAGCGGTACCCACTATTTTTGTTCAAAGTTAGGGAGGAAGGGGACGGAGATTTAGTTTCCTAAAAATCAAATCAAATGATATTTTTTTGGTCACATAAATGCTTGTGTTTCTAGCTCCGACAGTGCAGTAATATCTAACAATGTCAGAACATATACCCAATACACACAAATATAAGTAAAGGAATCGAGTATATAAATATACGGAAGAGCAATGTCAGAGCTGTATAGACTAAGATACAGTAGAATACATACATATGAGATGAGTAATGCAAAATATGTAAACATTATAAAATGACGAGTGTTGACTAGTGTTCCATTTATTAAAGTGCCCAGTGATTTCAAGTCTATGTATATAGGCAGCAGCCTCTAATGTGCTAGTGATGGCTATTTAACAGTCTGATGGCTTTGAGATAGAAGCTTTTTTGCAGTCTCTCGGTCCCAGCTTTGATGCTGGGACCGAATGGTGTGGTGTGTGCGATGGCTTTGCAGCCTAGCGCGGAGACAATGCCGTCATTACAGCATGGATTCAGGTGTGTTCCTGAGAATGGAGTTAAGGTGGAGGAGGTTCTGCTTGTGGTTGGTGAACAGGTAGGAGCTGAATTTATACATTCTGCATCCAGAATGAACAAAGCTGTGGTTGTGTTCAAGAAAAGAGTCAATTTAGTGGTTAGGCTAATTACTAGTGGAATATTTGTAAGGGACATGTTGGTGCCAATTTCCCCTCTTTCAACTCCTTCAACAAGAGCGGTAGTTGCCAATTTGCCTCCATTTATTATGGATGTTCAGATCTGGAAAGAGTTGCGTCGTTTTGGTAAGTTTGAAAGTAGTTTTCGTGTACTGTCGGCAGGTTTTCAGGAGCAGATGCCGTTAAGCATGTTGTTGATAGAGTAATTCTAAATTCCTGTATGTTTTATTGCCAAAACCAATTCGCACTCATTTCTAATTCATTAATGAGTTGTAAATTCATTAATTATGCATGAAGTAGATTGAGACCAGTCTTAAAAGCCAAAGGTAACAGCGTTTATTACAAGAGAGTACTAAACACATACACATATTTCCACAGGTTATAAACTGAAAATGACATCATCAGTTCCCCACCCTCTCTCCGATTCTCACAAGAGCCCATTGTTTTTAGGTCTGGACTGTCCTTCTACTCCCCCCATAAAACTACATTCCAAACTGTCTAAAAGATATACTTTTCTCCACTAATGGAACACCACCCAAACATTTCTTATCTGTCTGAAAAGCTATAGCATCTCTCCCCCTTAAACTGCCCGAGAGGCACAGACAATTAATTCGTTCTGCTTACATTTTCAGTAACAGCCAAGAACCAAGAACCCATGCATTTCATATCATAACATAATAGTATCAGAATAAATGGTTTTAATCAGAAATGTATATATAATTAATCATTTCAACTATAATTTCCTCTATCAGTGGTTCAGTTCCAGAGGCAAATATTCATGTACCTGAATAACATTGAGCAACAGTTAAACGTGCATTTTAAAGTGAGACATGGGGAGGGGCTCTACGCAAGGTTTGCTAGCACAGATAGTCTGCAGTGGATTGAGTGTGGGGATTTGGAGCATAAGAGGTTTGTGTGCCCACATAAAGGCCGTAGACAAGGTTGAGGGTACAATGGGCAATATTGGGCAATATTGAGGTCAACATGCAGGGCAGGGGGCCATGAGACGCAGGCAGCAGAGGTTGGGCCTAGTCATGCTATAGATGTTGGTGTAGATGAGGCTGGGTCAGGTCATGCTATCCACAAGTTTCCTGGGGAGGTTACTGGGGAATCAATTATGGGTGGCACTTCCGGCAGAAGTAGCTGTGGTATTTTTGGTTTTAGAAGCAAGCTAACTGGGATAAGCAATAATAAGATATTCACTCGCTGGATGATGAAATGTTACAGAGCTCGGGGACAATGTGGTTGTACATACAACCAGACAAAACTTCATGATTGGCATAAATTGGAGTGTTTCGACCATAAACTTAAAACTAAATCACAATGTTCCCGTCAGATGGTACTGTTTCCATCACCTCCCAAAAGACGATGAAGCGAAAAGAAATTGCCTCAAAAATTTTAACTTAAAAAAGCTCCTGAAAAATGTGTATGTTTGCTCGTTTCACTTTGTTGATATGACGCCAACACAGGATAACACATACCCGACGCTCTTTCTGGGTTATTAGAGGCCACCAGAGAAGAGACGCCCCCTTAGCAGGAGAGCTGACAAACATGTCACAAGAATAGGTAGGTCGACTAGTTTTGATCGTGTTTATCTTCAGTGTTTGTTACTAGAATGTGACTACAATCAAGGTACTAAAAGATATCATAACCGCCATTGATAAGATGCATTACTGTGCAGCCGTATTCGTCGACCTGGCCAAGGCTGTCGACTCTGTCAATCACCACATTCTTATCGGCAGATTCAACAGCCTTGGTTTCTCAAATGATTGCCTCGCCTGGTTCACGAAGCTACGGATTCAACAACGTAAGTAAATATGCTACCGTACGTGACACGAGGACACTTCTGCACGTCCTCTTCCCAACCATCAATTATAGAGGGTAAACGTTGGCTAATATTACCCTTCTTGATCTCTGTCAGGTTGTGTTCCCACATCATTATTAGTTTGGCAAGCTCCTCATGAATGAGTGAAGAAACCGTTTACTTCTGACCGGAAATAACACCTATAATTCACGCAAGGGATCATGGGACATGGAAAACTCATGGACAGATGGTGGTGTAGCTGAGTCTGGGTCTAGTCATGCTATAGATGGTGTTCGACAAAATGCTAAAAAGTGTGGAGATGTTGCAGGAGATATGGTGTGTCGGGGGGGGTCTGTATAGCTGGGGAAGATGGTTGGATATACGGTTGTAGAAGTGGTGAGGTTTTGGTTATTGTAATGTGTGGTGGTGTTGTTGAGGAAGTATCATTAAAGAAAGACAAAAAGTCTCTCTCTCTCAGCATTAGACCATTCCATGGACATGTGTGACAGACGATTTTTAGTGTCCCAGACTCCATCCTAGTGAATCCAATGATGGATATATAGGCCCAGCTACATACAAGGGACTACCGTCACTCTTGATAAAAACAGCATTTACTACTGGCAATCTCCCCTGCATGGAGACTTCCACTGGAGTCTTACATCTAATGTCCATATGAAATAGGTTTGAACAGTCTGAAGACAACATTTAGAACATCTAAAACACCAGAGGGACTGAATCTTTCTACACCAGTGGAATAAGACTAAAATGTCATATTTGAGGACACATCGGTTTCTGTCGTTTATCTGACATGGGTAGTTATAAAAACAAGACTAAAATCTAGACATTAAGGCAGCTGTAGCATTTAGATAATCAACATGCCCTAATTATGAAGTTTATCGTCAACATTTCGGAGATATATATATATATACATACATATACAGTACCAGTGAAAAGTTCAGACATACAAACTCACTTAAGTATTTTAAAATGACTATTTCTACATTGTAGAATAAAATTGAAGACCTCAAAACTATGAAATAACACATATGGAATCATGTAGTAACCAAATTAATGTTAAACTAATCAACATATATTTCATATTTGAGATTCTTAAAAGTAGCCACCCTTTGCCTTGATGACAGCTTTGCACACTTTTGGCATTCTCTCAACCAGCTTCATGAGGCAGTCACCTGGAATGCATTTCAATTAACAGGTGTGTCTTGTTAAAAGTTAATTTGTGGAATTTCTTTCCTTCCTAATGTGTTTGAGCCAATCAGTTGTGTTGTGGTAAGGTAGGGGAGGTATACAGAACATATTTGGTAAAAGGCTAAGTCCATATTATGGCAAGAACCGCTAAACCAAGATGGCGTAGCAGTCAGACGTATTTGTCCTTCGTCTTGTCGTGTCCTGGTTAGTGATTATTGTCTTATTTCACTGTAGAGCCTCTAGCCCTGCTCAATATGCCTTAACCAACTATTTAGTTCCACCTCCCACACATGCGGGACATCGCCTGGTTTAAACTTCTCTAGAGACAATATCTCTCTCATCATTACTCAATGCCTAGGTTTACTTCCAATGTACTCACATCCTACCTTACCTTTGTCTGTACATCATGCCTTGAATCTATTCTATCGCGCCCAGAAACCTGCTCCTTTTACTCTCGGTTCCGAACACACTAGGCGAATAGTTCCGGTAGACTTTAGCCGTACCCTTATCCTACTCCTCCTCTGTTCCTCTGGTGATGTAGAGGTTAATCCAGGCTCTGCAGTGCCTAGCTCCACTCCTACTCCCCAGGTGCTCTCATTTGTTGACTTCTGTAACCGTAAAAGCATTGGTTTCATGCATGTTAACATTAGAAGCCTCCTTTCTAAGTTTGTTTATTTCACTGCTTTAGCACACTCTGCCAACCCGGATGTCCTAGCTGTGTCTGAATCCTGGCTTAGGAAGACCACCAAAACCCCTAAAATTTCCATCCCAACTAAAACATTTATAGCCAAGATAGAACTGCCAATGGGGGCAGTGTTGCAATCTACTGCAGAGATAGCCTGTAGAGTTGTGTGTTGCTATCCAGGTCTGTACCCAAACAATTCAAGCTTCTACTTTTAAAAATCCACCTTTCCAGAAACAAGTCTCTCAACGTTGCCGCTTGCTATAGACCACCCTCTGCCCCCAGCTGTGCCCTGGACACCATATGTGAATTGATTGACCCCATCTATCTTCAGAGCTCAAGCTGCTAGGTGACCTAAACTGGGACATGGTTAACACCCTAGCCATCCTGCAATCTAAGCTTGATGCCCTCAATCTCACACAAATTATCAATGAACCCACCAGGTACAACCCCAAATCCGTAAACACGGGCACCCTCATAGATATAACATCCTAACCAACTTGCACTACAAATACACCACTGTTGTTTTCAACCAAGATCTCAGCGATCCCTGCCTCATTGCCAACATCCATCGTGGGTCTGCGGTCAAATGACCACCCCTAATCACTGTCAAACGCTCCCTAAAAAACTTCCTGTGGCGTTCTGCATTAGCATCGAATAGCCTCCGTGATATGCAACTTTTCAGGGAAGTTAAGAACAAATATTACACAGGCAGTTAGGAAAGCTAAGGCTAGTTTTTTAAATCAGAAATGTGCACCCTGTAACACAAACTCAAAAGTTCTGGGACACTGTAAAGTTAATGGAGAATAAGAGCACCTCCTCCCAGCTGCCCACTGCACTGAGGCTAGGAAACACTGTCACCACCAATAAATCCACTATAATTGAGAATGTCAATTTTTCTATGGCTGGTCATGCTCTCCACCTGGCTACCCCTACCCCGATCAACAGCCCTCCACCTCCCACAGCAACTCGCCCAAGCCTCCCCATTTCCCCTTCACCCAAATCCAGATAGCGAATGTTCTGAAAGAGCTGCAAAATCTGGACCCCTACAAATCAGCCGGGCTAGACAATCTGGATGTTCTCTTTCTGAAATTATCTGCCGAAATTGTTGCAACCCCTATTACTAGCCTGTTCAACCTCTTTTTCGTATCGTCTGAGATTCCCATAGATTGGAAAGCTGCCGTAGTCATCCCCTTCTTCAAAGGGGAGACACTCTAGACCCAAACTGCTACAGACCTATATCCTTCCTGCCCTGCCTTTCTAAAGTCTTCAAAAAGCCAAGTTAACAAACAGATTACCAACCATTTCGAATCCCACCGTACCTTCTCCGCAGAGTTGATCATGGGTGCACCTCAGCCACGCTCAAGGTCCTAAACAATATCATAACCGCCATCAATAAGAGACATTACTGTGCAGCCGTATTCATCGACCTGGCCAAGGCTGTCGACTCTGTCAATCACCACATTCTTATCGACAGACTCAACAGCCTTGGTTTCTCAAATGATTGCCTCGCCTGGTTACCAACTACTTCTCTGATAGAGTTCACTGTGTCAAATCAGAGGACCTGTTGCCCAGACCTCTGGCAGTCTCTATGCGGGTGCCACTGGGTTCAATTCTCGGGCCGACTCTCTTCTCTGTATACATCAATGATGTTGCTCTTGCTGCTGGTGATTCTCTGATCCACCTCTACGCAGACAACACCATTCTGTATATTTCTGGCCCTTATTTGGACACTGTGTTACAACCCTCCAGGCGAGCTTCAATGCCATACAACGCTCCTTCCATGGCCTCCAACTGCTCTTAAATGCAAGTAAAACTAAATGCATGCTCTTCAACTGATTGCTGCCCACACTTTCCTGCCCATCCAGCATCACTACTCTGGACGGTTCCGACTTAGAATATGTGGACAACTACAAATACCTATGTGTCTGGTTAGATTATAAACTCTCCTTCCAGACTCACATTAAGAATCTCCAATCCAAAATTAAATCTAGAATCAGCTTCCTATTTCACAACAAAGCATCCTTCACTCATGCTGCCAAACATACCCTTGTAAAACTGACCATCCTACCGATCCTTGACTTTGGCAATGTCATTTACAATATAGCCTCCAATACTCTACTCAACAAATTGGATGCAGTCTATCACAGTGCCATCCGTTTTGTCACCCACCCATAGCATGCACTCCAGCAGGAATATCCCACTGGTCACCCCCAAAGCCAATTCTTCCTTTAGCCGCCTTTCCTTCCAGTTCTCTGCTGCCAATGACTGAAACGAACTGCAAAAATTACTGAGATGGAGACTTATCTCCCTCACTAGCTTTAAGCACCAGCTGTCAGAGCAGCTCACAGATCACTGCACCTGTTCATAGCCCATCTGTAAATAGCCCATCCAAATACTCCATCCCCATACTGTATTTACCTTGCTCTTTTGCACCCCAGTATCTCTAGTTGCACACTAATCTTCTGCACACAATTCTACCATTCCAGTGTTTAATTGCTATATTGTAATTACTTTGCCACCACGGCCTATTTATTGACTTACCTCCCTTATCTTACCTCATTTACACATGCTGTATATAGACTTTTTCTACTGTATGTTTGTTTATTCCATGTGTAACTCTGTGTTGTTGTATGTGTCAAACTGCTTTGCTTTATCTTGGCCAGGTCGCAGTTGCAAATGATAACTTGTTCTCAACTAGCCTACTTGGTTAAATAAAGGTTAAATAAACTTTAAAAAATAAGCAAAGAGAAATGATAATCCATTATTACTTTAAGATATGAAGGCCAGTCAATATGGAGCATTTCAAGAACTTTGAAGTTTCTTCAAGTGCAGTCGCAAAAACCATCAAGCGCTATGATGAAACTGGCTCTCATGAGGACCGCCACAGGAAAGGAAGACCCAGAGTTACCTCTGCTGCTGAGGATAGGTTTATTAGAGTTAACTGCATCTCCGATTGCAGCCCAAATAAATGCTTCAGAGTTCAAGTAACGGACACACCTCAACATCAACTGTTCAGAAGAGACCTCATGAATCAGGCCTTCATGGTCAAATTGCTGCAAAGGAACCACTACTAAAGGACACCAATAAGAAGAGACTTGCTTGGGCCAAGAAACATGAGCAATGGACATTAGACCGGTGGAAATCTGACCTTTGGTCTGCGTCTTTGTCAGACGCAGAGTATGTGAAAGGATTATCTCTGCATGTATCGTAACCACCGTGAAGCATGGAGGAGGTGGTGTGGTGGTGCTTTGCTGGTGACATTGCCGTGATTTATTTAGAATTCAAAGCACACTTAACCAGCATGATTATCACAGCATTCTGCAGTGATAACCCATCACATCTGGTTAGCGCTTAGTGGGACTATAATTTGTTTTTCAACAGGACAATGACCCAACACACCTCCAGGCTGTGTAAGGGCTATTTGACCAAGAAGGAGAATGATGGAGTGCTGCATCAGATGACCTGGCCTCCACAATCACCCGACATCAACCCAGTTGAGATGGTTTGGGATGTTGGACCGCAGAGTCAAGGAAAAGCAGCTCAGCATATGTGGAAACTCCTTCAAGATGGTTGAGAGAATGCCAAAAGTGTGCAAAGCTGTCATCAAGGAAAAGGGTGACTACTTTGAAGACGATAAAATATAAAATCTATTTAGATTTGTTTAGCACTTTTTTGGTGACTACATGATTCCATATGTGTTATTTCATAGTTTTGATGTCTTCACTATTATTCTACAATGTAGACACAGTACAAATAAAGAAAACCCCTTGAATGAGTAGGTCAGTCCAAACTTTTGACTGGTACTGTATATACAGGCTTTCCAAATACAAATTATACAGCAAAAGGTTCCTTGATTTGGACAATTTCACCATTTGCATTCACTGAATAACATGTATATAGTGTAGGAACTATGAACTTTTCTTAGAAAGCGTCATGATTGCACTGATTATAAGTACACAACAATGATTCTCCTTTTCTACCACAGAAGCAGTTTGGGACAGAACAGCAGGAACAGGTCCTATTCTGTGGCACACTCAGGCATTGTGCCATCCAGTTCTAGACTGATTGAGGGTGGTATTTAAAAGCACAATGGGGACTCAGACACAACAATGCTTCTCTCCTACTATGTAAGACGGGCAGGAAAGCTGTGTGTCAAACTGTAAAAATAATTATGCAAATAAGGACAGTCTGAGCAGGTTATCATTACAGAACAGAACATATGGCAATTATCACAATGCGCTGACAGTGTTACAGTAAAAGGTGCAATCTGTAACTGTTGTTGACAAATATTGCAATTGACTGAGTAAAAATAGCAGCGAGTGGCATTGATTGTGCTTACATAATGTAGTAGGAACATTGTCAATAGAAAACAATGGCCGCATCCGAATACCCATACTAGCGTACTACATACTTAAACTGCATGCTATGTACTCATCATTGCATACTATTTAGCACGAACCGTTTAGTAAAACGTATGCAGTATGCTACAGCCGCAATGCAGCTGGCCGAGTAGGTGGGGCGGGGCTCAGTGCGGGTGGATTTGATCAAATTCAACAGACATGCGTCACATTAACCAGCCTGATAATGGCTCATTTTCAATTGGATTATTATGTTTTACTCTGAATAGAATAGGAATGGATTTATAGGCCTACTCATCCTGGTTATAGGCAGACTATCACATTGGACCTAAACCTTAGCCCATAGGGCCCATCTATCCTATTTAAAAAGGGCTGAAGATAGAAACCGATCATTTGGTTCCATTTCAACACAATTATTAGTGAAACCAAAGTGCTGTAACATATATAAATGCAATCAAATAGCCTAGTACACACACCAAAACTTTTCAAATGTTCAAATCAAAAGGCTACTGCACAGAAAAAAAGTGGACAGTTCGGTGCATCGCACATTCAGAACTGCTGGACTGGCTGTTTGAGAAGATTTGAATCTGAAGTAAACACCAACATAGCGACTGTAGGTCAAAGCTGTGTGCTGGAAAACCTTGGTAGACATGGAGAAATAGGCATTGTTGTGCTCATGTGAATTTGCTTTTTTTCCCCGGCTTCAGACCAATACCTATTCTCACTTAAAAAGTTTTTGGGTTTATAATAAACTAAAGCACTCATCATTGGGAACGAGATCATATAATAAGGCTTGATCCATAATTTAGATGGTTAAATAGGTCGCGTAGCCTTACTAAACTAAAACAATCTATGTATTCAAATCAAAACGCCTGATTAACATGACTTCAGTAAGACAGCCAGAGTCCCCGGACCAGACACATTCACAAATAAAAAAGATGGTTTAGTATTTAGTTAAAAATCTCTGACGAAGGCTAAGATGAGAAAACACAAGCCTACTTTGGTTTGTGCCACTCATAGGAACTTCAAAAGTAGAGCAGTGCAGGCTGTGCATGAAGGTCAGAGATCATTGGACATTGTTTTTGATCGGATCATTACTGAGCCTGGCTGGGATAAAGATTAAATCACCCACAGCAGTGCTCTGAAACAGAAAATTAAGGATTTCATGTTACAAGTACATCAGCTGAAAGGTCATTTTCCTGTAAAAACCTACCTATGCAATAGTCGTAGACGAGAGAGACTCGAAACTGTAAATGGAAAGGTGTGTGCTGCATAGACGTAAGTCCAGTGGAGTAGACTACTGTATGGCAGAGTCATTTACCAATTTGTCAGCATGAAAGAGAGGATGGTGGCATTCCTCTCCAAGTAGGGTGAGTAAACATGATTTTCTCTTTGCACGCACACACACACTGATTGATTGGACTGAATTGTTTTTGGTGTTTTAACATTTCTATTGTATTAGGCTGGGCATGTAGTTAATGTTTGTGTTGTCATCTTCACTGTAAGATGATCCATTTCTGTCTGCGTACCATGATATTCATTGTTTTAGCTCGGTTTGTTTCATGTTTGCTTCCATCTTCGCCACAAGATGGTAATACTTAACTATTTATCTAGCCTGAACTGTTGGCATATATTCTCCACATTTCTTCTAAATTGCACATATTATTTTTATGAGTCAGTGTGAATGTGCTCGTTGAGATGCTGCCTCTGCCAGAGAAGTGCTGTCCAACTGCTGGTGCTGATAGCGGTAGGCCACGCTCTCCAGTAACTCTCCATGGTTCTGAATATATATTTACAGTGCACTGTTTTTATGCACATCTTGGGGATACCACAGGTTAACATGAGTATTCTGGTGGCTTCTCTATAGTTAGCCTACAACATCTCAAAGTAGAAGGGCATTGCGGTTACATTTCCCATAGGCTATTTTAATCTTGCTGCTTCAGAAACATTTTAGTACTGACATTATTACAACTTGAGCAAACAGGTGGGGAAATTAACTTTCCCAAATAACTAACTTGCATTTGACCGTGCTGTGTAGGTCATGTAACTGTTTGTTACATACAATATTATCTTTGTGGACTTAAATAGGAGATATATGTTACTCTCCGGTCTTAACTGTGATGATACACAAAAGGTATGAGGTTGATTTATTCCTCCACGGTGTGACGGTTGTCTTTTGGAACTGTTTTTAAATGAGGTAGGTTGTGGCTTATCAGCCTTGTATTGGCTATCACGGTGCCCAATACATGCATTTCTAATGGGTTATAGAGCAAACAACGCAATATCACAACATAGGTTGTAAAAAAATCTATATTCTGCTTGGCTTCCCCATTGATTTTACCGACTCACAGCTACTGGAATGGAAAGAGACAAATGTTACAAAACACCCAAAAGTTGAATTACATTCTGAGATTGTCAAGCCAAGCCTTCGATACTGGGTAGGCCTACAAGGTAGGGAGGAATGTATTTTCTGTTTGTAGAGATTGTCAAGCCAAGCCTTCGATACTGGGTAAGACTACAAGGTAGGGAGGGATGTATGTTCTGTTTGTAGAGATTGTCAAGCCAAGCCTTCGATACTGGGTAGGCCTACAAGGTAGGGAGGAATGTATTTTCTGTTTGTAGAGATTGTCAAGCCAAGCCTTCGATACTGGGTAAGACTACAAGGTAGGGAGGGATGTATGTTCTGTTTGTAGAGATTGTCAAGCCAAGCCTTCGATACTGGGTAAGCCTACAAGGTAGAGAGGAATGTATGTTCTGTTTATCAAGCCAAGCCTTCGATACTGGGTAAGACTAATATAATAATAATATAATAATATATGCCATTTAGCAGACGCTTTTATCCAAAGCGACTTACAGTCATGTGTGCATACATTCTACGTATGGGTGGTCCCGGGAATCGAACCCACTAAGACTACAAGGTAGGGAGGGATGTATGTTCTGTTTGTAGAGATTGTCAAGCCAAGCCTTCGATACTGGGTAGGCCTACAAGGTAGGGAGGGATGTATATTCTGTTTGTAGAGATGGTCAATCCAAGCCTTCGATACTGGGTAAGCCTACAAGGTAGGGAGGGATGTATGTTCTGTTTGTAGAGATTGTCAAGCCAAGCCTTCGATACTGGGTAGGCCTACAAGGTAGGGAGGGATGTATGTTCTGTTTGTAGAGATTGTCAAGCCTTCGATACTGGGTAGGCCTACAAGGTAGGGAGGGATGTATGTTCTGTTTGTAGAGATTGTCAATCCAAGCCTTCGATACTGGGTAAGACTACAAGGTAGGGAGGGATGTATGTTCTGTTTGTAGAGATTGTCAATCCAAGCCTTCGATACTGGGTAAGCCTACAAGGTAGGGAGGGATGTATGTTCTGTTTGTAGAGATTGTCAATCCAAGCCTTCGATACTGGGTAAGACTACAAGGTAGGGAGGGATGTATTTTCTGTTTGTAGAGATTGTCAATCCAAGCCTTCGATACTGGGTAAGACTACAAGGTAGGGAGGGATGTATGTTCTGTTTGTAGAGATTGTCAATCCAAGCCTTCGATACTGGGTAAGACTACAAGGTAGGGAGGGATGTATTTTCTGTTTGTAGAGATTGTCAAGCCTTCGATACTGGGTAAGCCTACAAGGTAGGGAGGAATGTATTTTCTGTTTGTAGAGATTGTCATAGTCTATTTATTGTGGTGTTGAAAACGCAAACTATGATATACTGCCCTTAGTCAGTATACTTTGTTTATTGGTTGTGTGGTGCATTGAAACCTGTTGGTGGAAAACTTGTTGCATATATTTTATAGAATTCTAAATATGGCATCAACATGTAGAACAGCTGACCTCCTTCTAGCTGATCATTGTGTGCAGCCGGCGCTGATCGTAGTGTAATGAAACAGGCAGGGAGAATGAGCTCGTCTGTGCTGGTCGGCGAACCCTCAACCTTCTGGCCTGGAGCCCTGCCTGGCATCGACTGTGCCACAAAAGCATGCTGAAGTGGCAATGTCGATATCCACATTTATAAACACAAGAGTTACTAGAGTTAGAGTTATTGTGGTTGTTGATTCTATGAGGGGGAGGGTGTGCAATTTATTTAGAAGTATATGGGGAGGGTCATGTGAAAATATTTGGAATGTTGGGGAGGGGGTGCATTTTATTATGACACCTTGAGTTGTACCAGCCTTCCCCCACAGTAAATTTCGATCTGTCCCTAATCAGTGCAGAATCTCAAATAGCATTGATCCCTTTCACCATGTACATTTAATGTAACCTCCACTGCAAACCAGGTCATTTGGTTCTGCTATTTGATCAAGAACAGTGACAATATATTCATGTTTTGTATAAATATACCAAATATCTGACATTGTATTCTTATTTGAACTTTGCTCTGCTTTTAAATGGTTTAAAACGCATTGATAGACATGTGACAATTTAACCAGAAATACGACATTGTTTTTCAATTGTAATGTGGATGTGCTTTTAGATGGTGGTTGAAAAGACAGCGATAACACGATGTAAATTCAACTAACTTTTGTCTGTCTTTTTGAGTGGGTGAATAGATGTCTCATTGATCAACGTCTCAACCAAATATTACCCAATTATCAGAGTTGAAATGACGTGGTGTGCCCAGTGGGCCACGATCCATCAAATCTCTATAAAGCAGACAACGACGTGTGTATTTCACACCACGATCATTTTTCACAAGGGATGAAAACCACACGCCCAAGTTTTGTATGGTCAAAGTGCCCTAAGAGTCGCGCGGTTGCCAGAAAACGCACACATCGAATGCGTCTGCGCGTGAAATGTGGACAATGCTCATCACCAAATGTATAATGCATTCACGTTGCAGTTATAGCCTACCCTCGTATCAGAAGTCAAGCATAGCCTATTTGCGGCACACATAAAATGCAGAGATATATTAGCCATTTAAAACATGCATTACACTGTGGGCTATAGCAGCTGAGTGTCACCTGAAACATATGTTCCATTACTAAAGTAACCTAATAAAACACGAACTATAAGAAAAGTAGACAGGAAACAAAAATACAAAAGTTAACAAAACGCACAATACCGTGTTCGACTGCAAGGATATAAACCCAGTCACTGAGATGGTGAGTCCTCTGGACTCCACACTGGAAGAAGACAGTATGCGCCTGACAGAAATATTGTTCCCGTTTTAGTCTTCAGCAAAGCCGACAGTGAGCAAGTCTTGGGCGCCTTTCCATTGGCTCACTATCGCTCGCTCTGCCCTCCTCCCAACTTCGTGCGCAACAGTATCTGAAAGGCGCTCTCGAGTTAATTAATATATAACACATTTGTTGGCCCTCTTCAACATGTACTTTTCTTTATATTATTGTTCGCTCTGCATTGTTGGGAAGAGCCCCTAAGTAAGCATTTCACTCACTACACCTGTTGTTTATGAAGCACGTGACAAATAAAATTGGATTTGATCAGTCTGATACTTCAGGTGCAATTTATAGGCTACTCTCACCTAAACGTTTTCGTTGGTTGGGAATTCCACATCAATGCGCAAAAGTTCGTGGTTTCCTCATAGTTATTGGTGTTACCTTGTAATTTATTTGAAATAGCCAATCAATAACAAATACCATCGTGCATTGTTCTTTCAATCAATGATTGAATCTGTGAGTATATAACCTGAGCTATAGCGTGGGTCAGCCAACGTTGTAGGTTATTGAGTCGCCATGAACATGCACAAACACAATCCATATTGTCATTTCCTTTAGCCTGGGGTGCATTTTGGAATGTCTACACAACCTTGGAGAGCAACAGTGAGCAATTTCCATTCTTAGAATAATAATAAGCTACAACAAATGTATTCCCTGTGGTGATTCTCTGATGCTCAATAACTTCTACTTCAATCATAAATTTTACTAGTTTGAAATCCGTTTGGCACATCTCATTTAAAGTATACATTCACATGAGATTGATGAAAAGATATATAGCAAAATATCCATAATCTCCACTGCCCTCTTGAGGAAGTTAAAACCATGAGGTGGAGACCGGGGTAGGCTTTATAATGTTTCAGATCAACCCGTGTGTGTTATCAGAAAGATGGCGGAAGCGGTTGATGAAGTGGACTCAATCTAATGGCGGTATAATCAAGGAGAATTGGAATAATGTCCAAAAGAAAGGAAAACAGAGCAAAGTAGAGTACATGGATGAGAATGTCACTTGGAGTGTACAGTCTGTAGATGAGGAGCAGCTGATCGAATTAACAATCTTGAGGAATCCATGAGAGATTTCCAAACTGGTGGAGAAAATGCTGAGTAAAGTGAAGGCTGTGAGGATCACGAGAGGCGGGCTTGTTTAGATCTTTTGTGCTTCTGAGGATCAGAAGAAAATGTGTGTTGCATCTCACCCGATTTGATCAATTTGAAGTGTTGTGTGTGTCTCTTAGGAACAGGGCACCCCTCAAGGGGGTTATATCTGGAGTCTCATGGGAAGTAGACGTTGAAGAGATAAACTATTCCTGGTGTGTTTCATGCACACCGGATGAATCGTGTGGTGCATGAAGAAAAAGTCAATCTGTTCTTTAATTTTTTGATATGGAGTCTCTCCCTACTCAAGTGCAGTTAGGATATATTAACTACAAAGTCAGAGCATTTATCCCAAGACCAATGCAGTGTGATCATTGTAAAGCTTTTGGTCACGTTTCAAGTGTTTGCAGAAGGGAGAAGCCGAGATGTCCATGTTGTGGAAAAGATCATGTGTTATAAAAGAGATTAAAATGTGACCTGTCATAGTTGTGGTGGGAACCATGAAGCCATGTCTAACGTACCCCACCCAATGGTGAAAGAGAATGAGGTGTCCAAAGTCAGGGCTTTCCAAAGCATATCATATGCAGCAGCTGTTAAAAGGGTTGAGGGCGTGAATGCTGCACTTGAAGAGTCCAGGTGGTGGATAGGCTGCAGGGTTTGCCTTTCACCAGCAGGATCCTGACATTTTAAAGGTTAAGAAGGTGGACTTTGTGGCCTTTATAGCTATAGTGATAAATGGCACTGCCAAGGTAGAAAGAAGGTCCAGGAAGATATTAATCATTGTGGAAGCGGCGGAGCGAATCCTGGGGCACAAGCCAGACCCTAATGCCTGAGAAGGGAGACATGGAGATTTAAAAGGAATCGCCAACGTTGTCCCCATTGTGAATGTTTGCTGCTTCCCAAGTCAAAGGGCTACCTATGGCTGAGGACACAAACAAGTACAAGAAGTCCCGCTACGACCTCCGCAGAGCCATCAGGACAATATAGGAACAAGATTGAATCCTATTACACATGCTCCACCGCCCGCTGCATGTGGCAAGGGCTACAGTCCATTATGGTTTAAAGGATGACCCAGCCTTGATCTGCCCAACGATGCCTTCCTTACCAGACAAACTCAATGCATTTTATGCATGCTTTGACAAAAACCATCCCCAGCATCTCGCTCTCCAAGGCCGTTGTGAGTACGGTCGGTATTTCAGGGCGTGTTCTCAGTGGGGTAGCCTAGTGGTTACAAGATCGAATCCCCAAGCTGACAAGGTAAAAATCTGTTGTTTTGTCCCGGAACATGGCAGTTAACCTACTGTTCGTAGGCCGTCATTGAAAATAAGAATTTGTTCTTAACTGACTTGCCTAGTTAAATAAAGATGACAAAAAAGAGCATGCGCAAAACAGCTGGCAGGCATATTCAAAGTTATTTTCAAACTCTACTTGTCCCAGTTTGTAATTCCTGCATGTCTCAAACTGATAACCATCATTCCTGCTCCCAAGGAAAACTGCCACAATGACTACCAACCTGTAGCACACATCTGTAATCATGAAGTGATTTAAAAGGCTGGTTACGGCACACATCAACACCATCATCCCAGACCAGGGATCATCAACTAGATTTAGCCGCAGGCCAATTTTTTCCTGAGCAGATGGTTGGGGGGGCAGAACATAATTACAAAGAATTAGCAAATTGCCCGCAAGAGTAGCAAACAGATATTTGACTAAAACAACATTTCAAACCTTGCTGACGTTATTATACGATCACCTCTCTATTATGCGTGGGAATACTTGGGCACAGATTTCCAAAATGAAAATCACTTGGAACGGAAGCCCTGGTGTTTTTACAATCTTTTATGTCCAACAATGATAACGGATATATATATATTTTTTTAAATACTTGAAAGAAAAAACATTGCCCTGGAAACTTGGAGGGCCAAATAAAACCACAGCCAATTGGGGAACCCTACCCAAGACACACTTCAATTTGCACACCGCCCCAACAGATCCATGAACGACACAATCTCAATTGCACTCCACACTGGCCTCAACCACCTGGATAAGAGGAATACCTATGTGAGAATGCTGAAAATCGACTACAGCTCTGCAGTCAACACCATAGTCCCCTCCAAGCTTGTCACCAAGCTTCTGACCCTTGGACTAAAAACTACCCTCTGCAACTTGATCCTGGACTTCCTGACTGGCCGACCCCAGGTGGTGAGGGAAGGCAACATCACTTTTGCCACACTGACCATCAACATGGGGGCCCCACAAGGGTGTGCTTAGTCCCCGACTGTACTCCCTGTTCACCCACGACTGTGTGGCCACGCACGACTCCAGCACGATCATCAAATTTGCTGATGATGCAACGGTGGTAGACCTGATCACCTACGACGGTGAGACAGCCTACAGGGAGGTGGTCAGTGAAATAGCAGTGTGGTGCCAGGACAACAACCTCTCCCTCAACGCCAGTAAGACCATGGAGCTGATTGTGGACTACAGGAAACGGGGGTGTGAACATACCCACATGGATACAGACGGTCTGCATTAACCCTTCTATTTTCGCTCTGACTCCATGCACTCACAGATTCCTACACACTCACTAACACACTCCCACCCACACACACACAATTTGCTCTCACACACACACAACACGCACAGACATTCCTACTGACTCTACACACACTCACATACAATCATAATATATACTGCTGCTACTCTGTTTATAATTTATACTGATGCCTAGTCACCCTACCCCTATACATACAGTAACTACCCCTACCACTCCAGTATCCCTGCACATTGTAAATATGGTATTGGAACTGACCCTGTATATAGCTACTGACCCTGGAACTGACTGTATATAGCTTACTTACTTTCTTGTGTTCTTTTTTAAAATAATACTACTGATTACTGCATTGTTGGGAAAGAGCTTGCAAGGCATTTCATTTCAAACATTTTAAATTGCAAAATTTGTACCATTTCACACCTAGTGCTAAATTAGCCCCTGTGCATTTTTTATTTGGGCCTAAAATAAACAGCATAAAAGAAAGGCAAATCTTTCAAAGGGAAAACATGTACTGTAATGTATGTGATAGGCTATCATGCCATTTAGGTTTTATATTAATAAAGTTAATCTGACACAGGCTACAACTCAAATCTAATGATTTCCCTGGAGACCTTTACTTGGAGTAAGGAGTTAAAGGCAATCTCGTATTGTGAACAGACCATAAACCACAATGAGCACACCAGACATGCACACTCTACTGTACTCTGAGTGAGGGAGTCTCCCAAGTGTACACACTGTTCTGCCCCATTTGGCTTGTAATGAAAGGACATAGCGTCTGCTGCTGCAATCAGGCAACAACAATGACCATTACATCACATTAGCCAACCCTGTACATATTGTGCTGGAGACAGAGATGATGATTGGGTTGAAGAGTCTGCAGAGATAGGACCAGAGTATTTATTTCCAGTAACCAGGCAGTCAACTCCACAATAATGTTCCTTTCAGGTTACAAGTGTCCAGTCACATGTAGTGAGCTAACTATTTATTACAATGCCATTACTAATCTGTCTAAACTATTTTCCAGACTAAAATGCTCTAAGAACTGTTTCACTAGCCTACACACACTTTGTTACCCAATGTACATATTCGTGTTCACCGTGTAGGCTGTTAATTGATTTTACATGTTCACTTAACTGTATCCAAAAGGCCTGAGAGGAAATCAATAGTGCTTTTAGGTGACAGTAATACTCTGATCAATACTTGGTCAGTACACACACACACACACACACACACACACACACACACACACACACACACACACACACACACACACACACACACACACACACACACACACACACACACACACACACACACACGTACACACGTACACACGTACACACGTACATTTTCTTCCACTCATGAGGTTTATTGAACACCACACAAGCTGATTGTTCAGAATGTTCATCATGAAACATACAAACATCGTCTTACGTCAGGTGGCGTCACGCTTACGCGTTACTCGTCTCCCAACTGTCACAAGACAATGACATACAAAAAGACACTAAGTATATTCAGATTCAAGCATTCAGACTGACTTTGTGAGTGCATGATAAGGTAACAGTCAGTGGGTCCAACAGACAATCTTGCATCTGAATCGATCTCCCATCAAATGTGACTTTGCCTTAGCAACAATGCCCCATGCCTCTTTTTGTATAATTGCAGTCAAAGGCCTGATTGTGCTTTTAAAAGGCGTCTGCATGCTTCCCAGCCAAAACAGTTTGTGCATATATAATGACGGCACTGGGGTGTTTTTGTTCGTTTTGGACTTCAATTAAGGTTTTTTTTTCGGCTGTTTGGACACACAAAGCAATGTTCTAGAGGCAAGCCAAAGTCAGTAGCCGAAGTCTACGCCTCTTGGTCCGTGATTGGTCAACAATAGGGATTCTAAGTCTTTGTTGTCATTCAACGAGACGACTCATTTTCATGAAAAAAATTCTCATTGAAAAATACTGCACCAAACAGTTAAATGTAAAATTGCACGACTAAGATCTCCTTGGCAAAAACATAAAAATGAATGAACAATTTTTTGAGTTATTCTGACCAGTTTGAGGAAGTGTATACAACTAGTCTCAAAATGGACAAAATACTATTGTTGCTTTTTTCAAGCAAAGGTCTTTTAAGGGAGTATGCGAGCACACTCGTTCGGTTCTCCAAGCTGAATTTGGCGAGGTGCTAGCTGAACTGAAGCATGCTGACGCCTTTATCTTACCCACATCCTGGTGATTGTGATGTGCTACTTTGAAAAGGTGTCTCAAATTTGCAGTAGTCAAACGCCACACTCCCTTCAAGCTTAAAAATATGCTAATACGAATCATTGATTCGACTTATATACTGAGTAAAAAACATTAAGGACACCTGCTCTTTCCATGAGACTGACCAGGTGAATGCTATGATCCCTTATTGATGTAACTTAGGTTAAAGAAGGATTTTTAAGCCTCGAGACAATGGAGACATGGATTGTGTATGTGTGCCATTCAGAGGGTGGTGAACAGGCAAGACAAAAGATTGAAGTGCCTATGAACGGGGTATGGTATTAGATGCCAGGTGCACCATTTGGGTCAAGAACTGCAACGCTGCTGGGTTTTTCCAAGCTCAACAGTTTCTCGTGAGTATCAAGAATGGTCCACCACCCAAAGGACATCCAGAAAATTTGAAGCATTGGCGTTCACATGGGCCAGCATCCCTGTGGAACACTTTTGACACCTTGTAGAGTCCACGCCCCGAGGGAAGGTGTCCTTAGTGTTTTGTACAGTCGGTGTATAGAGCTTTACATTGTAATGGGGCCACTCATCTCATCCACCACTATGACAAACCTTCAAGAGAAAGCATGACACACATTCCCTGGATATATACTTTTTATCCACATGAGAGCGCTTCAAAGAAAGTAAAGTCATTTTCAGTGCAAATAAACTCCAAACCACATAAACCCAAATTATATTAGGTCAAACTCATCCATTGTTTTGCCATGATAAATAGTCAAACAGTAATACTAATTGTAGTTAATATTAAAGTCAGTTAGTCTTACTGCTCAACCACACAGCTCTCTCTCTTTGTAATATTAGAAACATTCAAGTATGACCATTCAAGTCTTTTCTGAACACATTTTGGTGTACATAAACAATGCCTTTATATCGATTAACATTTTTTTGTTTAAATATATATTATAATTTAAAAACAGCAGCAAAATAATGCCTTCTACATATGCAATATATTGGTTGCCAGTGTCACACACCCTGAGAATATTGACCTTAGAGGACGAGTTGGAGCAACTGCAGGAGCTCCCTTTGACCTTCCACCTCTAGTCTACAGACTTGAGTTGTCCCAACCCCTTCTCACCCTGGACCTCTAGGCTACAGACCTGAGTTGTCCCAACACCTTCTCACCCTGGACCTCTAGGCTACAGACCTGAGTTGTCCCAAACCCTTCTCACCCTGGACTTCTAGGCTACAGACAAACCACTCTAGCCTGCCCCCTGCTGAAGGTTCCTGTCATAGTTCTCCTGGCAGATGCTGATGCGCTGGGTGAAGTACTCTGGGTCTGAGATGGCCTTGAGCAGGTCGTTCTGGACCAGACAGAGGTCATACAGCTCTGAGGTGGAGGCTGTGCGGGTCTCTGAGCCGTCTCGGTCTAGAAACACCTTCAGAACCATGGAACAAGAACAGAAACAACATGATATTTAAGGCAAAAAAATGATCTGCAAGGGGAAACTAATCCACATCCATATGAGTATGCATAAACCATCCAAAAGCACATTAACCGAGGCAAAAACACACCTTTGGGTGGACAATGGTGTCTTTGTCATTCTGTCGAATGTTGTCATCGATGAAGATGTGCTGGACATCCTGGTCGAAGGGGTCCACCCACAGAGGTTTCCCTCCCAGGAGGGAGTAGGTGTTCCTGGCCCACCTACAGATAAAGAGCCCAGTGTCCTGACTAGAGGTCGACCGATTAATCGGAATGGCCAATTAATTAGGGTCGATTTCAAGTTTTCGTAAACAATCGGTAATCTGCATTTTTGAACACCGGTAATCGGCATTTTTGAACACCGATCACGACCGATTACATTGCACTCCACAAGGAGACTGCATGGCAGGCTGACTATGTGTTATGTGAGTGCAGCAAGGAGCTAGCTAGCATTAAACGTATCTTATAAAAACAATCAATCTTAACATAATCACTAGTTAACTACACATGGTTGATGATATTACTAGTTTATATAGCTTGTCCTGCGTTGCATATAATCGATGTGGTGCCTGTTAATTTATCATTGAATCACAGCCTACTTCACCAAACGGTTATTTAACAAGCGCATTCGCGAAAAAAAGCACTGTCGTTGCACCGATGTACCTAACCATAAACATCAACGCCTTTCTTAAAATCAATACACAAGTATATATTTTTAAACCTGCACATTTAGTTAATATTGTCTGCTAACATGATTTTCTTTTAACTAGGGAAATTGTGTCTCTTCTCTTGCGTTCTGTGCAATAGAGTCAGGCTATATGCAGCAGTTTAGGCCGCCTGGCTCGTTGCAAACTATGTGAAGACCAACTTCGCCAAACGGGGGATGATTTAACAAAAGCACATTTGCGCAAAAAGCGCAATCGCTGCACGAATATACCTAAACATAAACATCAATGCCTTTCTTAAAACCAATACACAGTATATGTTTTAAAACCTGCATATTTAGTTAAAAGAAATCCAGGTTAGCAGGCAACATTAAACTAGGGATAGTGTCACTTCTCTTGCGTTAATTGCAGAGTCAGAGTCAGGGTATATGCAACAGTTTGGGCCGCCTGGTTCGTTGCGAACTAATTTGCCAGAATTGTACGTAATTATGACATAACATTGAAGTTACATCAATAAGGGATCATAGCATTCACCTGGTCAGTCTGTTATGGAAAGAGCAGGTGTCCTTAATGTTTTTTACTCAGTATATAAGTCGAATCAATTATTCGTATTAGCATATTTTTAAGCTTGAAGGGAGTGCAATGTAACAGGAATATTCAGACTTATGGATGCCACCCGTTAGATAAAATACGGAACGGTTCCGTATTTAGTATAGTATAGTATATGCCATTTAGCTGACGCTGAAAGAATAAACGTTTTGTTTTCAAAATGATAGTTTCCGGATTTGACCATATTAATGACCTAAGGCTCGTATTTCGGTGTGTTATTATGTTATAATTAAGTATATGATTTGATATTTGATAGAGCAGTCTGACTGAGCGGTGGTAGGCAGCAGCAGGCTCATAAGCATTCATTCCAACAGCACTCTCGTGCGTTTGCCAGCAGCTCTTCCCTGTGCTTCAAGCATTGAGCTGTTTATGACTTCAAGCCTATCAACTCCCGAGATTAGGCTGGTGTAACAGATGTGAAATGGCTAGCAAGTTAGCGGGGTGCGCGCTAATAGCGTTTCAATCGGTGACGTAACTCGCTCTGAGACCTTGAAGTAGTTGCCGCGGCTTTTGTGGAGCGATGGGTAACTATGCTTTGAGGGTGGCTGTTGTCGATGTGTTCCTGGTTCGAGCCCAGGTAGTGGCGGGGAGAGGGACGGAAGCTATACTGACACACTGGCAATACTAAAGTGCCTATAAGAACATCCAATAGTCAAAGGTATATGAAATACAAATGGTATAGAGAGAAATAGTCCTATAATTCATATAATAACTACAACCTAAAACTTCTTACCTGGGAATATTGAAGACTCGTGTTAAAAGGAACCACCAGCTTTCATATGTTCTCATGTTCTGAGCAAGGAACTTAAACGTTAGCTGTTTTACATGGCACATATTGCACTTTTACTTTCTTCTCCAACACTTTGTTTTTGCATTATTTAATTGAACATGTTTCATTATTTATTTGAGGCTAAATTGATTTTATTGATATGTTAAAATAAAAGTGTTCATCATATTGTTTTTAAAAAAATTGTCTGATTAATCGGTATCGGCTATTTTTGGTCCTCCAATAATTGGTATTGGCGTTGAAAAATCCTAATCGGTCGACCTCTAGTCATGACTACATCAACGAGACTGAAACTTTCACTGAGGACAATACAGAAAGAACTTCTCCATTACAACACAAACTTGGACTAAATTACCTATTGAAAGATGGATTTATGAGCTTGCACCTCCAATACTCGAGTGCCTTCATTGGTGTGATTAGGCTAGCCACTTGTCTTTTGGAAAAAAAGTCCACCTACCAGTCAAAATGGTCCTGGAAGCCCCCCAGGCACTGGACAGAGCTGAGGTACTGGTACAGGGCTCGCTCCCCGTCACAGGTCGACAGACGCTCCTCTGCCCGGGTCAGTACCGCCCCCTTCTTACTGCAGCGGATCTGGCCTGGTGTCTCATTCACACTCAGCTGGGGAGGGAGCAGAAAGAACACAGCTGGCTTTAGCATCTGTTATCTCTCTCTGACCAGCAGCGTATTAGAGATGTATCAGGTATCTAGCAGAAATTATGGAAATCCTCTGTAATTCAGCATAGCTATCATTTTAGAATCAGAGGAAGCAATTAAGCTTACAGGTCATGCAAGTTCCAAACCTGCTCAATCAAATGATCTTCTTTCACCCTCAATCTCTTCACCCTCAATCTCTGTGCCTTACACAAATAGCCCTTGACAGGAGACAGTTTGAATAATAATCATCTGGATGCTTCTTTTTTTTATTGCAGCTAACTGTGTGTGCCGTAGCAGCCTTTGAGCCTCCTCCTAGCAGAAATCGATGTGTTCTGCTCCAGTAAAAGAACAGGTACAAGAACACACTGAGGGGGCTGAGAAGAGACTGCAGGCACACTCTATACCCAGGGGAGTCGCACCACCCACCCTACATCTCACTGTGAATAACTTTCTGAACAGGGCACTGTTCCAACATCTGGGAACAAGCTTACAGATCAGATTTTTGACTCCTATATCCCACTGCCACAACCTCACAAACACACACACACAAGCCCAGATGCGCACACACACTAACTGTAGTCTTTCAGCTGAAACAGACTTGGCCCAAGCTTAAAAATGAGTCTATAATTGTGATTGTGGTTGACCTCTTCAAATCAGGCAGAGGAGGAAGAACATAATTTCTCTCAAAGGACTATGACTCACTCTCAGTAGCACATCCACCTGTAACAGGGTGTCACTCTCTCAATGACAAGCTGCAACAGAGAGCAGCCCACAATGAGTAATGATTGCAAGTACTGGGCTATTGGCAGGTTTGCTAACAGTAGTGATTATGATAAGAGCAATGTGCCCATTTAATATGGTAGCCTGTGAGGAAGAGCTTGGTAAAATGCCAGGACAACAGTCATTATTGCTACTGTCCTCGTGACACCACATCCAGCATCATACCCACAACCCAAAGCACTCATCAAAATGGTCAAAGAATCCAGTCACCCAAGTCACAGATATAGACTCTGCTACCGCACAGCAAGCGGTACCGGAGCGCCAAGTCTATTTTCAAAAGATTCCTTAACAGCTTCTACCCCCAAGCCATAAGACTGTTGAACAATTAATCAAATGGCCACCTGGACTATTTGCATTGACCCCCCCTTTTTGTTTTTTCACTGATGCTACTTGCTGTTTATTATGCAGTCACTTTAACCATACCTACATGTACAAATTACCTTGACTAATCTGTACCCCAGCACATTGACTCGGTACCGGTATCCCCTGTATATAGCCTCATCATTGTTATTTTATTGTGTCACTTTTATTTTTTACTTTAATTGGATTTACCTTAAGTGCTGGAAGGTCAGGGAAGAGTGGGTGGGAGCCCTGAGTGAGGGCACGGGACACTGCAGACAGCACACGGGGAAGGTCAGAGCCAAAAGTGCGGAACAGGATAGCAAAGTCCCTCCCCTCTGCCACCAGGTCTTTCAGTAGCTGGAAGAAGGAGGGCAAGATCCAGTGGTACAGCTGCCCATCCTCCCCCTTCACAGCCAGCTCCTTGTCCCCCTTCAGCTCCTTCGGCCATCGCAGCATCGCCAGGTGCTCATCCAGCACGCCCCGGAACCTACGACCTGCAGTGGAGCTGGTGAAACCTGCCACCCGGCCAAACTGGGAGTAGTAGCTGACAGCGCCCTCACATGGTGGAAGCAGGGAAGGTGAGTCACTCATCCACATCCACTTACCTACAGAGCCGATAAAGAAGCAGGTGTTAAGCAATTGCACACAACAATGACATCACCATGGCAGGTAGGCACAGTAGTGACTCCACTTATTGAATTCTCATGTCATTTATAGAAAAAGGATAGAGGTGTGCCACTACATTGTAAGTGGTGCATTTGCTCCTTGAAAAATATTGTTTAATTTTCATAGACCACTACTTCAAATAAAACTGTCTACATGTAGGAATTAAGTGACCTTTTAGACTGAGGTCGCCTGGCCCCTCAGAGGCTTGTTACTTATATTGCAACCTGGTCTTACCTTGTTTACTCATTTGTCCCCATGTCACTGTGGAAATGAAGTAATCCAAAGCTGCAATAGTTCCTTGACTTGTCACAGCATCAGACACCAAGATGGTGTTATTGAGGTCAACGTGAAGGACAAGCTTTTTCTTCTTTACACACAACCCATGAGGCACAGACACTGTTCGGGCTTCTTCAGTGGCACAGCAATCGTTCGCATTTCCTTTGGAGTGTGGAGTCGGGTGCTTATCTGTCGCCGGGTCATGTCCATTACGACTGTCCTCATTGTTTAGAGAAGCTGAGGGATGATCACCTGTCTTGTCGCAGTATGCCATTATGTGGCTCCACTCTCGAATGATCGGTTGTGGAAACCTGATTTTCTTTGACTAACGTTGGCTTGCTAACCAAGTTGTCATTGATAATAGCCAGAGGGTTAAGGCAAGTGACTGAAACCAGAACCTCTTCGTCCACAACAGTAGTTGTATTTGTAGCCAACTAGCTACATGGCTATAAGACAGCTATTACACTTGTCAAAACAGGTTATTTTTGCAAAACATATTTTAAAAGAGCTGGTTGGTACAACTAGTCACATAAAAATACCACACTCCGGCCTTTTCGTCGACTCAGCGCCAGAAAATGATATTTACTTCCTTATTCTTTAACGCCGTTTCTTCTTCTCTTACTGTAGTGTGGCGTCTGCAAGTAAATACAGTAAGAAGCGCCATCTAGAGGAGCAGTGCAGGTTGGAGTACCAACAACTTCACAAAACATAAACATACTGAGGCTAAAAAGAAACATCTGATTTGGTGAATAATTAAACGTTCCCAAACTATTCTCTGCCAGGAAACTTCATTCACGTTACTACTGAATCAGTGTGTACACAAACAACCTTTTAGCGCTTCTCAAAAAAGGGTTTTATTTATATTAAACCATATATTATATTCACAGCAGCATTCTCATTAATCCCGACTTTATATATGCAGTCCATTACAAAGGAAGGGAGGAGAGGGGTGTACAAGACAGTCCACTCAAACAGAAATAAAGATATGTAGCAGGAGAGGTAACCGCATTCTATTCTAGTGCTACTGTGTATCAACATGCACATTTCAGTGTATATCAAGCCGGTATCTTGCCAAAAATTGCATCCACAGGATTGGATAATTTACCAAGTAAAAATAAAATAAATCTAAAGGAAAGCAACTAAATCCAGGTGAGTATGAAAGTAGTAAACAGAAAGACAGTAACTTGTTAAAAACTTAAAATGGTAGACTCTGTGAAATGACGTGGCCATAAGCAGCACCAGCGGGATGAGCGAGATGTAACACTTTTGTATTTATTAGGGACCCCACCATGCAACACTTTGCTCTCACACGGTCACACTGTGTATCTGCACGGGTTCGCTTCAGGCTGTTCACAGTGTGGTAGCCAAGGCCCCAAAACAGCAGAGAAACTTAGCCTAGCGCGGCCACACTCAGTTTCAGAATTAGACCCACTATGCCATTTACTCTCTGCATCGGTCACACCGCTGAATCTACCTTAAATTTCTGCACCGTCACACTATTACATCAATTGCTACAATTTCAACCCAGTTTACAGAATCAAACAGAAATTACAAAACACATCAGACCAGGCAATACCTCAATGAGAATTATCAAATAAAAACAAATGCTTACACACACACACACACACACAACTCCCATCCTCCCACCTCACGGTTTCCCCTCATTCACAACAGGTTGTTGTTCTGGGGGGGAAATTAGTTTGGTGTTGGCGACTTCCCTTTGTGACCTCTGAGCCAAAGCATGATCATGGGATAAATAGGTGTCATTTAAAGTGGCGTTTTAGGGGATACCCAAACAAAGGTGCATTCTATCAGCCAACAATGGGCTGCAACCCAGAGGCTCTAGGACAACAGGAGTGTGGAGGCTTTTGTTGTATGTGCAAACATGCCATTTGTATGCGTGTGTGCGCTTAGTATGTGTAAGGAAATACATTGCATGGATATTACTACATATACAGTATGAGTTGGTCTGGATCGGTTGATGTGTAAATACAGATGAACGTGGAAAATGTGTGAGTCTGTGGGTCTGTCCACCGCATCTGTGGTGACGGGTACATGTGCTGGTCTTTTGGCCACAGAACCAGTTATTTAATTTCTAGCATTGCACCAGTGAGGGACACCCTAAAGATGCCGAGTTAATTAGTAAGCACTGAAGTGTCTTTTACTGAGGAGAATATTTCCACAACTGGAACTTTACGCCGTGTCGGTGGCACCTCAGCTATGCCCTAGTCCACTTCCTCCATGTTGCTGTAGGACGGAGTAGCACATTCTCCAGAGTGTGCAAACAGCTCAGAGGTCACTTCTGGGGTCAGCGGAGGGGGTCCTTCAGGGTCCAGGTCTGTCCCAAAGAGGGCCTGGCTAGAGGCCTGTAAAATAAACCAGTGTAAATCAATCATGCCTTTTCTAGACCAGCTCCCTGACAGGAAGACCAGACGGGTCTGTAAACAATGCAAAAGCAAAAACACTGGACTGACAGTTTGACCACTCCTTGCAGCAAAAATAAAAGCTGGGAAAACAACAATTTCCATGTTTGAAATAATATCTGAAGGATTCCCAACAGTAACTGATTGAAAAATAATATTAATTAACACAGCATAAGGTTGACAATTTAAGTGCTTGTTTATTGGAGCATCATTGAGATTGAAGTACCTGAACAAATTGCTGGGGAAATGCATTTCTTTTTAAATAATAGCAACTATTCTAATGACAGAGCGCTTTGAAAAGGAAAAATCTACCTAAAATCTATATCTTTTGGTATTTATTTCATTCGTCCATTGTTGATATAGTTCCAAAATGTTTTGCATGTCAGCGATGACATTTTCAAGATGCATCTTTCAAAATACAGCCATTATAATTCATTGTAAGAATGAGATGAAATACATACTGCATACCATCACGGTTGCATAAATCAATGTATATGTGCCCGGACACATACTGGGAATTTAAAGCAGATATAGTGACTAGACTCAGCTCTGAAACACACACCTACAAGGGAGAGACATGACAGAATGCACTGTGAAATCCCTAAGACTTGAACATATCACTACAACACTGTTACAGGGCGTAGTCTATATACCAGCAGCACCGATAATCATGAAACGTTGGAGGAACTTATATTGAGAGACGGACAGCCTCTGTCCTAGTGTCATTAAATCCCTGCTAAGCTAGGAACTGTTTAAACTGTACATTAGTGCACTTCTCAAACAGTCATAAAGCTCGGACATAGCTAGCTACTTCACCAGTGTAATGCAAAGCAGCACATTAAAAAGGTTACTTCTGCTTTAATGGCTTTCGTGAAACAAAGAGAAAACAGTTCCAATACAAGTATGACAGGGATAAGTCAAATTAATGGCCAGAAATAAACAAACCTGCTGAATTAAGAGCTGTTGACTACATAAAATCTAAAATAATCAGCAACGTGAAAAACAGGAAAAAGCTAAGGCATATAATCACTTAGTGAGTCTATAACACTATTCATTGAGATGGCAAAAACACAATGTTAACTGTCTTCAGGCTACAGTACAAAGTCATGACTGTACAAGCAAGCAGATATCGCCAACATACAATGACCAGGGTGGTGTTAAGGAGGACATTTCTGAGTGCAGTTCTACCCCTTATTATTACAGTAGTACTTCAACGCTATAGCCTTCAAGTCATCTCAGCAGCATTACTTGTGCAAAAGATGGGCCTATCCATTCCTAAATGTGCATTTCATATTTTAGTACAAAAAAACCTACATGGTGAGAGACTTGGGAGGAACACAAATAAAGGGGAGAGTACAGTTGAGACCTGTTTTGGTATGTTGAACTAGAATATAGGGTAGTTTAGAAGGGCTTAAATTATGGACTGCAGTACGCAACAAAAAAAGTCAACTTCACAAAGCCATGCTGAGCAAAGTAACTATTTTGTTTAATTGAACCTTTATTTAACTAGGCAAGTCAGTTAAGAACAAATTCTAGAAGCAGCTCAGTCGGTTTCTCTTTAACGATGCATAGAATTGATTAAAGGATATCATGTGTATACTTTTGTTTAATTTCAAAGTGTTTAGCAGAATGTTAATTTATAGGCCATCTTCAAATACTAAACAATAAAAACATATATAAATAATGGCATAGACAATTTAAAGTGCAATAAATTTGACTTAATTTCTCAGTGTATAAGCTTTCATGTGCATCTGTATTGGGGTGTGTATGTAATGGGGTGTGAGACTGGCCACTTAGCCCCAGTTGGCTCAGTAGAGCAGGGGGTAGATCAGGTCCAGGAACAACGCTAGCAGAGCAGCCAAGGTGCCCAGGACCAAATATCGTACGCAGTCATCATCGGAATAATCTGAGATCCTTTGGCGCCGCCGTCGCACCTGCCCCTCTACCCCCTCCTCCTCCCTCCTCCTGGCTGCTCTTCTCCCCAGGCTGGTGCGGAACAGGCCCCGGGGGCCCTCTTCAAGACCCTCTTCTTCCTCCTCCAGTTCCTGCCATATTAGAGAGGCCTGCGATGGCGGAAACCTGTGTCAGCTTCTGGGAAAGGCTTGGTTCTAAAGCACAGTCCCCTCACCACAGCCAGACTTCCAGGGGCAGGGGTCGGCAACAGGTGGTTTCTTTTGGCCACCCAACGGGGAGGGGGGGAATTCAGCATAATCAATGATCGAAATGATTGTTTGAAAAGAACAATCTCTTTGTGGAATTAGTTGTAGTCAATTTGCTTTGTAAGTTATGTTCCGGCCCCCCGACCATCCACTTTGTCAAAAATCGTCCAACAGCTGAATGGAGTTGCCTACCCCTGCCATAGGGTCAAGGACAAGCCAGACACTTTCAAGGAATACATTACTGGGGTTCTGACTAATTAACCAAGACGCCCCTCACTCATTCACATGGCATACACAGCATGGGGACAGCTCAGAGCGATGTGAGTGGGGTGCTTTTCTCATAAGAGTTAGCTAATAGATGAATTAAATCACACATATTTAGACAGATTCCAACCCCCCAATATAAACTAATGAGTTCAAGAGAAAATGTACCATAGACCCAATCTTTCTCATAGGCATGAACAGACCACTTGCACAAAAGTTTGACTTGATGGTGAATACACACAGCCCCAACTTATTAATTCTGGCAATGAACTTCGTTTTCAGCATTTGGACAGAATAAAATACATCTTAAAATGTCAATACAGATCAGACCAAAGAGGCAGGAGAAAGCCCATGTCTGTCACTTCAAAATTGTGCATAGGACAACAAGTTGTTAGTGTGAACAGATTTTTCTCCAAGCACCTATTCAACTTAGAAACAGCTGGTCCTGTATCAAACACTTTTGATGAACAAACCAATTGCCTTGAGAGCAATGAAATTAGATTAAACCTCTTACTCTCATCCACAGCTTTAGACACACACATTAGCCCCTTGGCATCGGAGATCATTTCTCTAAAAGGACCACAAGCAAGCAATCAAATATCTCCCCATGAAGAGGAATAGATTAACACAGTACTACATTTCTTATTCAAGTGGTGAACATGTAATAAAAATTGTTTAAAAAAAATGACAATATACCCCAAGAAAGTTTAATTGAATATACTCCTGCTGCACTACACCTTGAAGATGCTTTCCTCCTACCACCATATAATGGATCCTGGGGAGGGGTCTCTGAAAGGTAAAGATGGGCACTCTCACCTGGCTGGCGGTGGCTCCTGCAGCGGTGGGGGACTCGACCCCGAGGGGCCCTAGGAAGCGAGGTGGTCGTTCCACGGGGGAGTTGCGTCGGCGGTAGAACAGCACGTAGGCGTAGCGTGTCACCACCTGGTTCTCCTCAACTGTCGTCACTGTGCTGTCATCAAACAGACGCCAGCCTGGGAAAGAGAAAGGACGAGGAGTTTAGTTTAGTTCTCCCCCCCAAGTATATTAGTATGAACAAAACACAACAAACATATGTTTAAACCAATGTTTGCCATGGACAGAAATACAATATACACCGAGTATACAGTACCAAACATTAGGTACACCTTCCTAGCAGAGTTGCACCCCCCCTTTACTCTCAGAACAGCCTCAATTCATCAGGGCATGGACTCTAAATGGTGTTCCACAGGGATGCTGGCCCATGTTTACTCCAATGTTTCCCACAGTTGTGTCAAGTTGGCTGGATGTCCTTTGGGTGGCGGACCATTCTTGATACACACGAGAAACTGTTGAGCTTGAAATAACCCAGCAGCGTTGCAGTTCTTGACACAAACCGGTGCGCCTGGCACATACCCTGTTCAAAGGGACTTAAGTATTTTCTGTTGCCGATTGTCTTGCCCCTTCATGTCTCAAGGATTAAAAATCCTTCTTTAACCTGTCTCCTCCCCTTCATCAACACTGATTTAAGTTGATTCAACAGGTGGTCTGAGTATCCCTCACCTGGTCTGAGTATACACTGAGAATTTGTTGTATTCTCAGTGTATACTCATGTGAAGCCTATTTCAGTCAACCACTCACCGACATCACTGCGCTGGCTGTTCTGGGCACTGGGCAGGCGTGCATAGGCTGTGTAGTGACCTCCGATCATACCCCCGTAGTGATTAATGACAGCATAGAGGTCATAGATTGGCGGCTGCTGCATGTCATCCTTCTGACCAATACAGAACTTACTGAGGTCCAGGTTCCTGAAAGACAAGAAAACATGCAGTGAAAACCTTGTCGTATTTGAGGGAATTCAACCCAAGTCATCGAGTGGTGTGAAGGGTAGTATAAAGGGTGTGATATATTAAAGGGATAGTTCACCCAAATTACACAATTATATATTGGTTTCTTACCCTGTAATCTATGGACAAGGTATGACAGCAATCCATGCTTTGGTTTAGTTTCCCTGGCACCGTTTCCACGTGCTAACATTTTAGCATTTGTGGCACAAATCCCATTCAAGTCATGGGACAGATATGAGCATTTTTTTATGCATTATGTTCAAATAATCTCTCCACAATCAATGAGACACTTTTGGATGATTTAGACATGAGCAAAAAATGCTAGTAGCAGTCCCACGGCTTGAATGGGATTCGTGCCACAAATGCTAAAATGTTAGCACGTGGAAACGGTGCCAGGGAAACTAAACCAAAGCATGGATTGCTGTCATACCTTGTCCATAGACTGCTTACAGGGAAAGGATATAAATATCTTGGAATTTTAATTGATGACGGCCTCTTTTAAATTGCATATTCAACAACGTACAAAAAGAATTGAAGCTGAAATTGGGATTTTATGTTAGGAATAAGGCCTGTTTTTATTTTGAAGCCAGAAGGAGGCTCGTATCAGCTACATTTATGCCTTTACTAGACTATGGGGATATTTTATATACGAATGCTTCCGCTCAGTGTTTGAGATCAATTGACACTCTTTACCATGGCACTTTGAGATTTATTTTAAACTGCAAAACCCTTACGTACCACTGCACTTCGTATACCAGGGTTGGCTGGCCTTCTCTCGTAGGCTCAGTCACTGGTATACTTTTATTTACAAAGCTATTTTGGGTTTACTACCTTTTTATTGTTCGGAAATGTGGTGGGTACTTCGTTCGCTGGACTTTATCCTGCTAACTGTTCCAAATGTCTGAACTGAATTTGGTAAAAGGGCTTTTATGTACTCTGCGCCATCGTCTTGTAAAACCTTACAAAATACTTTTAAAATGGAAGAACTTGTCCGGATTGTTTTTTTTTTAAATCAATGATGAAGGATTTTGAGGCTGATTCCCTGACCTGTCAATGTTTTTAATTTGCTGTTCTATACTCTTGTGAATTCAATGGTTTTTACTAGATTACTTGTAGTTTTTCATGTTGTCTGTCTGTAATCTTTTGTAATGACTTGGTGCTGCCTATCTTGGCCAGGGCGCTCTTGAAAAATATATTTTAATCTCAATGAGCCCTTCCTGGTTAAATAAAGGTTAAATAAAATAAATAAAAAAGGAAACCAATGAGTAATTTTGTTATTTGGGTGAACTGACCCTTAACGTCTGTGTATGTCATTTTTACCTGACAGGGAAGTCGACCATGTCGTTGATCTTGTCCCTCCAGATGAAGCTGCGGAAGGAGAAGCGCTTGAGCTGGATGATGAGAACGTTGGGCAGACGCCACAGCAGCAGCTGCTTGGAGGCTTCCCTGTGCTGCTGGCACTTTGGACAGTACCTGAGAGAGAGAGAGAGAGAGAGAGAGAGAGGAGGAGCGGGAGAGTTCCTGTTAGCTTTGTAATCCATCAAAACAATTGCGAAATCAGTAAAAGAACAATGACGATGTTAACTGTGCATCATTGCTTTATGTGACTGTAGGGCCACATTTGAGTATGTGCACGTGTTAGTGTATGTTGAAGGCTATGTTGATATGTGTGTGTTGTTCCTACCATGCCTCCTCTGGTGCCAGCACCTCAGGCCTAGTGAAGAGATTAAGGCACTGCTCCAGGGTGAAGTGTCCAGCCCTGGCCGTCTCACTGACCGACCCAGGGTCCTCCTTAAAGTCCAGCTCCTTGGACCGGACCAGCACATACTCCTTGAGACGCTCGTTGTTCTTCCACACTAGTGCCAGGGTGGATTCGTCAGGGAGGTCCAGAACAGCCTCTTCTGGAGGAGGGAAAGACATGACAAACACTGAAAAATACATATTGTAAAAGGAATAATGTTGAATAATACCCAGCAGATCAATGCGTTTCTGCTTTGTCTTACATTAGGGGTAAAGGATGGGTATGGGATAGTGACCTATCAGGCCCATGTCTTACCCCTTTCCTCCAGTTTCTGCTCCTTGCTGTTGGAGTCGAGGATGGAGATGTAGAACTGAGAAGCGTGGCTGGACGCAGATTCTGATGGTTGCTGGTAGCCTGTCACTGCAGCTAGAAACAAACAGTAGAAAACACAGTCACAAATCACAGAGTGACAGGATTAAACAATGAAAGATATCTATGGTCAGGTGAAAAATCGCATGGAAAAAGTGGAAGTTAAAAACAATATTATCGATAACTCAATGACAGACTATGCTTGCCTTTACCTTCTGGCCTGACAGCCTTCTCACAGGAGGTCTCCTTTTCTCCCTCGGGGTCCTGGGAGCAGGAGGAGGGCTCAAAGAAGCCAGAGTCTATGGTGCGGGTGGAGAGGGCGTCTGGATCTCCGGCTGGGTGTGCTGAAGCCTGGGCTGTTTCTAATGGAGACTCAGGGACCAGAAAGGGGCTCTCCTGATCAGAGTCCCCCACCCCACCGCCCCTAGCTTCATCCCCTGGCCCCACACCATCAGGGGTCTCTGCTGGAGGGGGGAGGTCAACACGGCACTGGGTGCCCTCTGGGGACGTTCTACCAGACTGAAAGGGAGGCTGGAACACGTTCACTGAATACCTACACAGAGAGATGGGGAAAGGGGTGTGAACATAGGAATCAGTTACAGTCCAACAATGACAAAATTAGCATGTTGTATTGACTAGGGATGTGACAAATTTAAAAATGTTAATGTTTAAACTGCCATTTTTGCATTATTTAACCACCGAGAGTTGACCTCCATGCCCCCGCTGAAATCTAATTGGCATAATATAAATGTCCTTCAAAATGTCTGATTAAGCTAGAGGTATGTTTTTGTATGGGCTCATCTAAAAACGGTACCGCCAATCAAAATCAAATCAAATTTTATTTGTCACATACACATGGTTAGCAGATGTTAATGCGAGTGTAGCGAAATGCTTGTGCTTCTAGTTCCGACAATGCAGTAATAACCAACAAGTAATCCAGCTAACAATTCCAAAACTACTACCTTATAGACACAAGTGTAAGGGGATAAAGAATATGTACATAAAGATATATGAATGAGTGATGGTACAGAGCAGCATAGGCAAGATACAGTAGATGGTATCGAGTACAGTATATACATATGAGATGAGTGTGTAAACAAAGTGGCATAGTTAAAGTGGCTAGTGATACATGTATTACATAAGGATGCAGTCGATGATATAGAGTACAGTATATACGTATGCATATGAGATGAATAATGTAGGGTATGTAACATTATATAAGGTAGCATTGTTTAAAGTGGCTAGTGATATATTTTACATAATTTCTCATCAATTCCCATTATTAAAGTGGCTGGAGTTGAGTCAGTGTCAGTGTGTTGGCAGCAGCCACTCAATGTTAGTGGTGGCTGTTTAACAGTCTGATGGCCTTGAGATAGAAGCTGTTTTTCAGTCTCTCGGTCCCAGCTTTGATGCACCTGTACTGACCTCGCCTTCTGGATGATAGCGGGGTGAACAGGCAGTGGCTCGGGTGGTTGTTGTCCTTGATGATCTTTATGGCCTTCCTGTAACATCGGGTGGTGTAGGTGTCCTGGAGGGCAGGTAGTTTGCCCCCGGTGATGCGTTGTGCAGACCTCACTACCTTCTGGAGAGCCTTACGGTTGTGGGCGGAGCAGTTGCCGTACCAGGCGGTGATACAGCCCGACAGGATGCTCTCGATTGTGCATCTGTAGAAGTTTGTGAGTGCTTTTGGTGACAAGCCGACTTTCTTCAGCCTCCTGAGGTTGAAGAGGCGCTGCTGCGCCTTCTTCACGATGCTGTCTGTGTGAGTGGGCCAATTCAGTTTGTCTGTGATGTGTACGCCGAGGAACTTAAAACTTGCTACCCTCTCCACTACTGTTCCATCGATGTGGATAGGGGGGTGTTCCCTCTGCTGTTTCCTGAAGTCCACAATCATCTCCTTAGTTTTGTTGACGTTGAGTGTGAGGTTATTTTCCTGACACCACACTCCGAGGGCCCTCACCTCCTCCCTGTAGGCCGTCTCGTCGTTGTTGGTAATCAAGCCTACCACTGTTGTGTCGTCCGCAAACTTAATGATTGAGTTGGAGGCGTGCGTGGCCACGCAGTCGAGGGTGAACAGGGAGTGCAGGAGAGGGCTCAGAACACACCCTTGTGGGGCCCCAGTGTTGAGGATCAGCGGGGTGGAGATGTTGTTGCCTACCCTCACCACCTGGGGGCAGCCCGTCAGGAAGCTTCATGACGAGCTTGGAGGGTACTATGGTGCTGAATGCCGAGCTGAAGTCGATGAACAGCATTCTCACATAGGTATTCCTCTTGTCCAGATGGGTTAGGGCAGTGTGCAGTGTGGTTGAGATTGCATCGTCTGTGGACCTATTTGGGCGGTAAGCAAATTGGAGTGGGTCTAGGTTATCAGGTAGGGTGGAGGTGATATGGTCCTTGACTAGTCTCTCAAAGCACTTCATGATGACGGAAGTGAGTGCTTGTCGTTTAGCTCATGCACCTTAGCTTTCTTGGGAACAGGAACAATGGTGGCCCTCTTGAAGCATGTGGGAACAGCAGACTGGTATAGGGATTGATTGAATATGTTCGTAAACACACTGGCCAGCTGGTCCGCGCATGCTCTGAGGGCGCGGCTGGGGATGCCGTCTGGGCCTGCAGCCTTGCGAGGGTTAACACGTTTAAATGTCTTACTCACCTCAGCTGCAGTGAAGGAGAGTCAGCATGTTTCCGTTGCAGGCCGTGTCAGTGGCACTGTATTGTCCTCAAAGCGGGCAAAAATTATATTATTATTTAGTCTGCCTGGGAGCAAGACATCCTGGTCCATGACTGGGCTGGTTTTCTTCTTATAGTCCGTGATTGACTGTAGACCCTGCCACATGCCTCTTGTGTCTGAGCCGTTGAATTGAGATTCTACTTTGTCTCTGTACTGACGCTTGGCTTGTTTGATAGCCTTGCGGAGGGAATAGCTGCACTGTTTGTATTCGGTCATGTTACCAGTCACCTTGCCCTGATTAAAAGCAGTGGTTCGCACTTTCAGTTTCACGCGAATGCTGCCATCAATCCACGGTTTCTGGTTAGAGAATGTTTTCATCGTTGCTATGGGAACGACATCTTCAACGCACGTTCTAATGAACTCGCACACCGAATCAGCGTATTCGTCAATGTTGTTATCTGACGCAATACGAAAGATATCCCAGTCCACGTGATGGAAGCAGTCTTGGAGTGTGGAATCAGCTTGGTCGGACCAGTGTTGGACAGACCTCAGCGTGGGAGCTTCTTTTTTTAGTTTCTGTCTGTAGGCAGGGATCAACAAAATGGAGTCGTGGTCAGCTTTTCCGAAAGGAGGGCGGGGCAGGGCCTTATATGCGTCGCGGAAGTTAGAGTAACAATGATCCAACGTTTTTCCACCCCTGGTTGCGCAATCGATATGCTGATAAAATTGAGGTTTTTTAACAAGGCTAATCTGAAAACAAGACTCCCAATCAACCTCTGTCTGCAGCGTCCGAACAGTTTGGCTACACACTAATAAGACCGCTCTATGGAAATCTGAGACTGATGAACGCGCGTACATGACGGTTGTTTTGCTTTAGGACCCCCAAAGTCTTACAAAACTCATCTGTAGGTAGCCCGGTACCACGGATTACAAAGGGAAAACCAGCCACGTTGCGGACTCCGACGTCTTCCTCCTGGACAAGCTAAACACATTCTTTGCCCGCTTTGATGAAAACACAGTGCCACCAACGCGGCCCGCTCCCGAGGACTGTGGGCTGTCATTCTCCGTGGCCGACTTAAGTAAGCCATCGGAGTGTTTAGGGACATATTCAATCTCTTCCTATCCCAGTCTGCTGTCCCCACTTCAAAATGTCCACCACTGTTCCTGTACCCAAGAAAGCAAAGGTAACTCAACTAAATGACTATCGCCTCATAGTCCTCACCTCTGCCATCATGAAGTGCTTTGAAAGGCAAGGATCATATCACCTCTACCTTACTCCATAGACCCACTTCAATTTGCATACCGCCCCAATAGATCCAAAGACTACGCAATCGCCATCACACTGCACTATCCCATCTGGACAAGAATGCTGTTCATGGACTACAGCTTAGCATTCAACACCATACTACCCTCCAAGCTCATCATTAAGCTTGGGGCCCAAGGTCTGAACCCCGCCCTGCACAAATGGGTCCTGGACTTCCTGACGGGGCACCCCTAGGTGTTGAAGGTTGGAAACAACACCTCCACTTCTCTGATCCTCAACACAGGGGCCCCCTCCTGTACTCCCTGTTCACCCATTACTGCGTGGCCAAGCACACCTCCAACTCAATCGTCAAGTATGCAGACGACACAACAGTAGCAGGCCTGATTTCCAACAATGACGAGACAGCCTACAGGGAGGAGGTGAGGGCCCTGGGAGTGTAGTGCCAGGAAAATAACCTCTCACTCAACGGCAACAAAACAGCAGAGGGAGCACCCCCCTGTCCACATCGTTGGGACCGCAGAGGAAAATGTGGAACGCTTCCGTGGCGTACACATCCCTGACAATCTGAAATGGTCCACTCACACAAACAGTGTGGTAAAGAACGCACAACAGCGCCTGTAACCTCTGGAGGCTGAAGAAATTCACCTTAGCCCCTAAGACCCTCACAAACTTTTACAGATGCACCATTGACAGCATCCTGTCGGCTGTATCACCACCTGGTACTGCAACTGCACTGCCTGCAACCACAAGGTTCTGCAGAGGGTGGTGCGTCTGTCCAACGCATCACCAGGGGCAAACTACCTGCAGCACCCGATGTCACAGGAAGCCAAAAAAGATCAACCACTCGAGTCACGGCCTTCTCACCCAGAAGGCGAGGTCAGAACAGGTGCATAAAAGCTGGAGCAAAGAGACTGAAAAACAGCTCCTATCTTAAGCCCATCAGACTGTTAAATAGCCATCACTAGCCAGCTACCAACCAGTTACTCAACCCTGCACCTTTAAGGGTACTGCCCTAAGTATATAGACATGGAATCACTGGTCACTTTAATAATGTTTACATACGATTTTACGCCTTCATATGTATTTACTGTATTCTAGTCAATGCCACTCCAATATTACTCATCCTAATATTTATGCATTTCTTAATTCATGTTTTTTTCTTTTACTTTGAGATGTGTATTGTTCGATACTACTGCACTGTTGGAGCTTGGAACACAAGCGCTTGCTATATCTGCAATAAAACCTGCTGAATATGTGTATGTGACCAATAACATTTTATATGGATTTACTAGTTTAAACATTTAATGGAAGTATATATGGAAGTAGTTTGGTGCCAAAACAATTGGTTAAATATGGAATAGAAAATTAACAATTTCCAGACAATTAAAAAATATATTTTTTTGTTTATATACACTAGAATCAAAAGTTTGGACACAACTACTCATTCAAGGGTTTTTCAATATTTTTTCTACATTGTAGAATAATAGTGAAGACATCAAAACTATGAAATAAAAAAATCATGTAGTGACCAAAAAAAGTGTTAGATATAAATATATTTTATATTTATTTATATTTATTTTCCACCATAATTTGCAAATAAATGTATTAAAAATCCTACAATGTGATTTTCTGGATTTGTTCTTCTCATTTTGTCTGTCATAGTTGAAGTGTACCTATAATGAAAATTACAGGACTCTGATCTTTCTAAGTGGGAGAACTTGCACAATTAGTGGCTGACTAAATACTTTTTTGCCCCACTGAAGGCAGACTTTGCGAGGATTTAAAATATATAGTGTCATTTTGTGTAAATATATGCAAAATATGCATTAGTCATACATGAAGTGTTTTTTAAATAATTCCACGAAATGACAATATTTTGATAAAATGATCTGTAAAAGCCTGACCATTGATTGTCTTATCACAAAAGCATTCTGCCTTGAAGCAATGTGTTAAAAACAGATTCCCATAATAAGCAAATTAGCGCATATTTAAGGACAGTTTGTCTCATTTGCATAAAACTTGTAATACAATAATATATTGCATTTGTGTATACTTTCAACTGGTAAAGATTCAGTCTGATGAGAGTAAAGAAAAAAAATCCATATTAGCCTATGGTGCCTGGCCTTAACACTTTTTTGGTTACTACATGATTGCATGCGTGTTATCAACGATGACGTGCTTTCTATCCCTGGTAACTCATTTGAAAGATGCATATCTTCTCCTACTAACATACAGCATTGTTGTGTTAGGCATTTCTTACGATGTACATATGATGATAATCGGGACCTGTTAATGGTATTTTGCGATAACTGCACTGTGATTTTAAAAATTTGTAAAAAATAAAATTCAGTTTCAGGTTAAGAATTTCTCTCTCAATGTTAACCTCAAATTAATTTAAATGTCACACGCCCAGTATTGGCATCTATATTTGATTTTATAAATCCATCGACTGGGGAGATCCCAGTGGTACCTTGAGTATCCTTCCAGCAGCTGGGACAGACGGGCGTAGGTGAGTCTGGACTCGGGGACACTGACCAGGAAAGGAAGCCCCACGTTCTCCATGTTGGGGTGACACAGACTCTTGTGGTTGGACCAGTGATTTTTCTGGCAAGCCCTGAAACATGAAGGAAAAAAGTTTGGTTTTTCATGAGTTAGGAATCATTTAGGAGACAAAGGGAAATAGTTGTGAAATAGTTATCCTATGTCATTGTGTTTTTATTGGTAGAGAAACTCAATTGCCTCGCAACATTAGTGCCAGCTGACATTTAGTGTGTTGACTCACTGATTGCAGTAGCCCACGCGGTAGCAGCGGGTGCAGCGTTTCAGCTTCTCCTCCTCTGAGAGGGGAGGCTTCAGGCAGGCAGCACACTTCGAGATGGGGATACTGGGGACCTGAGGCCTCTGGAGGGGGGACAGACACACAGATGTGACTTAAACACAGATACTAGGTACTTCTGTCATAGTTCCGTATGGTTTAAAATAGGAAGGCTAGGGAATTGAAGGTTCCGTTTACCTGCTGGACTCTGAGCACCACCACCCTCTCCTTGGCCAGCTCTTTAGATAGCACCTCGAAGCAGAAGAGCATGTCTGAGGAGGAGATCGTGTCCAGGGAGTGGGAGGGGAGGAAAATCCTGTGGAAGCGACTCTTCACCACCTCTGCCAGTCTCAGGTTCTCTGCCTTGATCCTCACACTCCGAGAGATTGACTCCAGGACCTCGGCTGTGCTCGAGTTCTCTTTACTCACACTCACCAGGAACTGACACACACAAGGTACGAGAATCAGAGTAAAAAGAGAATAATGAAATAAATCTGTAAAATAAAATAAACTGAAACCATCTGAATAAAACAAACATCTCATCTTACCTTGATGGGTTTCTTATGAGGCTCTTTAGCAAAGTAGAACACGGTGAGGACCTTCTGCTTCTGGGGCAGGGGCACAGGCAGGTAGAGGAAGGGGTCAAAAGTTATGGAAACCTTGAGAGAGGGAGAGGAGAAAGACATTTGACCTTTACAAAACATACAGGTCAGAACAGTAGCACTGTGAATCAGATTACTGAGTTTTAGTGCTCCCTATCGCACCACTGAAGAAATAAGTTAGTTCCACTCTGCCACACAGCCAGCCAGCCATCCACACAGTAAATGCTTCTGATGGGTCCATTTCCTCTATTATTAAATCAGGTTTTCCTGCATCTCAGCCTGACAGCCAGGCCCCCCCGAGTCTCTCATTATCTGCATCATATTGAAACTGCCATTATCACGGTGCCTTTGGAGCAGACATGCCTAAAACAACAGTCAGGGTATGTATTCAGGAGTGGACGGTCGCAGCAACAGAGGTACTATAGTATCATCCCTGTGAGTTTGAGTGATGTATTCTAAGACTAACAAAAAAAATCCCATCTCTAGCCTCAATACGCAACACACTTCAATACAAACACCTAGATATGTTCAGACAGATGAGTGTTGCTTGGGAATTGCAATAATTCCTCTGTCTCTTACCTTGGAGCACATAGGGCAGACAAGCTTGGACTTGTACTGGCCCTGGAAGAGGTCCACAATGAACGAATCGTTCCTCATCTTGTGCCTCTGCCACGCCTCCTCCGCCACCACCTATTACGTCACAACCACAGCATCATGTCATTTTCCAGGACAATTGAACTCAAGGGAACAGTGACACAGCAGTCATCAATGTGGATATGCGAATGGTGCTGCTCGAACCTCTATTTCACCCACCTCGTCCAGCCGTCCGTCTGAGTCCACCGTCTCTGTGTAGGGCTTGTTCTGGATGCGGTTCAGGTCCTCATGGAGACCATCCAGGAGGAAGGCCATGAACTCTTGGGCATCGTGCTGGGCATAGCCTGTGAACTGGCTGGCCTTACTGGCCACGATCGCCTGGGGGATAAAATATCAAACATCAAGTTGAGAAGACTAAAGGGAGAGGCTGTACTAAACCCGAATACTGCCGGTGTTAATCCATGTAGAAGGAAAAATGGCGTGGTGGTTAAAATAACAGGAGGGGGTTAAAGATGGGACTCTAAAAAGAGTCGATTGTCACCTTTAACTTGGAGGGCTGGAAAGCATGGTGGGTACCCTTCCACAGAGCCCGCAGCAACACAGCGAACCCGATGGCCAGCCGACCACCCGTCCCCAATGGGTTATTACAGTTGATCTCAGTTTCAAACGCCCGGTCTGCACATAGGGGGAAGAGAACACAGTTCATTGTTTAATATCAATCTACAGCAACAGATACTAGCTCCATATACACATTACAATATATATATTTCATAAAAGTAAAATGTGATCAACTTAAAGAATGAAGAGTAGGGAAGACTGACCATGAAAGTAGTCCCTGAGTTCACGGGTGTTGGACAGAGACTGGATGACGCTGTTCATGAAGCATGTGTTGCCCAGGTTGACCAGGCCTGTGAAGCCTGGCACACACACCTTCTCTTCCTCCTCCTCCTCAACACTGCGCTCGCTGCCAGCAGGAAGCGCGTGGGTCATGGGCTGGACCATACACGTGGGCTTGGGCTGAGGGGGAGAGGCCGAGAAACAAAGGGATGAAATACCAACCTTCAAGGCTCAAAGGATAACGTGATAAAGAAAACAAATTCCTTCCCCCTACTCATTTCCAAATCACCACCTCAATCACTTCAAACAGTTTCCCCTTTTGGCCCATTCTCTCACCATCTCTCGTCCTTGTCCAACTCACCGTGACTGCAGGCTCCTGTTTGATAGGGGCATGGTCTGAGACGGTACGGGCGGACACATTGTCCAGGCCTCCGTCTTCTGCCCGGGGGGGCTCCTCCTTGGCAGGGAGTGTATGCTGGCTGCTGCCCGGCTGACTAGTCTGAGATGACGGCCCGGAGGGCACAGCAACCTTGGCGCCCCCCACTGCACCTTAAACAGAGGGGGATGGAGCTTGTGGTCAACGACAAACGACTGTCAGGACCAAGAGAAGAACAATTGCATACGGCCGATGAACTGAGTATTCATTCATCGAAGTACAAACATTATATTGTCTGCTTGCTGTGTATAGATAAGAGCAACTTGTACAAGTACCACCAACTGCATCTAGGCATACTAGTATTGTAAACCATATCAAAAGATACCAGTGCCAGCACAACAACAGATATTAGAAGTTAAGGACATAGAGCAACACTGCAGTGCCTAGGCTAAGACACCCAGAGACCCGTTGGGTTGGGAGAGCAGCAGACGGGACTGAGGCACACATATTGAGTTACTGGATTAGTTTCAGTGCTCAGATTCCTGTCTGGAAGTGCTGTCTTGAGTGTACACACCCACACGCAGTCAGGCATGGCACACATACCCATATACACACACAAGGTCCACACACAAATCCTGGTATCAACCCTCCCATGTAATTCACATGCTTACAGACATATCAGGATTAGCCTTAATGCTTTACTAGAATATTGGTTAAATTGAAAACATATCCGTGTGTTTTCAAAACAGCAATATAAAGTAAGTCAGTGAATACATTTGTGTGGAAGTAATTTTGTAACATAAAGTACTGTAAGTCAGTGAATAAATATGTGTGAAAGTAACTGTGTGTAATGTTTATAAGGGATGCTGTATTTCAAACTGTGTGATAGCTAGTGTAATAGATGTGTGTATCGTGGTTGCAGTGTGCAGTAAAAGCCAGGCAGCAGGAAGACCTTGTGTAGCGGGGGCCTCTAGGCCCCCCCAGCGCTGGCTGTGTCTCTTCTTCAGAGTGATGTCTATCCGGGACGGGGTGAAGGAGTACGTAGACTGCTCAGGCTGGATGAGGTTCCTGCAACATTGGATCACCGCTTGTGAAAGTCATGATCTCATTGAGAGCCAAGGGCCCAATTCACATATCAATTGAAACTCCACACACCAAATTCAATTTAAAAGTCTTACCTGAGTTTGACTTGCCACTTAAAAACTGTATTCGCTCCACAGTCCGCATGAAGGCGCAATAAATTTGCATCGCTGTTAGAAAGGGAAGATGATTCAGTAAACCAGAAATGCCACTAAAATCCCATTAAGTTTGCAAAGGCCACCGAGGTGAAAAGTCAGAAGGACCAATTTACCTGGTCTGGAAGAGGAGGGTGAAGTCCTGTTCCCTGAAGATCACCCTGGCCGTCTCTCTGCAGATGCTCTTCATGTAAACGTTGACCACCATTAGGTCTGTGCCTTTCTCGTACGAGTCGTTCTTCACAAAATTGAGGTTCACCATTGGCTCTGGAACTGCTAAAAGATAACCGCAGGCAGGCTACGTTTCAGATCACTTCGGACCTCAAACCTCAATGCAGAATTTATCCTCACTGCAACTGATCTGTCTATTTCACTTACAAACCACAGTTCTATAGTCATCTTCTGCCTAGAGCTATCCTGACAAATGAATGATGTGACAAAAAGCACATTTGTGAAATCATATTTGTGAAATCCCAGTTTCCTTTTGACCCCAGTCTACTGACCTTCCAGCTGCTTAATCTCCAGAGGTTCCTCTTTAGACTGGTCCTTCTTCTCCTCCTCTGTACTGCTGGTGAACTCTGCCTGCTTGCTTGGTGTTGCAGTCACAGGCTCCCCTGATCCTGACTGCTGGGTTGGTGTTAGAGTGGCCTGGTCAGCCCCATCCTTGGACTTTCTCACTACAGTAGAGGATTCGGTCCTCTCAGCCTCAGCCTCCCCTTGCCTCTCTGTTCTGTTTGTGGAGTCTTCAGCCTTGTGGCTGCTCACAGCACTGGACACAGTGGCTGATGGTATGCGTTCCTCTCCTGCCCGAGCATTGAAATCAGACTCTGGGGACTTCTCCAGCTGAAACAAGAATGGGCTTTACAAATCAGATCGAGAGCAGCAGATACTCAAACACATTTGAACCCACACAGTACTCGGTGCCTGGTAAGATGCTACAGTTTAGAGAAACGGGGACTAACCTGAACTTTCATCTCCTGCTGTGTGTGGCTGACGGTTATCTCGGGTGTTGTACACTCATGACCGTTGCCTAGCCTCTCAGCACGATTGTCACCAGCTGTATACGTCTGGGGGTCCCGGCCAGTGGGAGTAGGGGTGTGCGGTTTCCCATTGGCTGTGGACTTGGGGTGTGTATCCCTGGGTGTCTGTGAAGTATGGTCCTTGGAGGGACAGACAGTGCGCTTGGCACTAGGCTCCTGAAGCAGGTCCCCTTTACTGAGAGGCTTAGTCTCATCTTCTGCAGCCTTCACCCCAGATTCTGGTCTGTCTGTTGCTGGTTTGTTCTTCATGGTGCGTTTGACACCTCGCTCAACTTTGCCACGTCTCTGTTCGCTCTGTGCCGGCGGAGCAGACGGCTGGGTGGACAGTTTGGGCTTGTCTGCCGTCTCAAGGACAGATTTCTCTGGCTTTACCGCAGGCGGTGGTTTCTGCTCTTTGCCGTTCTTGGCTTGCACGTTCACAGGCTCCTTCTCCTTTTTAGTTTGCTACAGGGAGAAGAGACAAAGTAGGTTTTTTTGGTACGCATTTATTTTGAAATTGTGTTGAAGCCGTCGCAAGGGATAGGCAATAGGCACATTTAAGGTTGGCAGCTGATGCTTTTCAGTGAAAGAACCATAAAGCTAAACGACAGGAAGGAGACAAGAAGGAGGCAGGGAGGGCAGCAGGCAGACTCACCTTAAGGGAGGGCCAGGAGTGAAAGGGGATCTTCTTGTGCATGACCAAAAGCAGGAAGCCATACTTCTCTTTGTACTGCACTTTGCTGCAGGAGCCCTCAATCTCCTCATGCAGGTGACAGTCCCACTGGCGCCCATCTGAAGAGAGAGCAGTGGGCCATCAGACTTGTGCTAATGCTGCACGTTCACAGTGAAAGACTAATGCCACGCAAGCACACGCAGCTCAAACACACACAAATACCCACACGTAAAAACACTAAAAGAATAATTCAAACACCATCTTAACACACGCAGACAGGTACACTGCCTTGCACAAGTATTCATCCCCATTTGTGTTTTTCCTATTTTGTTGCATTACAACCTGTAATTTAATCAGATTTTCATTTAGATTTCATGTAATGGACATACACAAAATAGTCCAAATTGGTGAAGTGAAATCTTTTTTAAATTACATTTTTTTTTATTCTAAAATTCTTAAAACAACAGTGGTGCGTGCATATGTATTCACCACTTTGCTATGAAGCCCCTAATAAGCCCCATTATTTAAAAAATGGAATGAATATGGCACCACAACAAACCTGCCAAGAGAGGGCCATGCACCAAAACTCACTGACCAGGCAAGGAGGGCATTAATCAGAGGCAACAAAGAGCCCAAAGATAACCCTGAAGGAGCTGCAAAGCTCCACAGCGGAGATTGGAGTATCTGTTCATAGGACCGCTTTAAGCCGCATACTCCACAGAGCTGGGCTTTACGGAAGAGTGGCCAGACAAAAGCCATTGCTTAAAAAGAAAAATAAGCAAACACTTTTGGTGTTCGCCAAAAGCCATGTGGGAGACTCCCCAAACATATGGAAGAAGGTACGCTGGTCAGATGAGACCAACATTTAGCTTTTTGGCCATCAAGGAAAATGCTTTGTCTGGCACAAACCCAACACCTCTCATCACCCCGAGAACCATATCCCCACAGTGAAGCATGGTGGTGGCAGCATCATGCTGTGGGGATGTTTTCATCGTCAGGGACTGGGAAACTGGTCAGAATAGGAATGATGGATGGCGCTAAATACAGGGACATTCTTGAGGTAAACCTCTGTCTTCCACAGATTTGAGACTGGGATGGAGGTTCACCTTCCAGCAAGACAATGACCCAAAGCATACTGCTAAAGGAACACTTGATTGGTTTAAGGGGAAACATTTAAAATGTCTTTGAAGCCCAGACCTCAATCCAATTGAGAATCTGTGCTATGACTTAAAGATGGCTGTACACAAGCGGAACCCATCCAACTTGAAGGAGCTGGAGCAGTTTTGAAGAAGGGGCAAAAATCCCAGTGGCTTGATGTGCCAAGCTTATAGAGACATACGCCAAGAGACTTGCAGCTGTAATTGCTGCAAAAGGTGGCTCTACAAAGTATGGACTTTGAAGGGGTGAATAGTTATGCATGCATAAGTAGTTTGTCTTATTTCTTATTTTGCATCTTCAAAGTGGTAGGCATGTTCTGTGAATCAAATGATAAATGCCCCCCCCCCCCAAAAAAAAAGTTTTTTAATTTGAATTCCAGGTTGGAAGGGAACAAAATAGGAAAAATGCCAATGGGGGTGAACACTTTCGCAAGCCACTGTCTTACATGTACAATCGTCACATACACTTAAGCAGAACACATGTAGGCGGCCTAGTTAGTTTCAGATGTGTGTTTGTATAGCTTGTTATCTCACCTGGGAAGCAGGCCTGACAGTCTGTGTCAGTGAAGGTAGTGGTGACGTCCTCCACACTCTGAACCCCCTCTCCACAGCGCAGCCTCACTGTTACCTCATTCGCATTCTGCTTCCAGTCCACAAACACATCTACACAGCACCGAGCAGACAGAAAAATCTATCAGCGGAATAATTGCACACTCAGCATATCAGAGAGCACCTTCAAAATAGATTCTGTAAGAACAGCATGTGCTGTGACTGTGCTCGGCAAGTAAACAAATCAAAACGCAAGTCAGCCTACAATGGTCTACAACAGATGAACAGACTTTGTTGGAGGACTACATCGATACCTTTACAATTACCACTAGATCAAGATGAAAGTAATTTATTCCTCAGAGAAAAGACTCCTAAATATACTGCATCTACACAAGAGACGGATCTACAGAAATGCACACAACACTGAATCAACTTCTTGGGACAATATAGGCCTTAGACAAAGAGGAACCTACTACTAAATAGTAAACTAAGCCTTAAAGATGCTGCCGCCCCCCCAAATGACAGCTGGTCAAAACACTCAAAATAAGATTTGAATAAGCATCTTTCTGGCAACGACAAACCGGAATCAGAAATCACAACAAACATTGGAAATGCCTTGGCTTGTCTACACTGTACCTTTCGTCATATTGAAGCTAGAGTGCCGTCGGTCATGCATGTGCCATGTATGAGTTCAATTCAGTCCAAGGTGCTTACGTTCACCACTACTACAGACTATGTCTTGTTTATTCTCCCTCTCTATGGCTCACACACACACACACACACACACACACACACACACACACACACACACACACAGCTGCTGTAAATAAAAAGGTCACAGGCAACACCAAACCCTCTACAGCTGAGCTCCTAGTCGGGTTGTATTCCATGTGACACCCTCTCCCTAAACTCTGCTACGGTCCACTATGAGATCACTGTAGCATTGACATTTGACACTGCCACTCCAGCAGTGTAGGATTATATTTAGAGAGTTTTAGACCCCTCCAGCGACTTTTAATGGTATAAGATTCTTGCGACAAATTCAGCTACTTTTCAGCAGACCCGGAGCCAGAACGAATCTACCAATCTGCGTGGCAGTTATGAAGCACTAGCCCCTGCCATATGAACACACTGATACACTGCGATCCATTCATTGGTGGCTAAAGAAATTAACATATAACCCAGAGATACACTTACTGCTGCATTGGCCTATAGGCTCTAACTTCTATAATCAACTAAGTAAAATACATAAGCCGAAAGCCGACTAATAAAATCCGTTAAAAAAATTACCTGAAAAAAAATATATATATTTTCCGCCTGTCTGCCTCCCTTTCCGCCGGTTTAGCTATTGGTAGTGAAGTTCAACATGGTATTAAATCACCACAGGATCTGGCCCAAAGCGGTGCTAATGAACTTTCAACATTGTATCAACTAACCTATTCCGGGTCCTCAAAGTTTCCTGCACCAGTGAGCTCAGGACAGAAAGCTGTTTTATGACATTTCCACTGGATATTGTGATCATCAGATCATGATATTCTGCCATTTACATTTAACATTTTAGTCATTTAGCAGATGCTCTTATCCAGAGCAACATACTTTCTTCATACTGGTACCCTGTAAGAATCGAACCCACAAACTTGGCGTTGCAAGTGCCATGCTCTACCAACTGAGCAACACACGGCACACCGAAGCTTGGTGATTATCAAGGCCAGAAGTGTTGGCAAGATTTTTCAAATTCTGAGAAATTATTCCATGTGTCATTTCAGTTTTTTATGTCTCCACTAATTATTATACAATGTAGAAAATAATACAAATAAAGAAAACCCCTTGAATGAGTATGTGTCCAAACTTTTGACTGGTACCGTATCACCAGAGAAAGCATCCGAGCGAGCGGAACAGTGCCCTTCTATACGTAGCCCATGTACCTGATGCTGTCACGCCAGAAAGAGTATGACATGCCATACTCTTTTGGTCCGGACAGCATCAAATACATGGTCTACACATACTGAGACAGAGAGGCGCTGTTTAGCTTGCTAGGATGATTTAATTGAGTGATTGGCCTTTGTTGACGAGCGTCTCGGTCAAATAAATAATCAATATTATGTTTGGACTGGCAAGGTGGTACGGTAGGGCGGGCCCGGCCCCTTAAGGCGCGCCCATAACGCTGGCCCTACTTTTCAGGCTCTCTTTGGAGAGTTTTAGCACAGAGGCTTTCTATGGTTTTGATTGCATTTAGTGACTTTTCCCACTCAAATCTGCTGCAAACGAGAGTGTGAGAAGCTGTCTGTGCAACAGAAGTCACAGCAACAGTGCACACAAAGGCAGAGAAGTACAAGGCGAGGGGGTGCGTGGTGGGAGAGTGGGCGGAAAACGCTATGCAGGGGACCACAGTAAGGAAAATTTGTGCGGTGATGTTGGAGCAACAAAACCTCATCTAGCGACAAATAAAGGAGCCAATAGCGGATCTCATTGAAAAATAGTTGGTAACACTGCACTTGAGTCATCACATGTGCCTGTGAAAATCTGACTAGTAGATGTCAACGACATCTTCACCAGCAGTGGAAGCAAACTCAAATGCAACCTAACTTGTGATCAAAAAGTAGATATACAAGAACATAAGGATAAGGTCTCACTTGAGTAGGTTTCCAACTTATATGCCTGTGCGCATTGGTTCTAAAAACAAATGGTTTAGCACTTCACTCACAGTGAGCACATCCCCCCCCAAACAGTCAGTGTTGCTGTGCGAGGTGGGATACAACAGTAGGATTCATATTTCTTAGTGCATTTACCACATATGAAACAAAATGTCAGAAATACTTTGAAAACAGCTACTGCTGCTATGAAATCACAACTCTCACATGTGACCATACTTGACTTTTAAAATGTTATTGAAATGTAATCAAATGCTTGCACTCCAGACCTGTCAACGTGGCTGGTGAATAAGACATTCTTACCCGCCAATGACAAAATCGACCCGTGAGTGGCAGGTGTTCATTTTAGGCCCAGCTTACTATGCACATAGTGCCAGATAGAAAGTAATACGAGTGTTACTCCAAGAACATGACAGAAATAGGGAATGTGCTTGGTGAGAATCAGTGAATGGCATACACCGGCTATTCTCAACCTGGGGTACGCGCAATGTCGTACCTTGTCAAATAATTATCACGCAATCACATTAACCGTTACTCTCTCACTCTTGCACAGACGTTTAGAAACGAAACATGACAATTTGAAAAATAAGCCACAGGAGTTTGAGCGAGAATTTAGACGACTTTCATGGTGGTAAAACAAATGTAATTGTATTGGTCACATACACATGTTTAGCAGATGTTAATGCAAGTGTAGCTAAATGCTTGTGCTACTAGTTCCGAGTGCGCAGTAAAATCTAACAAGTAATCTAAGAATTTCACAACAACTACCTTATACACACACAAGTGTAAAGGAATGAATAATATGTACATGTAAATATATGGATGAGCGATGGCCGTGCAGCATAGGCAAGATGCAGTAGATGGTATAGAGTACAGTATATACATATGAGATGAGTAATGTAGGGTATGTAAAAATAATATAAAGTGGCATTGTTAAAAGTGACTAGTTATACATTTATTACATCCAATTTTTAATTATTAAAGTGTCTAGAGATTTGAGCCAGTATGTCAGCAGCAGCCAATCAATGTTAGTGATGGCTGTTAAGTCGACCCTCTACTTTTTCGAAGATTCTGTTAAAAATCGCGCAACATTTCAGCGCCCTGCTACTCAGGCCAGGAATATAGTATATGCATATGATTAGTATGTGTGGATAGAAAACACTCAGACGTTCCTAAAACTGGTTAAATCACGGCTGTGACTATAACAGAACGTGTGTTTCATCGAAAAGTGCAGGAAAATCTGATCACTGAAAATGGAAATAAATATCCATCCGCGACTTCAAGGAATTGTTCAAAGTGAACCGAATTAAATGAGGCCGAGGTTGCAGTGCCTACAGCTTCCACACGTTGTCTAGAGTCTTGTCATTTGATTCGCAATTGATTCTTGGTCTAACCGAATCAAGGGAATCGATTCCCTCCGGTCTCCGACCGGATGTTTTGGTCGAGCTCTCTCCAAGACATTTTTTCGAGACAGACACCTATAGAATTGACATCGCCTCCTGATGAATTGTATCTCTTATTAACGTGTACTAATACCTAAAGTTGCATTACAAAAGTATTTCAAAGTGTTTTGTGAAAGTTTATCGTCGACTTTTTGAATTTTAAAAAATGACGTTACGTTATGAAACGCTATTTTTTTCCGTTTATCACACAGTCTTCATAGATCGATATCTAGGCTATATATGGACCGATTTAATCGAAAAAAAGACCCAATAGTGATTATGGGACATCTAGGAGTGCCAACAAAGAAGATGGTCAAAGGTAATGAATGTTTTATATTTTATTTGTGCGGTTTGTGTAGCGACGACTATGCTAATTATTTTGTTTACGTCCCCTGCGGGTCTTTTGGGGTGTTACATGCTATCAGATAATAGCTTCTCATGCTTTCGCCGAAAAGCATTTTAAAAATCTGACTTGTTGCCTGGATTCACAACGAGTGTAGCTTTAATTCAATACCCTGCATGTGTATTTTAATGAATGTTTGAGTTTTAACTAATACTATTAGCATTTAGCGTAGCGCATTTGCATTTCCAGAGCTCTAGATGGGACGCCTGCGTGCCAGGTAGGAGCAAGAGGTTAACAGTCTGATGGCCATGAGACGGAAGCTGTTCTTCAGTCTCTCAGTCCCAGCTTTGATGAACCTGGGGTGAACAGGCAGTGGCTCGGGCAGTTGTTGTCCTTGATGATCTTTTTGGCCTTCCTGTGACATCGGGTGGTGTAGGTGTCCTGGAGGGCAGGTAATTTTCCCTGGGTGATAAGTTGTGCAGACCTCAATTCCCTCTGGAGAGCCTTACGGTTGTGGGCGGAGCAGTTGCCGTACCAGGCGGTGATACAGCCAGACAGGATGCTCTTGATTGTGCATCTGTAAAAGTTTGTGAGTGTTTTTGGTGGCAAGCCGAATTTCTTCAGCCTCCTGAGGTTGAAGAGGTGCTGTTGCGCCTTCAACACACCGTCTGTGTGGGTGGACCATTTCAGTTTGTCTGTGATGTGTACGCCGAGGAACTTTACACCTTCTCTACTACTGTACCGTCGATGTAGATAGGGTGGTGCTCCCTCAGGGTGGTGCTCCCTCAGCTGTTTCCTGAAGTCCACGATCATCTCCTTTGTTTTGTTGACGTTGAGTGTGAGGTTATTTTGATGACACCACACTCCGAGGGCCCTCACCTCCTCCCTGTAGGCCGTCTCATCGTTGTTGATACCAAGCCTACAAGCACGCAGTCATGGGTGAACAGGGAGTACAGGAAAGGGCTGAGAACGCACTCGTGTGGCCCCAGTGTTGAGGTTGAGCGGGATGGAGATGTTTCCTAGACTCACCACCTGGGGACGGCCCGTCAGAAAGTCCAGGACCCAGTTGCACAGGGCGGGGTCGAGACTAGAGGTCGACCGATTAATCGGAAAGGCCGATTTCAAGTTCTCATAATCGGAAATCTGTGTTTTTGGACACCGATTTGGCAGATTGTTTATTTTATATCCTTTATTTAACTACGCAAGTGAGTTAATAAAGAACTTATTTTCTATAGCGGCCTAGGAACGGTGGGTTAACTGCCTTGTTCAGGGGCAGAATTACAGATTTTTACCTTGTCAGCTCTGGGATTCAATCTTGCAACCATACAGTGAACTAGTCCAACGCTCTAACCACCTGATTACATTGCACTCCACGAGGAGACTGCCTGTTACGCGAATGCAGTAAGAAGCCAAGGTAAGTTGCTAGCTAGCATTAAACTTATCTTATAAAAAACAATCATAATCACTAGTTAACTACACATGGTTGATGATATTACTAGTTTATCTAGTGTATAGTTGCTCCAATGTGTACCTAACCATAAACATCAATGCCTTAAAATCAATACACAAGTATATATTTTTTAATCTGCATATTTAGTTAATATTGCCTGCTAACCTGGCTCGTTGCGAACTCTGTGAAGACTATTTCTTCCTAACTAAGACAGCCAACTTCGCCAAACGGGAGATGATTTAACAAAAGCACATTTGTGAAAAAAACACAATCGTTGCACGACTGTACCTGACCATAAACATCAATGCCTTTCTTAAAATCAATACACAGAAGTATACTTTTAAACCTGCATATTTTGCTAAAAGAAGTTAGCAGGCAATATTAACCAGGTGAAATTGTGTCACTTCTCCTGCGTTCATTGCACGCAGAGTCAGTGTATATGCAACAGTTTGGGCCGCCTAATTTGCCAGAATGTTATGTAATTATGACATAACATTGAAGCTTGTGCAATGTAACAGGAATATTTAGACTTATGGATGCCACCCGTTAGATAAAATACGGAACGGTTCCGTATTTCACTGAAAGAATAAACGTTTTGTTTGTGATGATAGTTTCCGGGTTGAACCATATTAATGACCTACGGCTCATATTTGTGTGTTTTATTATGTTATGATTAAGTATATGAATTGATAGAGCAGTCTGACTGAGCGATGGCAGGCACCAGCAGGCTCGTAAGCATTCATTCAAACAGCACTTTGTGCGTTTTGCCGGCAGCTCATCGCTGTGCTTCAAGCATTGTGCCGTTTATGACTTCAAGCCTATCAACTCCCGAGATTAGGCTGGTGTAACCGATGTGAAATGGCTAGCTAGTTAGCGGGGTGCGCACTAATAGTGTTTCAAACGTCACTCGCTCTGAGACATGGGAGTGGTTGTTCCCCTTGCTCTGCAAGGGACGCGGCTTTTGTGGAGCGATGGGTAACGCTGCTTCGAGGGTGGCTGTTGTCGATGTGTTCCTGGTTCAAGCCCAGGTAGGGGCGAGGAGAGGGACGGAAGCTATACTGTTACACTGGCAATACTAAAGTGCCTATAAGAACATAGTCAAAGGTATATGAAATACAAATGGTATAGAGAGAGAGTGCTTTAAATACTATATTAACTACAACCTAAAACTTCTTACCTGGGAATATTGAAGACTCCTGTTAAAAAGGAACCACCAGCTTTCATATGTTCTCATGTTCTGAGCAAGGAAGTTAAATGTTAGCTTTTTTACATGAATACATTGAATACGTTCGTAAACACACCTGCTCTGCGCATGCTCTGAGGACGCGGCTAGGGATGCCGTCTGGGCCGGCAGCCTTGCAAGGGTTAACATGTTTAAATGTTTTACTCACGTTACTCATGTTGCGGTGAAGGAGAGCCCTTTGATTTTGTTTGGGCCGTGTCATTGGCACTGTATTGTCCTCAAAGCGAGCAAAATAGTTTTTTAGTTTGTCTGGGAGCAAAACATAGTGGTCCATGACAGGGCTGGTTTTCTTTTTGTAATCTGTGAGTGACTGTAGACCCTGCCACATACGTCTTGTGTCTGAGCCGTTGAATTGCGACTCTACTTTGTCTCTATACTGACGCTTAGGTTGTTTGATTGCCTTGCGGAGGGAATAGCTACATTGATTGTATTCGGTCATGTATCCGGTCGCCTTGCCATGATTAAAAGCAGTAGTTTGCGCTTTCAGTTTTACGCGAATGCTGCCATCAATCCACGGTTTCTGGTTGGGTAAGGTTTTAATCGTCACCGTGGGTACAACATCACAGATGCACTTGCAAATAAACTCGCTCACCGAATCAGCGTATACATCCGTTGTTGTTGTCCATCGCTATCCGGAACATGTCCCATTCCACGTGATCGAAGCAATCTTGAAGCGTGGAACCAAATTGGTGAGACCAGCGTTGAATAGACCTGAGCACGGGTGTTTCCTGTTTTAGTTTCTGTCTATAGGCTGGGAGCAACAAAATGGAGTAGTGGTCAGATTTGTCGAAAGGAGGGTGGGGGAGGGCTTTGTATGCGTCGCGGAAGTTATAGTAGCAATGATCCAGAATGTTGCCAGCCCGGGTAGTGCATTCGATATGCTGATAAAATATAGGGAGCCTTGTTTTCAGATTAGCCTTGTTAAAATCCCCAGCTACAATAAATGCAGCCTCAGGATATGTTGTTTCCAGTTTACATAGAGTCCAATGAAGTTCTTTCAGGGCCGACAAGGTGTCTGCTTGGGGGGGAAAACACAGCTGTGATTATAATCAAAGACAATGCTCTTGGTAGATAATGCGGTCAGCATTTGATTGTAAGGAACTCGAGATCAGGTGAACAAAAAGGACTTGAGTTCCTGTATGTTGTTATGATCACACCACGACCACGACTCATTAATCATAAGGAATACAACCCCCCATTCTGAACAGAGATGTTTGTTTCTGTGTGAAGAAACCGGGTGGCTGTACAGACTCTGATAACATATCCCGAGTGAACCATGCTTCTGTGAAACAGAGAATGTTGCAATCTCTGATGTGATACAACTTGGAATCGAACCAGGGTCTGTAGTGACGCCTCTAGCACTGAGATGCAGTGTTTTAGACCACTGCGCCACTTGGGAGCCCCAAATGTACTGTGTAAATTGTTCAAAGTAGTAATTGTGCATAGAGTTCTAATGGTTTGTTAAACTTAGAAAACATCTGTGAGGTTTACATTTTCAAGTAAAAAAACTTCAGAGTCTCAGCGTAATACCGTTTCTGTGGAATTGCCTGTAGCTAGATGAGGCAATAGAGGAGGACACTGTGTGGGTAGGTAGAGACTCACGCTGGCCGGCCCTCTGAATTGATTGGGCTCATGTTCTGGTTGGAGAGAGCTGACCAGAGAGGCACAGCAGCTCGTGACCTTGACAAGGCATGTTTCCCTGTGGCCGGCCTTACACCAGCTAGGATTACAAATCTTCAGCATTAAGCAGAGAGCAGCAACATAAACGGCCAATGACCATGCATGAGCTCACAACATCAGCACTCACATCTTACTTTCAAACACAATACATTGGCAAAAGCTGCTGTACATTTGTTTCCTCAGCTGTGTGTCTTGTACTAGACATCATTCGTACTCAGTATAATAATGTTTTCACGTTCTTCTTCAAGTGGTTATGGGAAAAGTGATAATTCCTGCATTAGCATTTTTACCTCTTAGTATGAACAGATGATCTGATAAATATTAAGCATTATATTTTCTACACACATTATATCTGTTTAGGCGTTTAAGTTTAAGCTGAAAACATTTTTTTGTCCGATTTTTGGGAGTGGTAGAAACAATTTAGCTAAATGAATATTGGAGAAACACTGGAAAGTGACACGTTGTAAGACAAATAAAATACCTCCAAGGCCCATAACACATTATGTTCTGTTCTATATACTACAATAAAAGAGAAGGCTGCAAATGACAAACAACTTACTGGAGGATGCAAAAAAATATAAATATTTAGCCAAATGTAATGTATCAAAAGTACTTTAGGAACCACAAACGGGGAACGAAGCAGCACTCCCCATAGATGACACAAAGTAAACCTGAAGTACCCTTCACCACCACTAGTTATCCCCGTTGTATAGTCAGGTTTATGCATTGAGGCTCAACACAACAAATAGGCTTGCTCACAGCAAACACTGCACGCATTGCTAATAAAGCAACACCTCCTGCCTTACCACACCCAAAATATCTAATCTCCAACCTTTCTTGTGCTCTGCATTGTCCCCTGCTGCTGCTGCTCGCTTGGCCTCCCTGCTCTCTTGGTTGGCTCTGTCCTTCTGCTTCTTCTTACTGGTGGTGTCATCGGCGCTGCGCTGACCCCCATTCCGACGGCCTGATTCAGTGCTGCTGGCCATCTTCAGGCACTTAGCGCTCACGGGACGCCCGTCGCCTGCGTCGCTGCTGCTGGGGTCTGGTTCTGAGGTGTGCCGCTTTCTGCCCGGTCCAGCTATCTTGGCGATGTAACAAGTTAGAACTCTCCCAAAACAGAATCAAGGGGCCTGAATAGAGTCAGGGGACCAACACAGTTATCAATGAGTGTTGCAGAACTACATAAGAGTCATGAATAGAGGTCGACCAACTAAACAGAATGTCAGATTAATTAGGGCCGATTTTAAGTTCTCATAACAATCAGAAATCTGTATTTTTGGGGCGCCAATTATTTTTTATAACTTTATTTAACTAGTCAAGTCAGTGAAGAACACATTCTTATTTTCAATGATGGCCTAGAAACGATGGGTTAACTGTCTTGTTCAGGGGCAGAACGGCAGATTTTCACCTCGTCAGCTCTGGGATTCAATCTTGCAACCTTACCGTTAACTAGTCCAACGCTCTAACCACCTGCCTCTCATCACTCCACGAGGAGCCTGCCTGTTATGCGAATGCAGTAGAAGCCAAGGTAAGTTGCTAGCTTATAAAAATCAATCAATCATAATCACTAGTTATAACTACACATGGTTGATGAGATACTAGTTTATCGAGCGTGTCCTGCATTGCATATAATCGATGCAACACTGATTTAACAAAATCGCATTTACGAAAATCGTATCAATCGTTGGACGACTGTACCTAACCATAAACGCCAATGCCTTTCTTAAAATCAATACACAGAAGTATATATTTTTGTACCTGCATATTTAGCTAAAAGAAATCCAGGTTAGCAGGCAATATTAACCAGGTGAAATTGTTACTTATCTTGCATCCATTGCACGCAGAGTCAGTGTATATGCAACAGTTTCGGCAGCCTGGCTCATTGCAAACTAATTTGCCAGAATTGTACATAATTATGACATAACATTGAAGGTTGTGCAATGTAACAATAATATTTACACTTATGGGTGCCACCCGTTAGATAAAATACAGAACGGTTACATATTTCACTGAAATAAAACGTTTTTTCCCCCCGGAAATGATAGTTTCCGGATTAAGCCATATTAATGACCAAAGGCTCGCTTGGAGTAGTTATTCCCCTTGCTCTGCAAGGGCCACGGCTTTTGGGGAGCGATGGGTAACGCTGCTTCGAGTGTGGCGGTTGTCGATGTATTCCTGGTTCGAGCCCAGGTAGAGGCGAGGAGAGGGACGGAAGCTATACTGTTACACTGGCAATACTAAAGTGCCTATAAGAACATAGTCAAAGGTATATGAAATACAAATGGTATAGAGAGAGAGTGCTTTAAATACTATATTAACTACAACCTAAAACTTCTTACCTGGGAATATTGAAGACTCCTGTTAAAAAGGAACCACCAGCTTTCATATGTTCTCATGTTCTGAGCAAGGAACTTAAATGTTAGCTTTTTTACATGGCACAAATTGCACTTTTACTTCTCCAACACTGTTTTTGCATTATTTAAACCAAATTGAACACGTTTCATTATTTATTTGATTTTCATTGATGTATTATATTAAGTTAAAATAAGTGTTCATTCAGTATTGTTATAATTGTCATTATTACAAATAAATAAATACAATTAAAATGTTTTAAAAAAGCGCCTATTAATAGGTTTCGGCCTTTTTTGGTCTTCCAATAATCGGTATCGGTGTTGAAAAATCATAATCGGTCAACCTCTAGTCATGAAGAGTGTCATTTATGCAGTTGGGCCCCAAGTTTATTTATTATATTACTTTTTATTTTTTTACCTCCTGATTTGGGCTGGATGTGTCAACACGTAGTTCATATATGCATAATCTATAAGCAGAATTAGTCTTACCTCAATTAGCCACAGAATCCGTAGTTTAAAGAGTGTTTTATGGAAACAGTGAGCTGCCGTTTTCCCTACATTTAACCCCACGTGGGCCAGCCCACAAGCAATTGAAGTTTAAGCCTCTTGCCATTTGAGTGACAGTTAGCAAGATACACACAGTAGTGTGAGATAGAAAGCAATGACATGGTGCACATATCTGCATATTTGTGATGTAATAGCACAGAGTTTCTAAACCCAGAATTGCAACATGGTCAATAAGAGAAGTGAAAAATTATTCATTTGTTGTTATTTTCTCATTATTTTCTCAAAATCTAAAAGGCACAACCTAGATTCAAGACAATGTCTTAAGTAGTTGAACATGTTAATACTCCAAGTGTTAAAGTTACACCTTTGTTATTTCCGTCACAAACAACTTTGTATTGAAGGAGTGCCTTTGATTTGACGGCCTGCACATTAAATAAAATGTTGTTGGTCACATACACAGTACAGCGCGAGACGACCATTAGACTCAATGATGCATTTCTGCACATGAGCTAAGGTAACCAATGTCGCCATGACATTTACTACAAGTGTGATCGTGGATTTCTATTGGAGAAGCAATTTCTGCCCATCTTCAATAGTAGGCTATTTCACAGACCCCTTTTGGCTACTTTCAGAACTACTGAATAAAAAGAATACAAAAGTACCGGATAATATCTTTAAGTTGAATGCACTAACTGTAGCTACGTCACTCTGGAGAAGAGCTCCTGCTAAATTACTTAAATGTAAATTAAGTGTAAAATGAACCCTCCCCCCTTTCAGATTAAACTACTTAATTCCAAACATTTCCTTTATATTAATCAGATTGCATTATCTCTGCAAACATTCCTTGCATCCATTATTTTATTTAACTAGGCAAGTCAATTAAGAACAAATTCTTATTTTCAATGACAGCCTACCAAGAGGCAAAACACCTCCTGTGGGGACAGAGGCTAGGATTAAAAATGTAAATGTGGGACAAAACACACATCACGACAAGAGAGGCACCACAAGCGCACAACACGACATAAAGAGAGACCTAAGACAACGCCACAACATGGCAGCAGCACAACATGGTACAAACATTGTTAGGCACAGACAAAAGCACAAAGGGCAAAAAGGTAGAGACAACAATACAACTGTCAGTAAAAGTGTCCATGATTGGGTCTTTGAATGTAGAAATGGTGATAAAACAGTCAATTGTTTGTGTTTTTTGCATCTCGTTCCAGTCGCTATCTGAAGTGAACTGAAAAGAGGAGCGAAACTGGGATGTGTTCGCTTTGGGGACCTTCACAGAATGTGACTGGCAGAACGAGTGCTGTATATGGAGGATGAGGGTATTAGTAGGTATCTCAGAGGGGAGTGAGGCCGAAGAAGGTTGTTATAAATAAACATCAACCAGTAAGTCTTGCGCCAGGTATACAGATATGTCCAGTTTACAGAGGAGTATAGAGTGCAAAGACGAGTCCTATAAGGTGCATTGGTGGAAAATCTGAATGGTAAAGAACATCTAGTCTATCAAGCATAGTCACTTTAATAACTCTACCTACATATTACCTCAACTAACCAGTGCCCATTGACTCTGTACCGGTGCCCCCTGTATATAGCCTCGCTATTGTTATTTTACTGCTGCTCTTTAATTATTTGTAACTTTTTTTCTTATTATTATTATTAATATTTTTTATTTTTTTTACTGCATTTTTGGTTAGGGGGCTTCTAAGTAAGCATTTCACTATATGGCTACACCGGTTGTATTTGCCTTGCCGCACGTGACATAACATTTCATTTCATCTGTAAATTATGTCTCCGTAATCTAGCATGGGTAAAAATGAATCAGGATTAGTTAGTATTATCTAGCTACTATAAAGTTACATCGATTGGTGGTGGCTGTCTAATTTAGCTACAAATTAAAAAACCCAACAATGTGACATATCTAGCTAACGTTAAATATCTTGAACGTTTTGCCTTGGCTGTTGCAACCTGGATTGTTAACGTCAGTCAATGTGGCTAGAAAATCTCTACATTTTTGGTACAATGCTGGCTAACTACAATATCTTTAAGTAACTAGTTGTGTTTAACTTTACAATTTGCATTTGGCTATAGCTAGATCTCTAGTTAACGTTACACCTTGATGTACATTTCTGCCACAGCCTATTTATCCTCAATGTAATGGCGTCATGTTGCTGCGGCAAGTCAGCTAGCTATTGTAGCTACATCACGTTAGCTATCTAGCATACTAAAATAAGTTACTTGGCTGGCAATGATCATTGGCAAATCAAGTTGTTCAATAATCAGATAATTCAACATAAAAAATGTGAACATGTGATATCTCATGTCATTAATGACAGGAATAGCTAAATTGCATAGCTAAAATGTAACGTGAGTCGGCTAACGACGTTACTAGCCAACGTAGCTCGTTAACGTTACTCAACTAACAGTTTAACGTTAGCTAAGCTAACAACAGTTAGCAATCTTTAGTTTTTTGGCCAGCTAACGTTCGTTATGTTGACAAGCTAGACAAACAATGCATATTGACAATATCACCTCATGCCTTGTTATAATAAAATATAAATTGTGGCGGACTACTTACAAAACGTGTATAATTTGGAGTATATGGTCTCCGGGTCTTTGGGCACAATGCCGGTGAGTCCGTAACGTTACTTCAACAGTCCTCGCTAAGCTTAATGAAACAGCCGCGGGCCTCTGCTCATCCCTGCTTGCAATCGAAACCCCGTACTCCGGTGTTTCTCGAAAATTCTCTTTATCCAGGACCCATTTTTTAAATATATATATATATACCGAATATATAAAGCAAATAAATGTGACGTAAATTACAACAAATCTATCAATCGCTTCAACCTACTTTACCGGACCCCGCGCAACGACTCGCACTTTGTTTAGGAACAAAAACAGTCCAAACCGAAATCCACTCTGAAGACTAGGCACTTCCTGAAGGCAGCACTGTAGCTACCAAACCCTCACCATGTGATCAAGGTTTTCTTGGTTGGTTCTACAGACGGCTATGCAAGCAGGGAATGCGATTACTAACACATTATTCTTCTTCTTCTATCATGGCGGTTCGCAAACAATCGCTTAACTGAATTTCTCCGTAACACAGGATTATTATAGGGAGGTTATTATAAGGGGATATTTAATAGGATATGACATTTGTTGACATCTTCTCCTCAGGGAATCGATACCGCTCGCCCCACCATGACAATCAATGTATGTTGATTGTGTTCCGGTCACACAATTTCAGTTTCTCGAATGGAGGGTGGAAATGTTTTTTCAATGTCTATTTTCAGGTAACCCCAACACAGTTCTGTCCATTACAACAACAACAAAAATACAAACCATTTAATGTATGTAGGGTTTAATGAGCACATTCATCCATCATTGATCCAGGTGAGATATCAGAAACTATGTCAAAGTGACCTTTCATCCAGTGGGTAGGGTACACAACTTTTATTCATTTTTTGTTTGTTTATGCAGAACAATGTATTCATACATAATTATATTGGCTTCTTTATATTATGAATGTGTCAGGGTTTTGGGGGGTGATCTGAGTTTTGGGCCAAACATGTGCAAAGGTCTGTATTTTGCATGCGCACATTAACACATTTTAATTGAAATGTCATGTGGAGGCACTTCTATCCTTCAGTTGAAAGTCGCACAGTAATACACAATGTGGCCACACAATGTTATATTAGTTGTGTGAAATCTCACAATCAAAAAGGCACGGTTACACAGTGTAGTCGGACAGGCACCTCCAGGGCGAGGTGCATAGTGTACAGGCTCAGCGGTGTGAAACAGGAGTAGTTTCATATAGTGTCTGTCAGTGTTTGTTTGACCAGCCAGGTCCTGGCTGTTACTGACAGGTGTTGTAGATCTGGATCTGTTTGTTGATGTCGTTGAGGATAGCCTTCATCTTGTCTTCTAGGCCGTCCAGCTGCTGGGCTTTGCCCTCCAACGTTTTCTGGTTCTCTTCATAGTCTTTCTCTAGCTCTGTGGATATAAAGTATTGTCTAGTTTATATTTTAAATGTTTCATCTTAGAATAACCAGGACTGGCTGACAGACCTACATTTTGGTCTCTGGTCAAAGAACAATCAGACAAATTCAGACAATACAGTGACATTTTTTAACCACAAGAGGGCAATGTTGCCTTCGCTATTCTCCAAGGTTAGCGTGTGAAAATCGAAAGTAATGCTGCTTTAAAACAAAGGCGGCCCAGTTCCCTCCAGGGTCCCTCCTACACACCTGCTAGTCTCTGAAGCTTGTTCTGGGCGTCCTTCAGTAGCTCTTTGGCTTCGTCTCTTAGGCGCTCTGCTTTCTTCTTCGCCTCCTGGACGGTCTTGGCTTTCGTGTCCACCAACTCCTGTACTGTGTGATACTTATCCATCAGCTCGCCATCTAAAATCTGAGAGAAAGAAGACTGCATAATCAGTAACAGACACTGTATTACAGTCACAAATATACACAAATAAACAACACACACACACACCTGCTTAGCCTCATTGGCTTTGTCCCTTGCCATAGTGGCTGTCTCCTCAGCTCGAGCTGCTGCCACGCTGTTGTGGGCACGTTTGAGCTTCAGAGCATTAATCTCCCGACCTAGGTTGCCCATGCGGTCCATGGCATCATTCAAGTCATGTTCACTGCTGGAGGTCTCAGACTCAATCTAAAAGAAGGGAAAACATCAGGAATGTATTCTCTTTTGATCCCTTCATCACATCAAACTGCATGCAGATGGTGTCCACACACTTGAGTACCTGTGCTAGTCGAGCTTCCGTTTCACCAATGTCAGCCCGAGCCCGCTGTATGGCCTTCTCTGCTGTGGCCTGGGCCTTCTTAGCATCCTCAAGTGCCTGTTTCACTGTCTCTGCTGTGGATTTCACCCCCTCTGCCCGATTCCTACATAACGGAAACACATGTCAGAATCAGGAGCGTCTTGCTCTGCTGAAACATTTCCTTTGACATGACACAGCTATAATCTACACAGTGTACAAAACATTAAGAAAACCTTCCTAAGATTGAGTTGCACCCCGCCCCTTTTGCCCCCAGAACAGCACAATTTGCCGGGGCATGGACTTTATAAGGTGTCAAAAGCATTTCACAGGGATGTTGGCGCACGTTGGGTGGTGGACCATTCTTGATACACACGTGGAACCGTTGCAGTTGCAGCACTTACTACCGTACCCCGTTCAAAGGCACTTCAATCTTTTGTCTTGCCCATTCACTCTCTGAATGACACACATACACAATCCATGTCTCAAGGTTTAAAAATCCTTCTTGAACCCGTCCCCTTCCCTTCATCTGCAATGATTGAAGTGGATTTAACAAGTGACATCAATAGGGATCATAGCTTTCACCTGGTTTCACCTGGTGAGTCTATGTCATGGAAATGTTTTGTACCTTCAGTGTATAACCCTCTACATACAAGGCACACACACACACCTGGCCTTCTTGGCTTCCTGCAGAAGCTGCTCTGCTTTGCGCACATCGTCCTGTGTCTGTTGCAGAATGGCGTCTACGTTGGAGAGGCTCCGTACCCGGTCCTTGATCTCCTCTGCCAGGTGTCTGATCTGCTGTGGTGAGGCTGGGATGGACAGCTCCAGGACACGGTTGGCAACCGTCTCAATGCTGTCTGGATCCGCACCCTCCTCTGCAAGGAGATGGATATTCAGATCAGCACAGATATTTTTGATGTTGATCGGGAAGTTAACACTTAGTGATGATGCTGATCATGATGATGATCCCGAGTTTAAGATAAATTGCTTTTATGGTCCCATGTAGACAAGGACCTTACTGCTCCTCGAACATCTGAATTTTCTATCACTTTAGCCAACTCACGCATGAGGAAGTCCCGAATCTGCTTGATGAGGTCCCGCAGGTCATTGTTGGAGCGCTCCACCTTGTTCTTGGTGTTGGTGGCCTTGTCCAGAGCTGCCTGGGCTTTACTCTTCGCCTCCTCCGCCTTGGTCTTGGCATCTGCAACCTGAGAAGCCCTCAGAATCAGGGATAACTGTTATCAAGTACCCTTGTGATGTAGGTCATACAGTTGTATGCATTAGTGGCATGCCGCAATAGATTTTGCAGGTCTCCATTTCCTGTCAAGACAGTGTTGGTTTAGGTACACATAGTGTAACTGACCTTGTGGAAGAGCTCCTCTACCTCCCCCATGGCTTTGTTCAGCTCTTTCTCTGCGTGCTTGGACCTCTCCAGGGCGTTATCTGCCATCGCTACGGCACCGTTGCAGTTCAGGCCTCCGCAGTGCCTATTCCCCTCATCGTCACGGCAACCTGCTCCTCCGCAAAGACTCTCTGCACAGGGGGCATCGCCAGGGGTCCCACAGACCTGATCAAAGGTGGTGGGGGTGGAACATGTATCAGATTACTACATTTGTTTATAACTTTGCCTGAACTCTTCTTCTGATCTTGTGCTGTTTAAGGGGTTTAATCCAATCAGACAGATGATGCATGCTTCACCTTCTCGTTGATCTTCTTCATGTCCAGGGTCTGAGCCTTGGCATTGAGGTCCCCCAGGGCTCGCTTGTTGGCAGCGTTCTTACGGTTGAAGTCATCTTTCTTGGCAGAGATGAGGCGTTCTGTCTTGCGGCGTGTGTCTGCTGATTGGCTAACAGTGCTGGGCGTGGTGGTGGTTGACTGGTTGGCTCGCCGCTCTGCATCACGGGACTTGTTATAAGAGCTGCGGATGCTGTCATATGCACCTGGAGGAAAGAGAGTGCCAAATAATAATAACAACACATTTAATACTACATTTAACTAATATTTCTTAAGTATTTATACAAAAAAAACATTAATAACATCAGTCATTAGGGCATTTTGTATCCCAGAAACCCTATGTTGGAAGGGGGAAATGAAGTCTCTGCTCACCCAGGAAGTTGGAGTTCTTGAGGATGTCCAGTTGACGGTGGAGCTGATCTGAGGTCAGGTTTAGCTGTTTGGCCTCTCTCTCCAGAGCACTGAGCTCATTACTGGCCTCAACGTTGCTGTTCTGCACACTGGTCAGGTCTCCCTCCAGACGATTCAGTGTGTCTGTGGTCTCACCTATCTGAGACCTGCAGGAGAAAGGGATAGGAAATTACAGTTAAACTCCAAAACTGGAGGAGAGGCATATTTATGGTGAATCTTTATGCAGACTGAAAGTCTATCTATGTATGTGTATTGTTATGTACAGTATAATACAGTGTCTGTGTGTATGTCTTGTACCTGAGGTCTTCAATGAGCTCCATCAGGCTGCTGACTGCCTCTGCGGTGGTGTTGCGGGCGTTGACGATGCCCTGGGCCTGTGCCAGCTTCTTCTCCAGGTCTCTGAAGGCCTTCTCATAGGCTCCAGTCAGGCCCGTGGTCTGGATCTCTTGAGCCCGCTCCGACAGGGTCTTGGTTCGGACAGCCAGGTCCTGCACCACCCGGTCCCAGTCCCCAAAGCACTGATGGCAGGGCTGGCAGTTAGGGAACTGGCCTGAGAAGCCCCTCGCACACTGGTCACAACGCACGCCTGACACCCCCTGCTGACACACACAGTGTCCTGACTTCTGGTCACACTGGGATGTCTCAATGCCCCTGGGGTCACAGTCACAGACTGAGCGAGTTAGAGAGAGAGAAAGTGAGGGATTGTTAGTATACAGTGCATTTGGAAAGTATTCAGACCCCTTGACTTTTCCACATTTTGTTATGTTACAGCCTTATTCTAAAGTGGATTAAATAAAACATTTTCCTCACCATTCTACACACAATACCCCATAATGAGAAAGCGAAAACAGGTTTTTAGAAAGTTTAGCAAATTTATTTAAAAAAATATTTAAAAATAATACTTATGTAAATAAGGTATCATACTCTTTGCTATGAGACTCGAAATTGAGCTCAGGTGCATCCTGCTTTCATTGGTCATCCTTAAAATTGGAGTCCTCCTGTGGTAAATTCAATTGATTGGACATGATTTGGAAAGGCACATGCCTCTCTATTTAAGGTCCCACAGTTGACCGTGCATGTCAGAGCAAAAACCAAGCCACGAGGTTGAAGAAATTGTCCGTAGAGCTCCGAGACAGGATTGTGTCGAGGCACAGACTTGGGGAAGGGTAACAAAAGATGTCTGCAGCATTGAAGGTCCCCAAGAACACAGTGGCCTCCATCATTCTTAAATGGAAGAAGTTTGGAACCACCAAGACTCTCCCTAGAGCTGGCCGCCCGGCCAAACTGAGCAGTCAGGGGAGAAGGGCTTTGGTCATGGAGGTGAGCAAGAACCCGATGGTCACTCTGACAGAGCTCTACAGTTCCTCTGTCGAGATGGGAGAACCTTCCAGAAGGACTACCATCTCTGCAGCACTTCACCAATCACGCCTTTATTGTAGAGTTGCCAGACAGAAGCCACTCCTCAGTAAAAGGCACATGACAGCCCAAGAAGACTTGGGGCTGTAATCGCTGCCAAAGCTGCTTCAAAAAAGTACTGAATACTTATGTAAATGTGATATTTCCATTTTTTATTTTTAATAAATTTGCACAAATTTCTAAAAACCTGATTTTGCTTTGTCCTTATGGAGTATTGTGTGTATAGATTGATGTGGGGGGAAAAAACAATTGAACACATTTTAGAATAAGGCTGTAACATAATAAATGTGAAAAAAACTCATGAATAACACCTTCTGTGACTTATGAATAACACCTTCCATGACTCATGAATAACACCTTCCATGACTCATGAATAACACCTTCTGTGACTCATGAATAACACCTTCCATGACTCATGAATAACACCTTCCATGACTCATGAATAACACCTTCTGTAACTCATGAATAACACCTTCCATGACTCATGAATAACACCTTCTGTGACTCATGAATAACACCTTCCATGACTCATGAATAACACCTTCCATGACTCATGACTAACACCTTCTGTAACTCATGAATAACACCTTCCATGACTCATGAATAACACCTTCTGTGACTCATGAATAACACCTTCTGTGACTTATGAATAACACCTTCCATGACTCATGAATAACACCTTCCATGACTCATGAATAACACCTTCTGTAACTCATGAATAACACCTTCCATGACTCATGAATAACACCTTCTGTGACTCATGAATAACACCTTCTGTAACTCATGAATAACACCTTCCATGACTCATGAATAACACCTTCTGTAACTCATGAATAACACCTTCTGTGACTCATGAATAACACCTTCTGTGACTCATGAATAACACCTTCCATGACTCATGAATAACACCTTCCATGACTCATGAATAACACCTTCTGTAACTCATGAATAACACCTTCCATGACTCATGAATAACACCTTCTGTAACTCATGAATAACACCTTCCATGACGTTAAAGCTGACCTCTGCACTGGATCCTGGGGTCTCCCCAGTAGTTCTCTTGGCAGTCTGTGCAGGTCTTTCCACCGAATCCATCACGACACTGACACTTTCCAGTGAACTGTGGGGCACAGGGAAGTCAAACATGAGCATGAGGTCACAGAAGAGGTCTGTCTCATAATTACACTATAATCATTTTGCTACACTCACAATAACATCTGCAAACCATGTGTATGTGACCAATAAAATTTGATTTGATAATGGAACCACACACACACACACACCTCGTTGCAGGCTGAGTTGACAGCATTGTTGGGGTCACAGCCGCAGGCCTCACAGCCCCGCCCACTAGCCAGGTTCCAGTAGTTGGGCTTACAGTGGTCACATGTCAGGCCGATGGTGTTGGGTAAACACTGGCACTGCCCCGTGGCACGCTGGCAGACACACTCATCCCGCGCTGTACACTGGGTATGCTCTGTGCCCAGGAAGCTACAGGTGCACTCTGGGGAAGCATACAGAAGAAAATAGATTGAACCTTTACTAGGGTGCACGACGCATAGTTTCAATGCAACATTCCTAAAATGAATGGTTCTTAAGTTTTCTGGTGTTTGATGAGGATGTGTCAACAGAGACTCACTTCTGCAGTTGCGTCGCGAGGCGTCTCCATAGTAACCGCTCTTGCACAAGCCACAGTCCGGTCCCTCTGTGTTGTAGAGACACTTCTTACACTCTCCTGTCCGCCGGTCACACGCATCCAGATCTGACATGTCAATGTTATTACTGCACCTGCACGGCTGACACCGCCCACCTGGCTGGGAGGGGTTACCGTAGTAACCAGGGGCGCACTCCTCACACCGGGATCCTGTGACCAATAGGAAAAAAGGTTGAGGGAGAAGGTGTGACATTTTTGAAAAGAAAGAGTACTTCAGTGGAATATCTCATGGTGAGATTGAGATATTTATTGGCTGGGTGATGGATATAAATTACTTCATATTTCCAAGTATTTCCAAACTGTTTTCCAGTGGATTTAAGTCAGACGGTTACAGTGTGACAGCTTCTGCGAACAGAGAGTCATGTGCTGTGTGTGATACCTACCTCAGTGACTATCAGTAAAGTAATTATCAGAATGTTACTCAAACTGTACACATCATGTTATAAACTTAATTTGTTTTGATATTTTATCATTGTGCAATGCTATTATATCTTGGGTTAAAAGGGAGTTGGTTACCCAGGAGATTAACAGTGATTAGTGAGGATCTCTGTGATCACACTGTTGCAAAGTGGATTATGTTCAGTCTTTCGGCAGACATTGTGAACAATTAGCTTTTCTCACAAAGAGCCTGTCAGGATTTGGCCAGGATTGTTCTGGTTTTGGCCACCAGATGCCCCCATTGTGCTTTTTGACCCTTTTGTTTTCCCTTGTTTCCAGTTATTATTTGCACCTGTGCCTCGTTTCCCTTGAATGTATTTAAACCCTTAGTTTTCCTCAGTTCTTTGCTCTGTGTTTGAATGTTAGCACCCAGCCCCAGTGATGCTGTGAACAGTTGTTGCTCCAGTTGGACTCGCTTGTGGTACTCTGTTTTTGTTTATTTATTTTTGATTATCTTTTGAGGCTTTTTCCTGCTGTACCTACCACCTTGTGGATTTACCTTTTGACTTGGAGGATTACCTTTTTCTCTTGGAATTACTTCTGACATTGTGGATTTATATTTTTGCCTGAACTTTCCTTTTTACTTTATTAAAACACCGTCTCAAGTACTGCTGTGTCTGCCTCATCTTCTGGGTTCTGCCGACTATTAGTGGCTCAGTTTGCTAAGTGACTGTTTCTCATACCGGAGACCAGAGTTCATAACCGGGTCGTGACAGAGCCCATGTCGTCTTAAGATGGATTCAGAGGAAGGGAGACATACTTGCCATTTTTGAGTCCAGCTGATGGCTGCAGGGGGCAGAGTATGCTGGTGTGGGAGGGGGCTGACTTTTGGGTCTGACAGACAACTTACAGCTGCTGGTCTTGTGGTCTCTCCAGCATACTCTTCCCCCTGCAGCCATTAGCTGGACAAAAAAAATGGGAAGTACTGTATTCTAAACCATAGTGGAACAAAATATAGGATTTCCTCATTTAACGGACAAGATTTCCTCAACTGATTCATAAAGGGGCATTGTGATACTACTATTTTGTGTTTCAGTGATTCATTGTGCCTTTGTTTCTTTGTGTCTTTGCGGAGCAAACTAAATATATTGAATAAAAGGATATGACACATAGAAGGGGCTGTTGATGGTTAGTCGGTTTACAGTAAAGCACATCATATTGAGCTCATTGCAACAAAGCTGTCTAAAGCAGAGTAGGCAGAATGCTTGGTTGTCTTTCTGTCACAGGCTCACAGTGAATGTACAATAGGTTGGTGTAATCTCACAGCTTCAGCTTGTCTACTATGACTGATATACCTGTTACTGTCTTGTGTCTGCAACAGAGGCAGAGAATCACAAGGCAAAAGGCAGCGGGGCAGAGATTTTGTTGTTATCAGCTGGTTGACTGTTTGGCTGCTTAGTGCCTGTGTAAGCCAGCAGGAGTACCAAGCACTGACTGTATGTGCCCAGTATAACATTATAGTTGCTATACACAGGAGACACTGTAGAAAGTGACCCAGACCCAGTGTCGGCCATCCAACTCAAACACAGTTATTTGTGTTATACAGTCAGTCGAAATTGATTCTTGGTCAGTTCTTGGGAGCTCCATCTACTCTGAGTCAGGAATGCACTGTGGCACAGCACCATAGATGGGTGGGGTGCTGAAGCCATGCAGGTGGCAGGGGAGGGGGGGGGTTGGTAAGGAGGTGGGGTCACCATCACTACTCACGCTTGAAAGAACCCTCGGAGCGCTTAACCATCCCCCCTGTGCCAAGTTGGGTAAGGGAGGAAACACACATTATCATTCCACATTTTTCCTGGTAGGATAAACGTTCTACAAGAGAAATGTCTGTCTCACCAAAAGACCCACCCTGGCGAATGACTTGGAATATCACACCATGGACATTTCCCTGAGTTAAATCACACTAACAGATCCTCTTTCACAGTACATCAACCCTAGGAAGCATCTGCTCATTCATGCAGACATGATCAAACTGTTCTTTGTCCACTTGCCTGGCTGACAAAGGAGGAGGAAGAACAGTAAGGAGAGAGAGAAGACACCTCAATGGAGAAATGGAGGTGTGGGTTGTACCTGTGTATCCTTGGTTACAGTTGCAGACCACCTGTCTGTTGCGGTTGTCCTGGTAACAGGAGGCAGCGAAGTGGCGTCCGCTGTTTGGGCCATCTGGGCAAGGGCAGGCCCGACATTGGTTACCCATACCTGTGCCCAACACTGGGTTGCCGTAGTAACCGTTGGCACACCTTGAAATACAGCAATAGCAGTATGCTTGTCAATAACATTACATTGGCTACCTTAATACTTATTCAAGATTCCCCACTGTCCCCGTGGTGAAGCCTAACCTGTCACATTTGTCCCCTCCAGTGTTGTCCCTGCAGTTGAGACAGGCTCCGGTCCTCTGGTGGCACTCCTCAGCATGTCCATTACACAGGCATCGCTTACAGTTGGGGAAGCCCCAGTGTCCTGCCTGGCAGCCATCGCACCGCTGGCCGAACGCACCCGGGCGGCACGGGCACTGCCCAGTCAACTGGTCACAGGACCGAGTGACCGCACCTTCCAGATTGCACTCACATGCTAGAGAGAGCGAGGGTGGGAGGGAGGGAGAGAGAGAGAGATTTATTGGAAAGTATAAATCAAGAGAGGAGTGGGTCAGTAGGTAATGAGGCAGCAGGGGGCGCCACCAGTACAGCTGTTCACATAAGTGGGATAGACAGACTGTACAGTCCAATGCACCTTTGCAGAATAAACTATTTGTGTACCCTACAGGATAACACCAGGAGTTTTGCCCTTACTCTTTGTGCGGTTGACTGGGGTTACAACACTAACCTTTACATCCTGCAGGTCCAAAGCCGTACGTCCCAGGAGCACACTGGTCACAGCGAAGTCCAATCACGTTTGGCCTACAGCGGCACTGACCTCCGTGCGTGTCACACACTGAGCTGACTGAGCCCTGGGGGTCACACAGGCAAGCTGTGAAGAAGAAAGACGTGATGAAAACATTTTCATTTCATTGTGAAAATAATAACCTGGCATCCTTGATGATAGCAGATCGTGATTATGTGTACCCGTGAAATAACTTACGCAGGGCTCCATGGTTAATGATGGCTGACATGCTGGTGATGAGTTTGGCACAGACGTTGCTGATCTGGGGGCGTGTCACGCTCTTGGCCCCCTCGTGGCAGCGGTAGCGCTCGTAGCTCTGCTTCCTAGCGATGGAGGCAGGGTCACCGCCAATGAACATCTCCAGGGAGGAGTAACGAGGGATCAGGGAGATCTGGAGAGGAAGCAGGCAGGAGTATTAGCTGGATTGCATAAGAAGAACACAATTAGAGAGAGAGGGAGAGAGATAAAGAGAGAGATGTGCAGACAAGCGTAATTTATTGAGTAAGTTTCTTAAAATGTTATATAATTTACTTTGTAATTGTTGCCCTTTTTTAATTGATAGTTACAATCTTGTCTCATCACTGCAACTCCCCAACGGGCTCGGGAGAGCCGAAGGTCAAGTCATGTGTCATTCGAAACATGACCCGCCAAGCCACGTTGCTTCTTAACACACTGCTCACTTAACCCGGAAGCGAGCTGCACCAATGTGTCAGAAGAAACACTGTTCAACTGACGACCGAGGTCAGCTTGCAGGTGCCCGGGCCGCCGTAAGGAGTCGCTAGAGCACGATGAGCCAAGGAAAGCCCCCCCAGCCAAACCTTCACTGAACCCAGACGACAGTGGGCCAATTGTATGTCGCCCTATAGGCTCCCAGTAACGGCCAGCTGTGACACAGCCTGGGATCGAACCCCCGACTGTTGTGGCGCCTTAGACCGCTGCACCACTCAGGAGACTCAATTTGTTGAGTCTTGATACTCACAGAGTCCACTAAAATGTTGGCAGCGGTTGTACCAAGAATGAGAATACTGTTCCCATCCAGATAGCGACTGAACTCAAAGCGAAGAGTGTAGCTCACTCCTCTCTCCATGCATACAGGTGGAGCCAGCACGGCAAACCTGCAGCAAACACACACACACCACACAGGAAAATACTCACTTTTAGGAAAAGCAAAATCCACCATGTAGTAACATCCAATTACACAAGTGTATCACAGTCACCTGAGCCAGACACAAGGGCACTGTATATTCCGTAGTGAGGTGTGTGTGAGGTTCTCACCTGGATCCTGCAGGCAGGGACATAGTGAGCATGTCGTCTGCAGGGATGGTGTTTCCACAAGGGCTGCTGGTGGGAATGGGCCCTGGCCGAATGATCGTCACACGGACCTCCCCCCAGTCCCGTGGCATCTAACACAAGACACACACACACCACAATAACAGTCATATACAGTTACACACTGTGCACATCCAGAAAACAGAGGGGTGTGTGTGTGTGTGTGTGTGTGTGTGTGTGTGTGTGTGTGTGTGTGTGTGTGTGTGTGTGTGTGTGTGTGTGTGTGTGTGTGTGTGCGTGCGTGCGTGCGTGTGCGTGTGTGTGTGTGTACACGTATGCACAGTTGAAGTCTGAAGTTTACATACACTTAGGTCGGAGTCATTAAAATAAGTTTGTCAACCACTCCACAAATGTCTTGTTAACAAACTATGGTTTTGGCAAGTCGGTTAGTTCATCTTCTTCGTGCACGACACAAGTACATTTTTCTTTTCTTGCGTTTTACCTCCCCCGTGTGTGCTATGCTGGTAACAGCGTAAATCCTGGTATGAGAGAAGAACGGTATGACGATTTGAACATCTGAATACCCCCCAAGCCCAGTATGTGTGACTAGGCACTAACCTGTGGCTCATAGCGGATGAGGAGGTCGTATTCCATGGAGTAGGGGATGTTGTTGATGGAGAACTCCAGGCTGCTGCCCTCTGGGACCTTGGCAAACCCAGTGCCAGTCCAGGTGGCAGGGCGCCCAGGCTGGTGCTCCCTCTGCTCCACACTGCAGCCCTGAACACACACACAAATACCATCAAGCATTCACACAAAGTCAAACATAGACAGTACAAACAATGCAAATAAGGGTCCACCCCAGTCTTATCTATAACAAGCAGTAGTTACCTGTCCCAATATGGCCAGCTCAGCCTCATAGGTATAGTGGTCCAGAGCCATGAAGTACCACCCAGACTCCACCTGGGTACATTGACGGCCCATCATATGACTACGACAGCGGCACTGGCCATTCTCCATAGAGCAGCTGGGGAAGACACATAAGAAATCTATGCAGTAAGCATGTAACCAGTCGACAGCACCCCCAACCCAAAACATCTTCCCGCGGCCACGCTGTCACTCACTGGTTATCTGTGGCTCCGCCCACATCACAGTCACAGTCTCTGCAGCCATTCATGTCATGACTCAGTGCCCAGTGTTCTGGCTGTGGGCAGACAGACAGGCAGCTGTTAGCACCAGACAGATGACATTCCTGACGACATTAGCCAGGGTTACTGGCCCTTACATCATAGGTAACTACTCAGATACCTCAACCAGGTGTTCCTAGCTCCAAAATGAGATACTGTAGATACATGCTGCCTATCAAAGTACAGGCTGGTAGAGCTTAAGTTATGGGTGCAAAATAGTGGTTGCCTGTTCATGACTTTAAAACAAGCCTTTATGCAGCTTATGAGAGTTAAGGATCCACAGCTGACCATTTTTAGCATGCTGTAACCTACACCAACCGGAGAGGCCTGACATCCCTGGGCTACATTTAGATATGAAGCCCCAAGCAGGGCTTTACATTCCTGGGTATTGTTACTGGCACGGCAAGGAAGTTATGTGAGTGACAGGGGGATGTGAATGTACGTATGAATGAATGAATGGAAAGAGAGAGAGAGAGAGAGAATCTCTGTGTGTTATGGTTAGGAGAGGGAGGCTCTCCTGGAGCCTTACCAGACACAGGTCACAGCTGCGTCCGGTGACCAGTCGCTTACAGAAGCAGTCCCCACTCACAGGGTCACATTTTGGGCTCTCTGACACAGTACCCCTGGGGTCACACTGGCAGGCTGAGGGGGGCAGAGCAGGAATTATAGGGGCATGGGAACACAGAAATGTGGCACATGATTTTATTCAAAGCACTGAGAGAGATTAACAAAAGATTGCTCCAAAATCTCTAACATAACAACCACACAAAATGAGGGTAATTTGGACTACAATCAGTTCAATATCAGTTCAATTTGTTAGAATGATTCATGATTGTGCTCCTCTCCACTCACGTTGGCAGCCGCGGGGGTTTGCTGCACTCAGGCCAAAGAAGCCCGACTTGCATTTGTCACAGCGATGCCCTTCCACGTGGTCCTTACAGCGGCACTGCCCAGCGATCATGCCCAGGGATGGCTCGTCATGCCCGTCACAGATGCCCCCATTCAGGGAACCATCAGGATCACAGTCACAGGCTGGTAGAAGGAAGACAACAAACATCCTGTTAAACTTAACAAACATAACCATGCAGTAGTACGTACTACCTAGAAAACATGTACACGCTCACATCTATTATTATTATTATATTATTATATTATTATTATTATTATTATATTAATGGACATATAGTGGTACCAGGGTTTCAAACGTGTAAATAACCTGTACACGTACATACCTATGCCATCACTCATACACAGTATGATAATGTGAGAAATACACACACAGTTCTTGTGCCCCAGTTCTGAGAAGCGGTCGACACCCTCTACTCACCAGTACAGACCCCGGGGTCTCTGATGTCCCTACTGAGGTCCTTGTAGTAAAATGGTTTACACATCTCACAGTTGCGTCCCATGGTGTTGTGGAGACAGTGGTCACAGACGCCACCGCCGGCATTGCCCGTGGCCAAGTAAACCGCCATGTCAAAGTGACACTGGTTGGAGTGGCCGTTACAGTTACATTCTGTGAGAGACCAAGGGTACAGATAACAACATAATCAAGACTCTCATTCCTTTGATTATGACCTATGACTGGTGTGTTCATAATAATAATCAGTGATGTTAGGAGAGGAGTAAGAGACGTTTCTGGTTATGGTGTGGTACACCACCACTCACTCTTGCAGGCGTTGGTGTTGCGTCCCTCAGCCGGTCTCCAGGGCATGTCACTATGGAAGTCATCACACAGCTCACAATTCAGACCCTTCGTGTTGTGCTTGCAGACACACCTCCCATGGACCTGGGGGACAGGGAGGCTGAATTACACAAATCACAGAGAATTCTAAACAAAACCTCCCATTCTAACTCCCCTCTGCACAGATGCCTCTGCTTTCATACACAGCAATCTATATAGGGCAGTCTTCCTCCATACAACTAAGGGCAGTTCTGTGTCCCCTTACTCACCATGCCCTCCTCATCCTTGATCCCCTCGATGGGGGCACACTCAGAGGCGTGGCCATAGCAGAAGCAGTTGCCGCGGACGACCAGCTCGTACATGGCATAGTAGTACTTCTCCTTGATCTCCACGCGGGAGTCCAGCAGGTTATCTCCCAGAGTGTGCAGCTTGGTGAAGTTCACACGCAGGTTAGTGATCTTCAGCTGGTCTTCAGGATGCAAGAGGAGGAGAAGAGAGGAAGGGGGGGGAAGCAGAGAGATTAGGAGATATACAACAAGCTATTTGAACATCCAAATGAATACTTCAAAGTCAAAAGGAAAGGTTCCAGATACACCATTAATTATCCATTAACCCCCACCACAGACATAAGCAGAGACACTCTCCCCCGTAAAAGGAAGAAGTCAAGGCCAGGCGAGCATGACATCGCTGAAGGGGGCCGGGGGGGGGGAGAAGGGGTGAAAATAAGGGCGGACTGAAAGGGGCATGGAGGGTGTTGTTAGGAGACTTGAGTTGCGTCCCAAATGGTACCCTATTTCCTAAATACTGCACTACTTTTGACCAGAGAATAGGATAAGAGAATAGGGTGCCATTTGGGATGCACATTGATAAACTCTCACAGAGGGGCGGTAGGTTGCTACTGTGCACAGAACATTCCCTGCTGTCAGTCACGTTTCAGCTGTTCACTAGGAAACAATACACAAAATGTATCATTTGACCAAATATTTATGAAGAGGTCATCACTTCATGGAGTCTATGAAGGAAGAAACCACATGGAAGAGTGGAAAGCAAGTTAAGTCCAAAAAAATAGATTTTCCCCAATGGCTCATCTTTCCCCTACAGACTAGAGAGAGATGCGCTGCAGACAGCATGCGGAATCAATCAGCACTCTCTCTCTCTCCACTTAGTGCTTATCTCTCTCCACACAGTGTTTCAACAGAAACAAATGGAGAACAAGTCACACCTCTATGCGAAAAAGCGGTGTTTTGGGGCAGCTACCTTCACTGTACTCCTAAGAAACACTTAGTATTCTTTGTGTGGTTCCTTCCATTACCTACCTTCATTTGACTCGGCAGAGCGGCAGAGCAGCCTCAAATCCGGGCCCTATCAGTACTCCTGGCCTGTTATCTGAGCGTATCCTTTCTCACACACAGAAGGGCCCTGTTCTCTAGACCTTGACAGGCAAAACACCACTCCCTTTCTCACAAACCAGTGGGACAATAAGTTCCACTGTTCCACAGGACTTTGGGGAATATCAGGCTGTTGCCAGGGCCACAATATGCCATGTCCAACTCTTATGAGTATCAGTCAAGCCACTGGTAAAGTCATTTCATTGTTATTATTAACATACTAATGTACCTCCTGCTAACAGCTCCCCCAACTTCCCTGACAGGATTACCTCTATCAGGACAGAGCCGTCCATCTTTAAACTCTCTAGCTGTGGATGAGCTCTGCATGGGAAAGTGCTCAAACTAAACCATAGGCATTCTGTAACGGGAAACACCCGACATCCAGGCTTCATTTTAACTCCCTCCTCTCAGACATCCTCCCTCCATGTCGATATTCTGTGGCACACTAGCAGATTCAACTGCCTCCTTTACAGCAGGAACACATCAGGTTTCAGCACTTTAATTACTAAACCCCCTCAAAATGTGTCTCTCTGTCAAATCCGAGCTAAAGCCGATACAGAGTGAGAGCTCTTTATCTATGCATAGTCACTTTACCTGTAAGGTTCTGCTTTTCTTTTCTTAGTCAACCTTATGTTCTTTTTCTTTGTGTTCTGGAACGTAGCCCTGTTTCTTTGTGTTCTGGAACGTAGCCCTGTTTCTTTGTGTTCTGGAACGTAGCCCTGTTTCTTTGTGTTCTGGAACGTAGCCCTGTTTCTTTGTATTCTGGACCGTAGCCCTGTTTCTTTGTGTTCTGGAACGTAGCCCTGTTTCTTTGTGTTCTGGAATGTAGCCCTGTTTCTTTGTGTTCTGGAACGTAAGCCCTGTTTCTTTGTGTTCTGGAACGTAGCCCTGTTTCTTTGTGTTCTGGAACGTAGCCCTGTTTCTTTGTGTTCTGGAACGTAGCCCTGTTTCTTTGTGTTCTGGAACGTAAGCCCTGTTTCTTTGTGTTCTGGAACGTAGCCCTGTTTCTTTGTGTTCTGGAACGTAGCCCTGTTTCTTTGTGTTCTGGAACGTAGCCCTGTTTCTTTGTGTTCTGGAACGTAAGCCCTGTTTCTTTGTGTTCTGGACCGTAGCCCTGTTTCTTTGTGTTCTGGAACGTAGCCCTGTTTCTTTGTGTTCTGGAACGTAGCCCTGTTTCTTTGTGTTCTGGAACGTAAGCCCTGTTTCTTTGTGTTCTGGAACGTAGCCCTGTTTCTTTGTGTTCTGGAACGTAGCCCTGTTTCTTTGTGTTCTGGAACGTAGCCCTGTTTCTTTGTGTTCTGGAACGTAGCCCTGTTTCTTTGTGTTCTGGAACGTAGCCCTGTTTCTTTGTGTTCTGGAACGTAGCCCTGTTTCTTTGTGTTCTGGAACGTAGCCCTGTTTCTTTGTGTTCTGGAACGTAGCCCTGTTTCTTTGTGTTCTGGAACGTAGCCCTGTTTCTTTGTGTTCTGGAACATATCCCTGTTTCTTTGTGTTCTGGAACGTAGCCCTGTTTCTTTGTATTCTGGACCGTAGCCCTGTTTCTTTGTGTTCTGGAACGTAGCCCTGTTTCTTTGTGTTCTGGAACGTAGCCCTGTTTCTTTGTGTTCTGGAACGTAGCCCTGTTTCTTTGTGTTCTGGAACGTAGCCCTGTTTCTTTGTGTTCTGGACCGTAGCCCTGTTTCTTGGTATTCTGGACCGTAGCCCTGTTTCTTTGTATTCTGGACCGTAGCCCTGTTTCTTTGTATTCTGGACCGTAGCCCTGTTTCTTTGTGTTCTGGAACGTAGCCCTGTTTCTTTGTGTTCTGGACCGTAGCCCTGTTTCTTTGTATTCTGGACCGTAGCCCTGTTTCTTTGTATTCTGGACCGTAGCCCTGTTTCTTTGTGTTCTGGAACGTAGCCCTGTTTCTTGGTATTCTGGACCGTAGCCCTATTCTTTGTATTCTGGACCGTAGCCCTGTTTCTTTGTATTCTGGACCGTAGCCCTGTTTCTTGGTATTCTGGACCGTAGCCCTGTTTCTTGGTATTCTGGACCGTAGCCCTGGTTCTTTGTGTTCTGGAACGTAGCCCTGTTTCTTGGTATTCTGGACCGTAGCCCTGTTTCTTTGTATTCTGGACCGTAGCCCTGTTTCTTTGTATTCTGGACCGTAGCCCTGTTTCTTTGTATTCTGGACCGTAGCCCTGTTTCTTTGTGTTCTGGACCGTAGCCCTGTTTCTTTGTATTCTGGACCGTAGCCCTGTTTCTTTGTATTCTGGACCGTAGCCCTGTTTCTTTGTGTTCTGGACCGTAGCCCTGTTTCTTTGTATTCTGGAACGTAAGCCCTGTTTCTTTGTATTCTGGACCGTAGCCCTGTTTCTTTGTATTCTGGACCGTAGCCCTGTTTCTTTGTGTTCTGGACCGTAGCCCTGTTTCTTTGTATTCTGGACCGTAGCCCTGTTTCTTTGTATTCTGGACCGTAGCCCTGTTTCTTTGTATTCTGGACCGTAGCCCTGTTTCTTTGTATTCTGGACCGTAGCCCTGTCTTTCATTTTTGTTCATTGATTTCACCTGTGTTAACTTCTCTGTCTGTCTGGACAACATGGAACATCCAGTTTAAGGGTCAGGGTCAATCCATACCTTGGTTTTTATTAAGAACAGAACCTCCCCTGTCACTACTTAGGGAAGGCTGCTCTTACTCCTGGGGAAACAGTGAAGTCATACCAGTCCAAATAGAAGAGACAGCTTGTGTGGGGGAGAGAGACCAGCTGGTTTTCATATCCCGTGCAGACTGTCATGTGCCATTCTGTTTAGGTGTTGTGCTGTGCTGAAATTATACGGTAGGCTGGCAGTATCATGTCAGCGGTGTGAGTTTGGCTTAACATGGGGGGAAGTGGTTGTTAGTTGTGGTGAGTGTATCTTACTCTGAATGTTGGGGCTGTAGGGGTCCTCAATGTGGATGGCAGGGTCCAGAACTCTGTAGATTGCCTGGAGGAAGAAGAGGGACAGGACAGGTGGTTGAATGCCATTTTAATGTATGTGTACAATTGTAGTAACCTAGTGAGCACAACACATTGAAATGACACATTTTCAATGTTTATTCAAACAAATGTGTCTTTTCAACCAAAAATAAGTGTTTTCAACATCTTTCCAATGTCTTGTGGTCATTGGCTAGGGATAAATCCCTCTTAACTATCAGACTCACCTCTCCCTCTGTGGACGGCTCGATGTCAGAGTAGCGCGACTCACAGATGACGTCGTCTACTTTGCGTAGGGGTCCCTTAGATACCCCGGGGAAGACCGAGCCACAGTCATAGGCAAAGTAGCGGTACACCTGCCAGTTACGTCCAAAATCTGCCGATCGCTCAATCACCATGGCTGCTGGGCGAAATGTCTGTGTGCCAGGAGAGGGATGTGATGTGTGTAGTTGCTCATTTGAAGACACAGAACATTGTTATATACTGCATAGATTTGACACACTGTTTAAGGCAGGGGTCTCCAACAGGTTGATCGTGAGCTACCACATATGAGTAGCTCGCCAAACAATTCTGAAAGTACATGCAATTTTCACGTGTTCCACCACAAACTGTCATAAACAAATCTGACAAGTATCCCGACACCACAAGCTCCAAGCTACTATCTAACTGAACTGAACTGGCTTAAAAAGACCAACCTAACACTATCTGCCAATTAATTTCCAGCAATATTGCCTCTTTCTGTCTGTGTGGTGCAGGTGTTTGTCCATCACTCCATGTGTAGCCAGTTGATATGAAAACCATCTTGTGGGTTGACAGAAATGGAAAAAAGGGGAATTAGACAAAGTATTCTGATGTGATTTAAGCATTGACATCAACTCAGAACATACAATTTCGCTGTTGCTCTATGAATAACTGTAATACAAAACAAAACATCATTTGGGAAAATATAAAACATAATTTTGGGAAAAAATTACAGATTTTATAGGGCCCCGTTAGTTGTTTATTAACCATTATTTTACCAGATATATTGACAGACAATACAGTGCACTACTTTCTCTTGTACACTAAAGAGCCATAGCTCGTGACATGTTTATTAAGTAGCTCTCATGATAGAAAAAGTTGGAGACCCCTGGTCTAAGGTTTACTAAGTGCTCTATGTCTAACCTTGAAGATCATGATAAGATGAGTAAAATGGAATTCTGCCTCAAGGTCCAGCTGAATGAAGACATCAGGCTTTCCTGAAGACAAAACGAGAGGGATGGAGAGAGAGAGAGATAAAGGATGAGAGAGGGCATGTCAAGCTTTATGTTGTTGCTATTACATCTATAATGTATGCACTCAATCAACCTGTCAATCTGTCTGTTACAGGAAATGCAAACCCGTGTTTTCACCAGTGATAACTCAACTACCAGCTGTGAGGGAAGCCCCTGTCCATCTCTTGGCTTGAGTAATGGCATCTGAACAGGAAAAGGCATTCTCGTCTTGGCTGGAGATGTGGTCGTCCACATGGGTAATCCCACACACTTCCTGAGCATGATCCATCCTTAAGAACCACTCGAGTTGGCCCATTATTCACAATGAATTGGTAGAGAAGAAGTCTTAAGTTCCAATAGTAGTGTAGGGGGTTCTGCCTTCTGTCCCCTTCTAGCAGTTGGACCATTAAACTGCTACAGCATATAAATAACATAATAACCACAGTAAATAGTCCCGTCAGAAATGTCTATATGCCACAACGTAGCTCAAAGGGAAATCTCTGAGAACACCCTAAACACATGCTCATAAAGCTAAGTGTTTGAGGATCCTTTCCCCATCTCCAAATGTAGTCTGAAGTGAATACAAACAGCAGGAAGACAACAGTAAAATTCGTAACTGCACAACTGCACATGAAAAAATGAGAGAGGTAATGACAGAGTACAGCTTCCGGGGTTGGCACCTCAACATTAACATCACTAGCTATCTACCACTCAGGCAGGCTGTGGTGTGGTGTGATGGGAGCCAGGCCTGTGGAAAAGTAACACAATAAAATAAAAAAGACTGGAAATAACAGAGAGAGAGTCTCACAAATGTTCTGAAGATTCATGCAATCATAAACCAACCTGACCCTGACACACACACAGTGTAAATACACACAGACACACATTGGTGAGTAAAAGGTCAAACTGGATTTCGGCCATTGGGTCTGTGCTGTAGGCTGTGAACCATAACCTGCACTCCTTAATGAAAGGCTAATCAGGAAGGAAACGGAGGCAGGGGAAAAGAGAGGCAGAGGAAAAGAGCGGCAGGGTGTGCTAGAGCCAAGGAGTCACGTTGGAGGAGAGGGAGAGGAAAAGAGAGGCAGGGTGTGCTAGAGCCAAGGAGTCACGTTGGAGGAGAGGGAGAGGAAAAGAGAGGCAGGGTGTGCTAGAGCCAAGGAGTCACGTTGGAGGAGAGGGAGAGGAAAAGAGAGGCAGGGTGTGCTAGAGCCAAGGAGTCACGTTGGAGGAGAGGGAGAGGAAAAGAGCGGCAGGGTGTGCTAGAGCCAAGGAGTCACGTTGGAGGAGAGGGAGAGGAAAAGAGAGGCAGGGGAAAAGAGAGGCAGGGTGTGCTAGAGCCAAGGAGTCACGTTGGAGGAGAGGGAGAGGAAGAATGAGGAGGAGAGAGAAGCAAAGAGAGGGAAAGGGCAAAGGAAGGGAAACAGAGATAGAACTGGAGAGTGGGAGAGGGGTCACAGCAAATAGTTTCATTTGTGTTTCTCCCATCACCGCTGTTGTGAGGCTTGGTTAACGGAGAGCAATTAGTAACTGGTACACTCTACTAACGGAACCAACCCACTCGCACATCCTTCTAGTAGCCTACTTGGTACCACTTCAAACAGAGTAGAAGTGGCACAAGCTGCTCTACAGAACAGTGGATAAGGTACCCACCCAACCTAGCCTTCCACTCCAAGCCCTTAAGGAAGTAAGTGAAGGAAGGGGCCTCACACCAGAGGGACACAGGGACAGTGGTCTACACACATATAGCACAAGCAGCCCACTGTGCTCCATGTCACATACTCTAAAGCCCTGCTAGAAACACCATGGAGACTGAGAGTAAAAATAGTGACTGTTTCCTGTCCCCCACCTCTCAGTGTTCGACATAGAGTACAGGCAGTGCTATACTGGTCCACAGTAGTCAATCACTCAGAAATAGACCTGAAATGGGGCTTTTGTTTGCAGTGATGTGGGCTCTGTATTAACAATGAAGAAGGAGAATTGCTCAGCTGGTGTCTTCAAATCCATTCTCCAAATCTAATTTTCTACCCCTCTCAATGTACACCCTCCCACTCTTTCTCTCACTCTTTCTCTCCGGCTCCCAATCTTCCTCTGACCCCTTCCCTCCCTCCCTCCCCACCCTCCTTTCCTTTCCTCTCTTCTCTTTCTCGTTCCTCCCTTTGTTGACGTGCCAGGGTACAGCCTGCACTGTTATTATACCCATACAAACAGCTGTGGGCCTGTGGCTGGTCTGGGTCCGGTCCAGGCAGAGTAAAGTAGGCTACTACAGAGAACAGAGGGTGATTTAGTGTGATGGAGGCCATGGACCTCTGGGCTTTGAAGGCCCTTCAGAACAGAGCTACCAGGACTCACTGTAATGACGCACTGTGGCTTCCAGGATCGTCGGCCCCATCTCTCTCCCCCATATCTCACCCTCTCACTACTGCTTCCTTTTATGATCCACTCATGATCTCTCCCTCTTCCACTCCCCCCTCTCTTTCTCGGTCTCTGAACAGACCTGTTATTAATAGTAGTAACCAAGATTAGGCCTCTAATAATACGGATGATATGGATTCTGTATGAGTTCATACCACTGACAGCTGCATGCTGGGGGTATGTCATGTAACCGAAGGCAGGGGGCACAAATAGACGACAAATCTGTTTTAACACTGCTTCTCATAAAATCAAAGGTTCACTATTTAAACATGGATATAATTGCAACCTCTATGAATGCAATCTCAATTCTCACCATTCTCCGACTGCCACCATGACTTCTTGCGGTGTGGTTTGAACGTGGTGATGACGTTCTCAATGCGGTGACTGATGGTGTTGTAGACAGGATCATATGGGCGGCGAGAGTCACACTGGAAACATTTCTTCTCATCCTACAGGGGTCAGAGGTGACACAGGTCAGAGGTCGAACAGAAGCTCAGGACAGAGAGAGGTAGGGGGAGTGAGAGGATGTTGGAGACCCACACACACACACACACACCTGTAAGTGACTGACGATGCAGTAGGGGTCTTTCTTCCTGGAGCCGCATGTAGATGATGCTTTCAGGCTCTTCTCACGGCCCACCAACAGGTCTCCTGTTGCCGGGTAACAGCTGCCATGGGTACAGCCGTGGGCGTGGTCTGGCTCCCGGGCAGTGGCATATGCCAGGGCTGGAGAAGCGAGGAAGGAGAGGAGGTTAAGGACAGGAAACAACATCACAGCAGGGGGATGTTATTGCAGTCACTTAGAGTGAAGAAAGAAAGACAATGGTTTCGCTAGATGGATCACTCCTCTGTCTTAGAAAACAAATCACTCTCTGTCTTTCTACGACATTACCACAAACTCTAATCAGTACAGGAAAAGGACATCAAGAGAGGAAGTAAGCCTACGTTTAATCCTGAGACTAAAGCTGAGCCCAACTAAAGCTGCTGCTAGCCCACCTGCAGCTCAACAGTCAATGTTTAAATAATAGGAGTAACAATGTTGAAAAAACACTTAAAGAGATTATCTTTTGGGGGAATATGTTAGCAGTGCCTCTCTCTCCTGAAGTCCAAAACGGTTGACCTGACATGGGGCCCTACAGCCGCTAAATCTGGAAGCGAACACAAAGGTCAACTAGGAGGTCAACGAGGTCAGGTTCTGACAGCACACCAGGAAAGTATGTGTGTATGTGTGTGTGTGTGAGCATGTGAGCTTGTGTGTGTCTTTTTGTGTTAGTTTGTGTGGGTGTGTCTGTGCATGCATTTTCATGTCCGTGTGACTCAATGGATGAACTGTGTGTGGGGTGTTTGAAAATAGCCCAACAGTCGTCAAGCAGTCCAGTCAACATCCTGAAATATATTCCTAGTGAAGCGCCAGTGGGACGGGGAGACACTCAGTCTAAAGAGCAGGGCCAGGTCTGTCTGTCTGTCTGTCTGTCTGTCTGTCTGTCTGTCTGTCTGTCTGTCTGTCTGTCTGTCTGTCTGTCTACAACAGGTACTTCTAAGGCACTCTATGGACACAAGAACCAAAAACATGCAACACAAACAGAAATAAATCCATACACAATGGATCAACATTCCGTATTCTGCTGCATATTACGATTTTAGGACAGCTTTGGATTGTGAGTGTCCTAGGAAAAGTCCTGAGGAGATTTCACAGAGACGATCAACAAAAACATGACACTCTCTCGAGGAAACCTGTGTTTGCCTGGCATACAGACAAGTCTCACACTGGTACCACTGCCAGGCACTGACACACACACACACACACACACACACACACACACACACACACACACACACACACACACACACACACACACACACACACACACACACACACACACACACACACACACACACACACACACACACACCACAGTGATACACTTGGCATTCAGTCAACACATAATAATGACTGTACCTTTGAACATGTCTTGGTCATATGTTTCCTATGTCAACAGTGCATTTGTGTACACAGACAATGATGGGAATATACACTTTTCTTTGAGTAAGGATATCACCTCAACACGGAGGACATGTTATCTGAATGCTGTAGTAGTGTTATCTCAGTTCCCTTTCCTGTTGCCAGGAAACTTCTGTGGTAAATCAAGCTAGGCCTGTGTAATTATGCTGTAACCCCAAAAATCTGCCCTCAACAATTACTTAGCCAATTAACAATAGAAGAACAGAGATAAGCAAGGCTTTAAAAAAATAAAAAATAAAAACCAAACTAAATGGCCTGAGACATAGCTGCGCAGGAAACCTTTCCTTATTTTTCTGAAAAGGCCATAGTCTTCAGCCATGAGGGGTATATAGAGAGGAGGGGAGAGAGAGAGAAGAAAGAGTGAGATGTGAAAAGAAAAAGGAAGAGAGAGGGGGGGAGAAGGAGAGGGAGAGAGATGGGGGGGAGAGAGAGCGAAAGATGGAGAGAAAGCCGATGAGTAAATACAAAGCCTCTGTAGTGACATAGCAACATGATATCTATTTTGGTCGTTGGCACACACTCAAAGGTGTGTGTATAAAGAGAGAGCTGAGATGGAAGGGGGGGAGCAGAGAGGGCTGATGTATAATTTCAGGGCCTCTCCTAAACTCTTTTATCTTGTCTCTGTCTTGTCTGTCTCTGTTGGAGAGCTTTCACAGACATCCTATACCCCTGTCTCAGTCCCTGGACAGAGGCTGAGGGAGTTGACATCACAGTCCCTCCAGAACACAATAAGATTGGCTCACCAGGTTATATATAGTTATCACATCAGTCAACTGAAAGTATTTATTTAATTTCAGTATTTATTAAGGGTGAGAGTTTTTTGATCAAAGCACAACGTGTAAGAAGAGAACCTGTAAGCCTATTTGATGATTAACCACCCTCTTTCTGTCAAGTAAGTCATATGGAAATTGGTTTGAACAAATTAAATTCCCACTTGATGCTTTAATAACGAGCATATTTGGAATGTTTGATTTCAACCAGAGAGGATGGAAAGGGATGGTTGACTAAGCAGCAGTGTGTCCATCTCATCTCAGCAGCTCTCTCTTACTCTCTGCCATTCTCTCCTCTTACCCATACATGGACAGGCAGTGAGGAATGCAGGCTGATCAGCTGAGAGGGGGGCGTACCTCCGAGCTAATAAAGCCTAGCCTAGCCACAGACCAGGATAGGTTTTTATTTGCTTAGACACAGAACATGAGTTGTATTAGCCTAGCCACATACCAGCAGAGGTTGTATTAGCCTAGCCACAGACCAGGATAGGTTGTATTAGACTAGCAACATACCAGGAGAGGTTGTATTAGCCTAGCCACAGACCAGGAGAGGTTGTATTAGCCTAGCCACAGACCAGGAGAGGTTGTATTAGCCTAGCCACATACCAGCAGAGATTGTATTAGCCTAGCCACAGACCAGGAGAGGTTGTATTAGCCTAGCCACATACCAGCAGAGATTGTATTAGCCTAGCCACAGACCAGGATAGGTTGTATTAGCCTAGCAACATACCAGGAGAGGTTTTATTAGCCTAGCAACATACCAGGAGAGGTTTATTAGCCTAGCCACAAACCAGGAGAGGTTGTATTAGCCTAGCCACAGACCAGGAGAGGTTGTATTAGCCTAGCAACAGACAAGGAGAGGTTGTATTAGCCTAGCCACCGACCAGGAGAGGTTGTATTAGCCTAGCCACAGACCAGGAGAGGTTGTATTAGCCTAGCCACAGACCAGGAGAGGTTGTATTAGCCTAGCAACAGACAAGGAGAGGTTGCATTAGCCTAGCCACAGACCAGGAGAGGTTGTATTAGCCTAGCCACATACCAGGAGATTGCACAAGTGAGCTTAGCCACAAACAATACATTCTGCTGTACAAGTCAACTGTTGAACGTAATGCTAACAAGAAGAAACATCCTCCCCTTTTGAGCAGAAATAAGGAGATCAAATGCATTAAATGTGCTCTAAACTGACCATCGTTATAAATCTCAGTCAACATGCTGTTCCATCTTGAGTGATTCTCTCCTCTTCCCTGGGCTATGACTGGAACTCCACTGCACTATGCACTACTAATGTGGTTTATTATGTGTATAATAATAGTTATTTCCATCTCTTCCCAAAACAAGTGTAATGAGTTTGGATTGGACAGCTCCCAGCATCCTCTCTGTTCTGCATTCAGCCAAGGCTAATCTCCCTGTAATGGCCTGGACCACTACACAAAGAGAGAGGGATTTTCTCTTACCCCCTCTCTCCCTCACTGCCTCTCTCTCACAATTCTCTTCCTCAATCTCTCGATTATTCATTCAATCTCCCTCTCCCTTTTTTTCGCCCATTGTCTCGCTCTCTCATCTTCTCTCTGTTTTCTGTCTTTCTCTCTCTCTCTGTCTGTCAGTGTGGTATGTACTGTACTATAAGCATCTATGTGAAGCCCCACTGCCTGTCCTGGCACACTCTGGAGATATGGGATTAACACCACTGTCAGCTTTGTTACACTGCTGTGTCTGTCAGCTTTGTTACACTCCTGTGTCTGTCAGCTTCGTTCCACTGCTGTGCCTGTCAGCTTTGTTACACGGCTGTGCCTGTCAGCTTTGTTACACTCCTGTGTCTGTCAGCTTCGTTCCACGGCTGTGCCTGTCAACGTTGTTACACGGCTGTGCCTGTCAACGTTGTTACACGGCTGTGCCTGTCAACGTTGTTACACGGCTGTGCCTGTCAACGTTGTTACACAGCTGTGCCTGTCAGCTTTGTTACACGGCTGTGCCTGTCAGCTTTGTTACACAGCTGTGCCTGTCAGCTTTGTTACACGGCTGTGCCTGTCAACGTTGTTACACGGCTGTGCCTGTCAACGTTGTTACACGGCTGTGCCTGTCAGCTTTGTTACACGGCTGTGCCTGTCAGCTTTGTTACACGGCTGTGCCTGTCAGCTTTGTTACACGGCTGTGCCTGTCAACGTTGTTACACGGCTGTGCCCGTCAACGTTGTTACACGGCTGTGCCTGTCAGCTTTGTTACACGGCTGTGCCTGTCAACGTTGTTACACGGCTGTGCCCGTCAACGTTGTTACACGGCTGTGCCTGTCAGCTTTGTTACACGGCTGTGCCTGTCAGCTTTGTTACACAGCTGTGCCTGTCAACGTTGTTACACGGCTGTGCCTGTCAACGTTGTTACACGGCTGTGCCCGTCAGCTTTGTTACACGGCTGTGCCTGTCAGCTTTGTTACACGGCTGTGCCTGTCAGCTTTGTTACACAGCTGTGCCTGTCAACGTTGTTACACGGCTGTGCCTGTCAACGTTGTTACACGGCTGTGCCTGTCAGCTTTGTTACACGGCTGTGCCTGTCAGCTTTGTTACACAGCTGTGCCTGTCAACGTTGTTACACAGCTGTGCCTTTCAACGTTGTTACACGGCTGTGCCTGTCAACGTTGTTACACAGCTGTGCCTTTCAACGTTGTTACACGGCTGTGCCTGTCAACGTTGTTACACGGCTGTGCCTGTCAACGCTGTTACACGGCTGTGCCTGTCAGCTTTGTTACACAGCTGTGCCTGTCAGCTTTGTTACACAGCTGTGCCTGTCAACGATGTTACACAGCTGTCTGCCACCGAGTCACTTTCTTCTGTTTCTTCTACATTTCCTCAACTTTCAATAAAGATTTTTGCCACTTTGTTTTCCTAGGAAGGCTTAGCTGGAGGATTGTAAAAAATTAGACCCCCAGTCATTGTCCCCATAGTGAGAGGAACAGGGACTTGATATGTCACTGCTTTGTGTTAGGAAAGAGACAGGAGGGATGGCGATGTGACATCAAGACAACACATTCCAATCTGACTGGGTGACAGAGACGAGAAAGAGTCTGCTCTCAGCATCTTCCTAGGAGTAAACACTGGAACCAATCATGAAGACAAACACACTTGCATTCAGTACACAAATACACAGACACTCATAGAAGATTAAAGGGAGATTTTTACCGCCAAAAAAAGAGAGCTTTGGAGATGATGCTACTGTACATCTAGAACACTTGCTTTTAGGATAGTTGATGGCAGCATTTTGAGCTGTTGGAGCACCTTGCATGGGACGTGAGGGAACAGAATCAGAATAGCACTGCAGACAGATAAACGTCCCTGCACGGCATACAGTACCTGACCTGACTGTGAGTGTGTGTTTGAGAACACAGATAAGTATAGAACTGGCCCAGAGCAAACTAGCCTCCACAGGGAAGGAGAAAGTCAACAGACTTTTATTTTTAAACCCTCCTGCTAATTAGTTTACATTCGGTCTATCCTCCTTTCTTTCCCTCCTCTCTCTGGTCTCTTCTAATGATCCGTCTACTCCCACATCCAGAGAAGGGTGACTCTCTACTCCTTCTTCTCCTCCCTTCCAGCATGGAATTCTGGATACAACAGGTCTAGACCTTACAGTGAAATGCTTACTTACAAGCCCTTAACCAACAATGCAGTTTTAAGAAATAACCTAAAAAAAAGGCAAGAGATAAGAACAACAAATAATTAAAGAGCAGCAGTAAATAACAATAGCGGGTCTATGTACAGGGGGTACCGGTATAGAGTCAATGTGCAGGGGCACTGGTGTCAAGGTAATTGAGGTAATATGTACAGGTCCTTCTGTGGCTCAGTTGGTAGAGCATGGCGCTTGTAACGCCAGGGTAGTGGGTTCGATTCCCGGGACCACCCATACGTAGAATGTATGCACACATGACTGTAAGTCGCTTTGGATAAAAGCGTCAGCTAAATGGCATATATTATTATTATTATTATGTACATGTAGGGAGAGTTATTAAAGTGAATATGCATAGATAATAACAGAGAAGCAACTGTGTAGAATGAGGGGGGCAATGCAAATAGTCTGGATAGCCACTTGATTAGCTGTTCAGGACTTATGGCTTGAGGGTAGAAGCCTCTTGGACCAAGACTTGGTGCTCCGGAACCGCTTGCCGTGCGGGAGCAAAGAGAACAGTCTATGACTAGGGTGGCTGGGCCTTCCTCTGACACTGCCTGGTAAAGAGATCCTGGGTGGCAGGAAGCTTGGCCACAGTGATGTACTGGGCCGTATGCACTATCCTCTGTAGTGCCTTGCGGTCTGAGGCTGAGCAGTCGCCATACCAGGCGGTGATGCAACCCGTCAGGATACTCTCGATGGTGCAGCTGTAAAACCTTTTTAGGATGAGGACCCATGCCAAATCTTTTCAGTCTCCTGAGGGGGAATAGGTTTTGTCATGCCCTCTTCATGACTGTCTTGGTGTGCTTGGACCATGTTAGTTTGTTGGTGATGTGGATGCCAAGGAACTTGAAGCTCTCAAACTACTCCACTACAATCCCCTCAATGAGAATGGGAGCGTGCTTGGTCCTCCTTTTCCTGTAGTCCACAATCATCTCCTTTGTCTTGATCACGTTGAGGGAGAGGTTGATATCCTTGAACCACACGGTCAGGTGACACATAGGCTGTGTCATCGTTGTCGGTGATCAGGCCTACCAATGTTGTGTCATCAGCAAACTTAATGATGGTGTTGGAGTCGTGCCTGGCCGTGCAGTCAGGGAGTACAGGAGGGAACTGAGCACGCACCCCTGAGGGGCCCCCGTGTTGAGAATCAGCATGGCGGATGTGTTGTTACCTACCCTTACCGCCTGGGGGCGCATCAGGAAGTCCAGGATCCAGTTGCAGAGGGAGGCGTTTAGTCCCAGCGTCTTTAGCTTAGTGATGAGCTTTGAGGGAACTATGGTGTTGAACGCTGAGCTGTCGTCAATGAACAGCCTTCTCACATAGGTGTTCCTTTTGTCCAGGTGTGAAAGGGCAGTGTGGAGTGCAATAGAGATTGCATCATCTATCAGGACTATCGGGATCTAGCTATCAGGACAGAAGGCAAAGGCAGATTAGCCAAACGTTGCCTGATCCTAACAAGGCACCCTGATCTTTTTCCACTAAATCTCAGTTTCCTTCTCCAGCAAATGACGGGGATCTGGGCCTGGTCGGGTGTCTGTAGTATATCCCTCCCATCCGACTCAATGAAGAAAAACTTTTTGTCCAATTTGAGATGAGTGATCGCAGTTCTGATGTCCAGAAGCTCTTTCCGTCATCAGAGATGGTAGCAGCAACAACATTATGTACAGAATAAGTTACAAACAATGCAGAAAAACAAACAAAATAGCATAGTTGGTTAAAACCTGTTGGGGCTAGGGGGCAGCATATTCACTTTTGGATGAAAGGCGTGCCCAGAGTAAACTGCCTCCTACTCTTTCCCAGATGGGAATATATGCATATTATTATTACTGGTGGATAGAAAACACTCTGAAGTTTCTAAAACTGTTTGAATTATGTCTGTGAGTATAACAGAACTCATATGGCAGACAAAAACCTGAGAAGAAATCCAAACAGGAAGTGAGACCTCGATTTTGAAAACAGTGCCATTTGAAGTCCAGCTTAGATATGGATGAGCATGCACTTCCTAGGGCTTCCACAAGATGTCACAGACTTTAGATTCTGGTTGTATGATTCTACTATAAAGGAGGGGCTCATAATAGCTCTTTGAGTGGGTGGTCTGGCAGAAAGCCTCGGTCTCATTGCGCATGGTCACGAGAAAGTGTTCTTCCGATTTGATTTGATTTGATTGATTTCCGTTCCAATGCGTTTCTTCAGACAATGAAATTCTTCGGTTGGAACCTTATTGCTGATTAATGTTTAAAACATCCTAAATATGGATTGCATACATCATTTGACTTGTTTCTACGACCTGTTTCGGAACTTTTTGAGTTTTTGTCTGGAGGAATTGCTTGTGCTTTTTGAGGATTGAATGCTGGGCTGAACAAGCTAACAACAAGTGGCTAAATGAACAAGTGGCTAAATGATGGGCTTTATGGAACAAATCAGTCATTTATTGTCGAACTGGGATTCTTGGAACTGCCTTCTGATGAAGATATTCAAAGGTAAGTGAATATTTATAGTGTTATTGTAGCTTCTGTTGACACCAAAATGGCGGCTATTTCTTTGGGTTCTGAGTGCCGTTCTCAGATTATTCTTTTTCCGTAAAGTTTTTTTGAAATCTTACACAGCGGATGCATAGAGGATAGGTTTATCTTTAATTCTGTGAATAACACTTGCATCTTTTATCAATGTTTATTGTGAGTATTTCTGCAAAATCACTGGATGTTTTGGAATCAAAACATTACTGCATGTAACGCGCCAATGTAAACTAAGATTTTATATATATATATACAGTATATATATATATATATATATATATATATATATATATATATATATATATATATATGCATATTATCGAACAAAACACACAATACATGTATAACATGATGTCCTATGAGTGTCATCTGATGGAGATAATCAAAGGTTAGTGATTCATTTTATCTATATTTCTGCTTTTGTGACTCTATCCTTGGCTGTAAAAAATGTCTGTGTGTTTTTGAATTTGGTGGTGATCTAACATAAATATATGTGGTGTTTTCGCTGTAAAACATTTTAACACGATGGGTAGATTAACAAGATGTTTATCTTTCATTTGCTGTATTGGACTTGTTAATGTGTGAAAGTTAAATATTTCGAAATAATATTTTTTGAATTTCCCGCGCCACCTTTTCAGCTGAATGGGAGGGGGTGTTCCCTTTAGGGGACTCCTTGCCATAACAAGTTTAAGAGCCGATAAGACGGCAGCCATCACCTCCAGCGCCGTCATCTCACTGCAGATCGTGATTCCCCAGGGGAGGGGAGAGGTGTCACAGGCAGGCAGGCAGATTGGCTGAGCGGGGATGGAAAGCAGAACTCCCGAGTGGCCCACGTTGCCACGGTGCTGCGCTGAAAGAGCCTGCCTCATTACTTACCCAGCCGTAAGAATAACTACGCCTGCCACTGAGAAGCATCTGCTCCTACTGGGTGTAAAACACTGGTACTTCCACCTCGGGAAAAAGCCGAGGACCACCAGACAGGTGAGCATGAGAGACCAATGCTGGATACACAGCTGTTGCCCATGGTCTGGCTGCCCCGGTTCCATTCCCAGAACCTGACATAACATAAAGCCCCATGTCTCTGACACCAGTTCCCCGTGTCCTATGACTGCCCCAGACCCATGCCATACCTCTTATCCCCTATGGTACTCCCAGGTCCCAGACCAACTCCCAGGCACCAGCCCTAACTCTAAGGCGTAGTCAGACACATGTGCAGCAGATGTTGGGTGCAGCCAGCCAGTCAAGTGGCTGTAAGTTTGATTTAAATACTGATTACTGCGCTTGGTTTGCCTCCTCACCAGCTGGAGTGACGAACGGAGATTCAGTCAACTTCTCCATTGGATCTAGGGACCGAGCAGATGTGGACATGAGCTAATTACACTCACATAAATGTGTTTCTACTTAGAAAGTACATAGGGGATTTGTCATTTTGTTATACTCCAGTCTCCTGATACATTTTATCAGGGAGACAATCAAAGACTTTTGTGTAAATCTGTCTGGTATTTAAATCGATTTCCTGTACAATCTTTGAATAACTATGGGATTAGATAAAGTCTGTTCTGTGTGTGTGTGTGTGTGTGTGTGTGTGTGTGTGTGTGTGTGTGTGTGTGTGTGTGTGTGTGTGTGTGTGTGTGTGTGTGTGTGTGTGTGTGTGTGTGTGTGTGTGTGTGTGTGTGTGTGTGTGTGTACTGTACATCTGAGCCTGAACATAACTCTGTTCATATGTGTGACGGTAGGAAGCCATTTCTCTTTCTTTGAACCAAGATGAACAGCTGGCCCTTCCTATGCCTTGGAATGCGGCGGGTAGCCTAGTGGTTAGAGCGTTGGACTAGTAACCGAAAGGTTTCAAGATTGAATCCCCGAGCTGACAAGGTAAACATCTGTGGTTCTGCCTCTGAACAACTGTTCCGAGGCCGAAATTGAAAATAAGAATTTGTTCCTAACTAACTTTCCTAGTTAAATAAAGATTAAATAAAAAAAACAGAGGAATGACCTGGGTAAGGCAGGTGTCTGACATCCAGAATGCCAGACCATTCCTGCCATTTCTGTCCAGGTAATCCCACAGTGAGATGAGAAATGGAGCAGGGAAGACCTAAGAGATCTCACTTCCAGACGACTGGAACATACAGTGACTTCGGAAGGTATTCAGACCCCTTGACTTTTTCCACATTTTGTTATGTTACAGCCTTATTCTAAAATGGACAAACAAATATATACACTACCGTTCAAAAGTTTGGGGTCACTTAGAAATGTCCTTGTTTTTTAAAAATAAATGCCATTTTTTTTGTCCATTAAATTAACATCAAATTGATCAGAAATACAGTGTAGACATTAAAGTTGTTTATGACTATTGTAGCTGGAAATGGCAGATTTTTTATGGAATATCTACATAGGTCGTACAGAGGCCCATTATTAGCAACCATCACTCCTGTGTTCCAAAGGCATGTTATGTTAGCTAATCCAAGTTTATAATTTTAAAAGGTTAATTGATCATTAGAAAACCATTTTGCAATTATGTTAGCACAGATAAAAACTTAAAGAAATTAAAGAAGCAATAAAACTGGCCTTCTTTAGACAATAAAACTGGCCTTCTTTAGACTGTATGCACACATTGTAAGATAAAATCATATATTATTATTTATATTTGGTACATAAGCATTGGGTTCGATTACAGGCTCAAAATGGCCAGAAACAAAGAACTTTCTTCTGAAACTCGTCAGTCTATTCCTGTTCTGAGAAATTAACGCTATTCCATGTGAGAAATTGCAAAGAAACTGAAGATCTCGTACAACGCTGTGTACTACTCCCTTCACAGAACAGCGCAAACTGGCTCTGACCAGAATAGAAAGAGGAGTGGGGGGAAAGACACCTCACAAGTCCTCAACTGGCAGCTTATTTAAAAAGTATCTGCAAAACACCAGTCTCAATGTCAACAGTGTCATGATGTGCCCTTGGGGGGAGGATCATAGCCCCCCCCTCTCTTTCTCTACAGTTTACGACAGTTGTAAATACTCTGCTTCTGGGTCTGTAGTATTGAGAATGGAATGTGTGACTGTGGGACACAGAGCAATCTACACACAATACCCCATAGTGACAAAGCGAAAACAGGTTTTTAGAAAGTACTAAGATCCTTTCCTATGTGACTAGAAATTGAGCTCAGGTGCATCCTGTTTCCATTGATCATCCTTGAGATGTTTCTCCAACTTGATTGGAGTCCACCTGTGGTAAATTCAATTGATTGGACATGATTTGGAAAGGCACACACCTGTCTATATAAGGTCCCACAATTGACAGTACATGTCAGATCAAAAACCAAGCCGTGAGGTCAAAGGAATTGTCCATAGAGCTCCGAGGCAGGACTGTGTCGAAGCACAGATCTGTGAAGGGTACAAAAAGCTTTGAAGGTCCCCAAGAACACAGTGGCCTCCATCATTCTTAAATTAAAGAAGTTTGGAACCACCAAGACTGAGAAACTTCCAAACATCTCTGCAGCACTCCACCAATCAGGCCTTTATGGTAGAGTGGCCAGACGGAAGCCAATCCTCAGTAAAAGGCACACGACAGCCCGCTTGGAGTTTACCAAAAGGCACCTAAAGAATCTCAGACAATGAGAAACAAGATTATCTGGTTTGATGAAACCAAGATTGAAATCTTTGGCCTTTATGCCAAGCATCACTTTGGAGGAAACCTGGCAACATCTCTATGGTGAAGCATGGTTGTGGCAGCATCATGTTGTGGGGATGTTTTTCAGTGGCAGGGACTGGGAGACTAGTCAGGATCAAGGCAAAGATGAAAGGAGCAAAGTGCAAAGAAATCCTTGATGGAAACCTGCTCCAGAGCGCTCAGGACCTCAGACTGAAGGTTCACCTTCCAACATGGCAACGACCCTAAGTACACAGCCAAGAAAACACAGGAGTGGATTCGGAACAAGTCTCTGAATGTCTTTGAGTGGCCCAGCCAGAGCCTGTACTTAAACCCGATCGAGCATCTCTGGATAGACCTGAAAATATCTGTGCAGCAATGCTCCCCATCCAACCTGACATAGCTTGAGAGGATCTGCAGAGAAGAATTGGAGAAACTCCCCAAATACAGGTGTGTCAAGCTTGTAGCGTCATACCCAAGAAGACTCGAGGCTGTAATCGCTGACAAAGGTGCTTCAACAAAATACTGAATAAAGGGTCTGAATACATACGTAAATGTGATATCTCAGTTTTTCATTTTGTATAAATTAGCAAACATTTCTAAAATACAGTTTCGTCATTTAATCAATTTTATAATAAGGCTGTAACCAAACAAAAGGTGGAAAAAGTCAAGGGGTCTGAATACTTTCAGAAGACACTGCACCTTTAGCCAATAGGGGAAGACATTCACCTTCTAGCCCCCTGTTCACAATTTCACATCAACAAAATCCACATGTAATGCCAAAGTAAGCAAGCCAACTCAGCACTCCCTATGGGGGTATCTTGAAATCAGTCAATTACAGGTGAGCACTGACCTGTCTTTTTATGACCACACATAAAGCTCATCTGGGTTTAAAAGTGAGTAGTTTTACGAGGCAACCGTCTGTCCCTATGATTATAACTGGGGCAGTGGAGACTGGAGACTGTGCAGGGAGGGAGGGCGGTGTTAGAGGGACATTGGTTGACAGACCATCCTCCTCAGGCACCATGCAATGAACTTCATGGCCACTCTTAAAGTGGCAATCAGCAGAATATATATAATGTGTGTGTGTATATATATATCAAAAAAATAAAGGGAACACTAAAATAACACATCCTAGATCTGAATGAATGGAATATTCTTATTAAATACTTTTTTCTTTACATAGTTGAATGTGCTGACAACAAAATGACACAAAAATTATCAATGGAAATCAAATTTATCAACCCATGAAGGTCTGGATTTGGAGTGACACAAAATTAAAGTGGAAAACCACACTACAGGCTGATCCAACTTTGATGTAATGTCCTTAAAACAAGTCAAAATGAGGCTCAGTAGTGTGTGTGGCCTCCACGTGCCTGTATGACCTCCCTACAACGCCTGGGCATGCTCCTGATGAGGTGGCGGATGGTCTCCTGAGGGATCTCCTCCCAGACCTGGATCAAAGCATCCGCCAACTCATGGACAGTCTGTTGTGCAACGTGGCATGTTGGTGGATGGAGCGAGACATGATGTCCCAGATGTGATAAATTAGATTCAGGGCTGGGGAACGGGCGGGCCAGTCCATAGCATCAATGCCTTCCTCTTGCAGGAACTGCTGACACACTCCAGCCACAAGAGGTTTAGCATTGTCTTGAACCCAGGGCCAACCGCACCAGCATATGGTCTCACAAGGGGTCTGAGGATCTCATCTTGGTACCTAATGGAAGTCAGGCTACCTCTGGCGAGCACATGGAGGGCTGTGCGGCCCCCCAAAGAAATGCCACCCCACACCATGACTGACCCACCGCCAAATGAATGTATGCACACATGACTGTAAGTCGCTTTGGATAAAAGCGTCTGCTAAATGGCATATATTATTATATTATAAACCGGTCATGCTGGAGGATGTTGCAGGCAGCAGAACGTTCTCCACGGTGTCTCCAGACTCTGTCACGTCTGTCACATGTGCTCAGTGTGAACCTGCTTTCATCCGTGAAGAGCACAGGGCACCAGTGGCGAATTTGGCAATCTTGGTGTTCTCTGGCAAATGGCAAACGTCCTGCACGGTGTTGGGCTGTAAGCACAACCCCCACCTGTAGACGTCGGGCCCTCATACCACCCGCATGGAGTCTGTTTCTGACCGTTTGAGCAGACACATGCACATTTGTGGCCTGCTGGAGGTCATTTTGCAGGGCTCTGGCAGTGCTCCTCCTGCTCCTCCTTGCACAAAGGCGGAGGTAGCAGTCCTGCTGCTGGGTTGTTGCCCTCCTACGGCCTCCTCCACGTCTCCTGATGTACTGGCCTGTCTCCTGGTAGCGCCTCCATGCTCTGGACACTACGCTGACAGACACAGCAAACCTTCTTGCCACAGCTCGCATTGATGTGTCATCCTGGATGAGCTGCACTACCTAAGCCACTTGTGTGGGTTGTAGACTCCGTCTCATGCTACCACTAGAGTGAAAGCACCGGCAGCAATCAAAAGTGACCAAAACATCAGCCAGGAAGCATAGGAACTGAGAAGTGGTCTGTGGTTACCACCTGCAGAACCACTCCTTTATTGGGGGTGTCTTGCTAATTTCCTATAATTTCCACCTATTTTCTATTCCTTTTGCACAACAGCATGTGAAATTTATTGTCAATCAGTGTTGCTTCCTAAGTGGACAGTTTGATTTCACAGAAGTGTGATTGACTTGGAGTTACATTGTGTTGTTTAAGTGTTTCCTTTATTTTTTTGAGCAGTGTATATATATATATATATATATCCTAGATATATATATATATATACAGTTGAAGTCGGACGTTTACATACACTTAGGTTGGAGTCATTAACCTCTTCAACCTATGGGGGCGCTATTTCATTATTGGATAAAAAAAAAACGTGCCCGTTTTAAGAGCAATATTTTGTCACAAAAAGATGCTCGACTATGCATATAATTGACAGATTTGGAAAGAAAACACTCTGATGTTTCCAAAACTGCAAAGATATTATCTGTGAGTGCCCCAGAACTGATGCTACAGGCGAAACCAAGATGAAACTTCAAACAGGAAATTAGCAGGATTTTTGAGGCTCTGTTTTCCAATGTCTCCTTATATGGCTGTGAATGCGCCAGGAATGAGCCTGCCCTTTCTATCGTTTCCCCAAGGTGTCTGCAGCATTGTGACGTATTTGTAGGCAATATAATTGGAAGATTGGCCATAAGAGACTACATTTACCAGGTGTCCGCCCGGTGTCCTTTGTTGAAATTGCTGCGTAATCTACACGCAGTCATCCAGTGATTGAGAGGAGAGAGGAGACTTCCACAAACGATATATCATGAAGAGATATGTGAAAAACACATTACATTTACATTACATTTAAGTCATTTAGCAGACGCTCTTATCCAGAGCGACTTACAAATTGGTGCATTCACCTTATGACATCCAGTGGAACAGCCACTTTACAATAGTGCATCTAAATATTTTAAGGGGGGGGTGGGGTGAGAAGGATTACTTTATCCTATCCTAGGTATTCCTTAAAGAGGTCGGGTTTCAGGTGTCTCCGGAAGGTGGTGATTGACTCCGCTATCCTGGCGTCGTGGGAGAGTTTGTTCCACCATTGAGGGGCCAGAGCAGCGAACAGTTTTGACTGGGCTGAGCGGGAACTGTACTTCCTCAGTGGTAGGGAGGCGAGCAGGCCAGAGGTGGATGAACGCAGTGCCCTTGTTTGGGTGTAGGGCCTGATCAGAGCCATCAAACACCTTGAGGATTGATTCTAAACAACGTTTACCATGTTTCAGTCGATATTATGGAGTTAATTTGGAAAAAGTTTGGTGTTTTGATGACTGAATTTTCGTTTTTTTTTTGGTAGCCAAACACGACGCAGAAAACGGAGCGATTTCTCCTGCACAAATAATCTTTCAGGAAAAACTGAACATTTGCTATCTAACTGAGAGTCTCCTCATTGAAAACATCCGAAGTTCTTCAAAGGTAAATTATTTTATTTGAATGCTTTTCTGTTTTTTGTGAAAATGTTGCCTGCTGAATGCTAATGCTAAATGCTACGCTAAATGCTACGCTAGCTATCAATACTGTTACACAAATGCTTGTTTTGCTATGGTTGAGAAGCATATTTTTGAAAATCTGGGATGACAGTGTTGTTAACAAAAGGCTAAGCTTGAGAGCTAGCATATTGATTTAATTTCATTTGAGATTTTCATGAATAGTTAACGTTGTGTTATGCTAATGAGCTTGCGGATAGATTTACACAATCCTGGATACAGGTTTTTTTCGTAGCTAAACGTGACGCAGAAAACGGAGCGATTTGTCCTGCACAAATAATCTTTCAGGAAAAACTGAACATTTGCTATCTAACTGAGAGTCTCCTCATTGAAAACATCCAAAGTTCTTCAAAGGTAAATTATTTTATTTGAATGCTTTTCTGGTTTTTGTGAAAATGTTGCCTGCTGAATGCTAATGCTAAATGCTACGCTAAATGCTACGCTAGCTATCAATACTGTTACACAAATGCTTGTTTTGCTATGGTTGAGAAGCATATTTTGAAAATCTGAGATGGCAGTGTTGTTAACAAAAGGCTAAGCTTGAGAGCTAGCATATTGATTTCATTTCATTTGCGATTTTCATGAATAGTTAACGTTGCGTAATGGTAATGAGCTTGAGGCTGTATTGACGATCCCGGATCCGGGATGGCTCGTCGCAACAGGTTAAAACTTGTTTTTCAACCAATCCACAAATGTTTTGTTAACAAACTATAGTTTTGGCAAGTCGCACAAGTGATTTTCCAACAATTGTTTACAGACAGATTATTTCACTTATAATTCACTGTATCACAATTCCAGTGGGTCTATTTCAGCCCCACCCATTGCTGACAGGTGTATAAAATCGAGCACACAGCCATGCAATCTCCATAGACAAAGATTTTCAGTAGAATGACCTTACTAAAGAGCTCAGTGACTTACAACATGGCACCGTCATAGGATGCCACCTTTCCAACAAGTCAGTTCATCAAATGTCTGCCCTGCTAGAGCTGCCCCGGTCAACTGTAAGTGGTGTTGAACTGGAAACGTCTAGGAGCAACAACAGCTTAGCCGTGAAGTGGTAGGCTACACAAACTCAGAAAATGGAACTGCCGGGTTCTGAAGTGCATAGCGCATAAAAATTGTCTGTCCTCGGTTGCAAACACTACCGAGTTCCAAACTGCACCTTGAAGCAACGTCAGCACAAGAACTGTTCGTCGGGAGCTTTATAAAATGGGTTTCCATGGCCAAGTAGCAGCACACAAATCTAAGATCACCATGCGCAATGCCAAGCGTCGGTTGGAGTGGTGTAAAGCCTTTGGACTCTGGAACAGTGGAAACGAGTTCTCTGGAGTGATGAATCACGCTTCACCATCTGGCAGTCAGACAGATGAATCTGGGTTTGGCAGATGCCTGGACAACGCCACCTGCCCCAATGCATAGTGCCAACTGTAAAGTTTGGTTCGGGCTAGGCCCCTTAGTTCCAGTGAAGGGAAAACTTAATGCTACTGCACACAATCACATTCCATGTGATTCTGTGTTTCCAACTTTGTGGCAACAGTTTGGGGAAGGCCCTTTCCTGTTTCAGCATGACAATGCCCCGTGCACAAAGCGAAGTCCATACAGAAATGATTTGTCGAGATCGGTGTGGAAGAACTTAACTGGCCTGCAAAGGGCACTTACCTTAACCCCATCGGACACCTTTGGATGATTTGGAACGCCGACTGCGAGCCAGGCCAAAAGTGCCCAACATCAGTGCCCGACCTCATTAATGCTCTTGTGGCTGAATGGAAGCAAGTCCCTGCAGCAATGTTCCAACTTCTAGTGGAAAGCCTTCCCAGAAGAGTGGAGGCTGTTATTGAAGCAAAGAGGGGACCAACTCCATATTAATGCCCATGATTTTGTAATAAGATGTTAAACAAGCAGGTGTCCACATACTTTTGTTAGTGTGTGTGTGTATATATAAATAATGATTTTAGTAAAAAAAAAAAATAAAGTTTATATATTTAATTTATTAATATTACAAGTTTTTTTTCTGCATTGTTTTGAAGGACTGGTAAGTAAGCATTTCACTGCATTTCACCTGTTAACGAAGCAGGTGACAATTAAAATTAGAATGTTTATTTTAAACACAAACAAAGTGTCCTCACCACCCATTTCTGTAAAAAGCTGAGGGATGGAGCTGGAGAAATACAACCGCTCAAATGTATAGTCAGAGGTATGGATGCAAGGATTGAGCATCCACGATATCAACATTATAGTTTTAACCATGTTCTGAGGCTATATTGTGTTTGTTTATATGTACTATATATTACTTTGTTTACAAATATTGGAGTAAAACAACCTTATATTTTGGGTTCTGACAGGTTACAACAGTAGAACTAAACTCATGAGGCATTTATAGGTTATATTCTTCAAGAATCAATGGGTACATATCTTACATTTCTAAGTTCAAAAATGGATATACCAACTGCAGATTGCTTTAAATACAGGTGCGTAAGTAACTGCCTGTGAGTGTTTTTCAACAAGACGCACGACATTATGCAAAGAGCTTGGCTGTAGATATATACAGCAGTGAGATGAAGAGGCAGAAGCTGGACAGGCCTGGAGGGGCCACACAGTCCAGGCTTTCTCCTCCCCTCCCCAGGGGCCTTGTCTGTTCTGTTTCTTAGAGTAAGGTCAGAAGAGAAAGCAGCCCATCAGAGTACGTAGAGGAAGTGCTTCTTTCCTAGAAAAATGATATTTGCAGAGTAGAGAAACAGCTAATGGGAACACCGTGGGCACTGTGGTTAAAGCTTGAGAAACACACATGATCTTATCAGGTTTCACATGCAAGACGGGGCTATGGCCAACGGAGAGAGTAAGGGCAAGGTAGAACATATAGAAATACTAACCTTCAAACATACACCCACTGTTTCAAGTGACAACTGGTAGGAAGCAATCCTAACTTTTACGTGTCGCATTGTGTTTACACTCTTAACTTCAAGTGCACTCACGTTGTACATCTACAAGTCTCTGCTAGGTAAATCCCCGCCTTATCTCAGCTCACTGGTCACCATAGCAGCACCCACTCGTAGCACGCGCTCCAGCAGGTATATCTCACTGGTCACCCCCAAAGCCAATTCCTCCTTTGGTCGTCTTTCCTTCCAGTTCTCTGCTGCCCATGACTGGAACGAATTGCAAAAATCTCTGAAGCTGGAGACTCACATCTCCCTCACTAGCTTTAAGCACCAGCTGTCAGAGCTTCAACACCTGCATTGCTTGCTGTTTGGGGTTTTAGGCTGGGTTTCTGTACAGCACTTTGAGATATCAGCTGATGTACGAAGGGGTATATAAATAAATTTGATTTTGATTTGATTTACAGATCACTGCACCTGTACTTAGCCTATCTGTAAACAGCCCATCTATCTACCTCATCCCCATACTGGTATTTATTTATTTATTTTCCTCCTTTTCACCCCAGTATCTCTACCTACACATTAATCTTCTGCCGATCTACCATTCCAGTGTTTAATTGCTATATTGTAATTACTTCGCCACCATGGCCTATTTATTTCCTTAACTTACCTCATTTGCACTTACTGTATATAGACTTTTTGTTTTCTTTTGTTCTACTGTATTATTGACTGTATGTTTTGTTTATTCCATGTGTAACTCTGTGTTGTTGTATGTGTCTAATTGCTACGCTTTATCTTGGCCAGGTCGCAGTTGCAAATGAGAACTTGTTCTCAACTAAAAGAAGGATTTTTAAGCCTTGAAACAATTGAGACATGGATTGTGTATGTGTGCCATTCAGAGCGTGAATGGGCAAGACAAAATATTTAAGTGCAACGCTACTGGGTTTTTCACGCTCAACAGTTTCCCATGTGTATCAAGAATGGTCCACCACCCAAAGGACATTCAGCCAACTTGACACAACTGTGGGAAGCATTTGAGTCAGCATGGGCCAGCATCCCTGTGGAACGCTTTTGGCACCTTGTAGAGTCCATGCCTCAACGAATTGAAGCTGTTCTGAGGGAAAAGGGGATGCAACTCAATATTAAGGAAGGTGTTCCTAATGTTTTGTACACTCAGTGTATATGAACTACACTGGGGTCAGATTAAACATGTGGATACCAACAATGCCAGTCTCCTCCTCCTCCTTTCACAAAGAAAAGTCCCTGCCCACGGGAGGGAAACCTAACCACCCCTCTCTCTCTCTCTTCCTCTTGCTCTCTCTCTTCCTCTCTCTCTCCCTCTGGTTGTGGCAGTTGGCTTTTACTGGCCCATTGTTCTGGAATCCACCAAGTTCCGGAGTCTCTGCTCACAGAGGGGCTCAGGATCACACAGCTCCCGGCCCTGGGCGCCAGACCGTGCCTGTCGCTCACCTGCCTGCCCGTCCTCACTCACACACACACGTCTATGGAGAGCAGCGATAGCACACACAAAAAAACACACACCAGTGCTCCAGGAGATTCAGTTATATAGTTTAAGCAAAGCTTCTGTCCTTTTTCATGTGAGCCTAATCACTCATCACCAGCGTACAGCCTTTCAGAGGAAGATTTTTTTTTTTTTTGTAAACAGTTTGTTCAGCCTTTTTGCAACCTTATTTTTCTTCTCTCCTTTCTCTCGACAGTAACGAACGTCCCTGTTCAGGCTCTTTCTTAACACTGCTGCTGATAACTTTTGACAACTCACTAAATTAGGGGCTCACATGTAAAATCACCTGCTAGTCTTTTCACAATGTTTGGGTGGAGACTACAGTGATACAAATGACTCAATGATTATAACCACCATTTCACCACCTGTCATTCACTGGCTGTCAATCAGCAGTGGTCCCACCCACCCATAAGACCTCCAGTTAAATTTAGAGAGTGAGACAGGAGCCTCAGCTGCCAGCAATGACCAATAGAAAATAGACCCCCCTTTAAAATCTCCAGCCCTCATCATATAGCATCTTCAGAGGAGGAGAAGAAAAGAGGAGACAAGTGAAAGGGAGAGGAGGAGCAAGAGAAGAGCTAAGCCTTGTTGTCTGTGATCAGCCCGGCCCTTTTACCCACTCATGTAGAGCAATTAACCTAGGCTGGCCCATGACCTGAGGGGATGGAAATGAACCCTGACCTCCAGGAGGTCACTCTGTATCTCTATGATGACAGGCTGCTGGGTAGACAACACTCATAGAATCCTCTAACAAAGACCTGTCCTCAGCTGAAGGTTTAAATAAAGCTTCAACATGTTAGGAAGAGCAACAAAAAACTGCATAACCCCTATAGCAAACATGAATCAGCTGATATATGGGCCTATAGATTAAAAACTGTACACAGCCAAATCAATCAGGTACCATTATGATGTGATCTAAATGCGAGGGAATCTATTTTTCTGAGAACTTTGTTGTGCCCTATTTACCTCCAATCCCACCCAATCACCCCTCATAAACACACACACACACACACACACACACACACACACACACACACACACACACACACACACACACACACACACACACACACACACACACACACACACACTGTGATGCTGTCCTAGGGGGGTATGGATTGTCTCTATTTGCGGATTCAGCTGGGCTGTTTTAAGAGGACCATAAACAGAGTTGATGGTTAGCCTCCCCACAGCGCAGAGTGCCTCCCAGGGACCTCCAACACCACCCAGGAAGGTCCGGAGGGGAATTTAACACCAAGAACAGTTGCCTGGTTGTGAACAGTGAATAATCCTCCAAAAAAGAGAGGAAGTCCCCCAAAAGAAGCAGGCTATCTTGTCTCAGAGCTGGAGACAGTAAACAACCCTCTGCCTCTCTCTTTGTCCCAACCATCAGCCATGTACAGCATCTGTCCATTTGCTTGAGGTACACACATTTGGCTGTGATTGTAACATATGGAGTCTGCATCACAAGTTCACAACACATCTATTCAACAAAGACACAACCACAGAGCAGTTCTCAACTCATGCCCTTTTCATTGCATGATTAAGCTGTTGATTGGCATACGAATATGTTCATTGCCTTCAAAACACTGTGCACAAGGCTACTTACCACATATGAACATTACCAGTGACGCGTGCATGGTTTTATGTTCATGGGTCAGTCCCCTTCGACTTGTTCAGTAGATTCAGCCTGAAAATGTTACGTAGAAATAGCCTGGTATGAATAATGTCACACGTTAACTCAATCAATACAAAAGACAGAGCTGTTTTGATTCTGCACTTATTTATTTAAAAAAAAAAAAACTTTTAAAAAACTGATACGGCATTAGAATATAAAGTTTGCTGGTTGGAAAGTAGGTTTAATAGCATAGTTAAACTATAATAAACAACGTCAGAGATCAAAATTTTAAAAAAGACACTTACACTTTAATATTAGTAGGTTTGATCCCCCTGTCTTTTAAATCAACACGAATCCATACGATTCCCCCTGTTTCATTTGAGCGGAGTTGGCAGTATAATCAGAAGCCTGACCACCACTCTCCAAAGTATTTGATATCTGACGACCACTCTCCGAAACTCTGTCCCGAGTCTCGTTTGATGGAAACTCCGCTGCGGAGTTTCGTTTGGTAGGAATGGACCCTGGAGCGCGTCTGACTGCTTATTGTAGTGTAATAACATCAAAGCAAAATCCACTATTAAACGGTTTTAACATTAACTATTAAACGGTTTTAACATTAATTATGACTACGATGCTGCATAAACGTGTGACTTTGATCAAATCAAAAGTGGGCTGAAGATTCAGATAATAATTTCGCCATGATTGATACAAATATAATGACAGTAGACTAAGATGGTTTTGGCTGCCGAGTCTGGACCTTGAAGAAGTTAGTGAAGTTAATTCAAGTAGTGTGTAAAATCCACCACCGGTTTTCAGAAGACCCTAGTGTCAGAGAGAATAGATGTGCGCCTTGGAAACAGGAATGCGCGTTCTGGGGAGAACGGATTAGGTTCCCTTTGATTGCTTCAGTGAACAATCCATGCGGCGCACATAACCACCTACTACACTTACCATCCCACTCTTCGCAGGCTTTAAAAAAAGCAGATGTTTCCAGTTTGCAGGGATGCAGTATTTTCAACCTAACTTGTTTCCCCTGAAAAAACGGAAGCGGGGATTCCGCTCAGGTGTCTTGTTAGGCCTACTACGTAGCCATCACCAGACCATGCTCCTTCCCAACAACAACAGGTGGTTGGGAAAAAAATCCTGTTCATTTGGTTGTAATTCCTACAAGCATTTTAAAGAATTTGAACATGTTTTCAGACAGAAAACAACATTGCATCTTATGATTAGACATGTTATAGATAGATATCTATTAGGCTATTCGATTTTCATAATGGTTAGACAACATACAGTGTGTGTAACAATGTTAGCACATCCTGAAACATGCCTCTGGATATATCGTCAACGTGTGATATTACATACGCTCTCTGTGGACAGTCAAGCTTTTTATTTGACCCCCTAAACCTGGGCCACTATGTAGCGCGTGTCTCTCTCGCTCTCTCTCGGGACTGGGGGAGGGAGAGAATTTTCACTCAATGAGCACAATTAATGCACACTGAACGTTAAGACACACACACACACACACACACACACAGTTGAGGTAGGTAGAAGCCTCAATGCATTCTCACAACGTAGCAAGGGAGAAGCAAACTACAAAAAGCCCCAACCAACATATGAGCTTAACTAACACAAATAATGAAACCAACAAAGGCTGGCCGAAAGGCTTCTGGCCTCATCTCAACAACAAGAAATCCCCCTCTTTCAAAGATCCTGATTGCCCACACCTGAGTAAGGCTTTCTGGCTGAGCACATCATCTAAAGCAGTTGCTGCTGCCCCCTGGGGGTGAGGGGTAATACTCATTACACATGAGTATGTTGTCCATCAATGTGCCTAAGCTACATATCATAACATGCCCAACAAAAAACTTCAACATTATATCAAATGTATATTTATTTTTCATAGACGTCTGTTTCAATTATACATCAACGGGGCTGAAATTTGTGTAGAACATGTTTTGTTTGTGTGAGCGACCGTGTGTGTGTTTGTTTTTGTGTGTAATGTATATGTGTGGCTGACGAAAAAGTATTTTCTGAATCAAAATGTAGCATCTGTCACTCCTAGGTATCACTTTTACGATATGTCTGTCATATTGTACATATACTTGCTGTAGTCAGAATAAATCAAAAATAATTCCTGAAAGGGCATTTAATTGGTCAAAAGAACATATTCCTCGGTAAAACATTCTCTCTGATCTCTTTTCTTCAACTAATTCAAAAGTCAATCTACCTTGGAACACGAAACATGTTTAATTGGTCCATATCCAGTTGTCATGTTCCAGACATAGCTACACAACAAACTTGTGCAGATGGCATCATGTCAAAACCATGACAAGAATGATTGGGAGTTACTGACAGAAAGAAGTAGATGATCTATGTAGTGCAGACAGTTCTACTGACAGTTTTACTGGCATATTCACAACATCAGAAGGAGCTCCCTGCTGTGTTCCAACAGACTACAGCTGTACAGTACACATGACCCAGTGTTCCTCCCATCACTAACAGTTACCTTATTTCTTATTTTTTTGTGATAATAATTTTTATTAAATTCCTTTCAAATTTGACAGAGAGAGAATGGGAATGAAGCACCAGTGGTACATTTTCACGAATACAGTTTTTCTCTCCTACATCGTTCAATCCACATGATCAGTTACAGTTGTTGTATGTCTGCACCTGCTTTCGTATGGCCTCCCGTGCTTCCGTGGCGTTCCTCTCCAGCTCTCCTAACTCGCTCTGCTGGTCCAGCATTTTCTGCTCATTATTACGGAACTTCTTCTCAAGCTCTGAAACAACAGAACAACAGAGAACAGATTATAGGAAGACAACAATAGAGGGACATTCTTTGAAAAGCTTAGCTGCTTCTCAAATGGCACACTAGTCCCTATATAATGCCCTACTTTTTAACAGAGCCCTATGGGCCCTAGTCAAAAATAGTGCACGATGTAGAGAACATCCAGTTTCGACCACATCTGTATACAAAACCAAAGACAGACACTATGTTGATATCCTTTAGCCATGGACTACTCTTAACCCTGATTACTCTTTATGGATTCATACTTCTCTATCTACACCTGTTGAGTATGTATTCTGTATCATACGCTTGAGAGGGCAGTACAGTAACGTTACATACTCCGTAGCGTTTCTATGCCCTTGTTGGCCTTAGTGAGCAGGTCTTCAGCCTCCTTCTTGATCTCCTTGGCCCTCTGGTTGACGTTCCCCAGGCCCCCCGAGGCCCCGCCCAGAGAGTCCACCTTCATCTGCAGTTCCTTGTACCGATCCTCCGTTTCATTCAGCCTCTGGAGCACAACCAGACACATAGAGCAACAAGTCAACGTGCGGCACCACATGGATATCTATTGTCAAAATGAATAGATTGCCACGGCTGAATTTCTGTAGTTCAATGCTTCCCATGGCTCCCCCTTCTGGCTATTGGGATCAAATTCATAGTGTGGTTTATAAATGTAAAGGTAAAAGATCAAATGAACACACTTACAAATAGAGAAAGACGCAGGAAGACTATCCGTACCAAACTTTAAATTGTATTACAAAGCACTAGCATTTTGGCTCTTCCTAAATCGATTTAGACATGATTCTTCTGTCCCCTGAGTATGGAGAGAAATATGGTGTCTCCTATTGCTCTGGAAGAGGTGATCAACACTGACACTGTATATCCCTTAACCAATGTAAACGAAGCTTTGGTCCTATTATTTCTCACAATTTATTTTTGGTGCAAATTGAAAAACAATGTAACTGGGAATCAAAATGGCATGCCCATACTACAATATTTCACAATAATGCCTTGCGATCTGGAGGGCACCCTTTTACATCCTCCCAACGTTCCAAATGTGGAATCCGTACCCTTGCTGACATCGTGGATGGTTGAGAACATTCCAAGATTTGAAAGACACATACACATTACCAGGCAAATCCTTTTTTCCTATATTTACAACGTAGGTGAGCTATGCTGGTTTATGGAGTTCCTTGGGGAAACCAACTACCAAACCCTCCAATGATGGGATTTATAAATAAATGATCTGGGCTCCCGAAAGGACTGATCTATATAATATATAAACTACTTTTGGAAAGCTCATATTCTAAGCTAGCCCTTAAAGAAGTATGGTCCGGGTACAAACTCATACAAACGAACAACAACTAACAGACACACAAACAATGACTACATGTCCTCCGCCCAGACCTGCATGCTCAACACCTCATCCCTAGTGTCTGCATTATTATTTGTCACTTGGCTTGAAATTGTATCAATGTGTTTTTTTCTGTCGCCCATGCTAATTTCAATAGTAAATCATTCGATTTTTGCATCGTGTTAATGATGGCGGATTGATTGATTTACACATTATATATTCTTTCCAGATGAGTGATCCGAAGATAATCGTCCAGCCCATTGGGTATCTCACCAAAGCCCCCCATATAACATGTCTTGAAATATGCAGACAGACGGATTACAAGTTTACATTGTAATACTTCTGACAGAAAACGGTCTAGCTCCGCCCACAACTTCCGGACTTCATAGCATTAAACAAAAGCATGGATTATTGAGTCTTAATTCGTTTTACACTTAGGGATATCTTTGTATGTATTTCTTTGATTATTCTGGTACCTGTAACCTCCCCCCTTTAAAAATAAAGACAAAATTAAATAAAAGGTTGGTCACAAAAAAGCATGGAGGACCACAACCAGGACACACTCATCCAAACACACACTTATGCCAGCACGCAGGCAAGTACACAGTCACGGATATACACACACACACACACACACACACACACACACACACACACACACACACACACACACACACACACACACACACACACACACACACACACACACACACACACACACACACACACACACACACACACACACACACACACACACACACCTGCTCCAGTCCCGATACTGCATTAGTGGCATTTTCGGCCTGGTTCTTGGCATCTTTGGCCATCTCCCTGTTCTGATCGGTCTTAGTTTTTAGTGCCTCTACCCCCATCGACAGGTTGGCCAGTCGCATCATAGCATCCATCTGCTTGACCTCCAGATCCAGAAGATTCTCCTCCACCTGCACGGGGACACAACAAGATAGATAACAGATTGAAAAACACACACACACACTCACACACACACTGTGGTGTGGACAGTAGTGTACCGTTGCGGTGGTGTTCCTGGTGCTGTTCAGGTTGTTCAGGGCATGGTCCAGGGCTTTGGTTGCTTTCTGAATAGCCTTTTCAGACGCTTCCAATGCTTGCTTAGTCGTGTTGGCTGTGTCCTTCACTCCTTCTGCTCGTGTCCTTCAAACACACACAGGACATTTGTGAGACCGAGAGCTCTGCTGTTCTACAAAATCACTCTCTGTGCATGTCCAGTGTTCCATGTTCTATCACATAGGCTAATAACAGAGTAGCTACTGCTGAACAGACAAAGATCATCATCACAGATGTCGGAGTCTATACGTCTAAGTCTAATAGGCCTCGCTTTGCCTCTGTCTTACTTGGCATCCTTAGCTCGGTTCAGCAGCTCCTTGGCCTGGTGGAGTTGCTGGGAGGTGTGGTTGAAGACCCCTTCTACATCTGTCAGGTTGTTAATGTTGTCTTTAATCTGCTGGACCATGCTGTCCAGAGTGGTTCTGTTGACAGGAAGAGATATGGCCAGCACCTGCTGAGCCACCTTCTCTATGCTCTCTGGGTCCGCACCCTCCTCTGTACACAACACACAGTGGAGAAGGACCATGATCAATTTCATATCATAAGGCGTGTCCACAGAGAGAAGTTACCTGAAAGGTTACTGGCATTAACAAACCAGTCAGGAAATCTTTGATCTTCTGAATGAATTCCTTGAGTTTTTTATTGGAGTTTTCAAATAAGTCCTTCTTCTTCTGGGCTTTGTCCAGGGTGTCCATGGCTTGATTCTTCACATCCTGGGTCAGCATAGCAATGTCCTGGAGCTGGAAACATAAAACTGGGGATTACGGTATATGCAACACATATACAAAACATGCTAGGCTTACAAGAGCGCTGACAAACACATAATACATCCCCTTTTAGAGAAGTTAAACGGCAGTTTTTGCTCAGCGATTCAGCTTATACTGAGATACAGTACATGCATGCAGAGGTATAGTACATGTGAGATATTTAGGCAGACAGACCTTCTTAGCCATACCCTGGAGATCCTCACTGGCAGCAGTCAGGTTGTCTGAGACATCATTGGCATGTTTCAGTCCCTTTAGGGAGGCGCTAACAGTCCCGTCACACCCGTCCCCTCCACACACCCGCCGGCCGTCATTGTCACGACAACCAGCACCCCCACATGGGCTGTCGTGGCATGTGCCATTGGAGCTGGCATTGGAATGGCCACCACATACCTGGAAAAAACAACAACAACACAGGTGGGGTCAGAGTCAGACACAGAGAGCTACAGGGTACATATCTAGGGCAGGGATAGTGTAACAATTGTCACGAGTGAAATCATGACAGGTCTGACAGTTAGCTCTATGTGACAGGGATGACCGTCCTGCAAAGAAAGGCGACGAGCTTCCCTTTAGGATATAGACCCCACTACATTGTCCCCTACAGGCCCCTACACTCTTAGAAAAAAAGGGTTATTTGTTTGTCCCTATAGGATAACAAGAACCTTAGAACCTTTTTGTGTTGAAAGAGTTCCACGTGGAACTTTGTATAAATGAAAGAGTTCCACGTAGAACTTTGTGTTAGTGAAAGAGTTCCACGTAGAACTTTGTGTTAGTGAAAGAGTTCCACGTAGAACTTTGTCTTAGTGAAAGAGTTCCACGTAGAACTTTGTCTTAGTGAAAGAGTTCCACGTAGAACTTTGTCTTAGTGAAAGAGTTCCACGTAGAACTTTGGATTAGTGAAAGTGTTCCACGTTCAACTCCCCCAAAAATATTTTCAGAGGGTTCCCCTTTCGGGGTCAATTTTTGAACCCTTTATGGCTATAGTTAGCACCTTCTTTTCTAAGAGTGTACCTTGTGGCTCAGGTGGTGGACTTTTTTGTCTACGTCCTGGGCTTTGTTCTGCAGCTCTGACAATGATTTCTTCTGGGCCGCCACCGTGCGCAGGAACTTATCCTGCCTCTTGTTTAGGAGGTCCTCGGTGTGTGCGCGTGTTGCTTTAGACTCCTCCACAGGGCTGAAAGGACCAGACACTGAGGCGTTGCACTTCTGTTGAGCCTTCTGGGACTCACTGTAGTACTTCTTCACATTGTCAAACTGATCTGGGACGGGACAAGAACAAGGTGAAAGACATGAATGAAAGAGACTAACTGAAGAGTAAATAAATGTGTATGTGTGCCAGTGTGGGTACCTTTGTATGTGCACTACATCTTAATGCGTGTGTTTAATTATACTAGAAGTCCCCATAAGAATAGTAAACATACAAAAAGTGGACCAATAGGGGGCATTTTGTTAGTCCCCACGATAGGGCTGGGCGATATGGCCAAAATCTCTTATCCTAATATAGGTAATTTCCTATCCCGATAATGATAGATATCACAATATAGCCCATTTTCTGTCAATTCAATGAATAAATAGTTTATTTAAAATGACCACATGTAAAGGTGTATTTCCTATTACATTTTGAATTATACTGAAGAAATAAAACGTAACTTACTCATATTTCTCCTTTTATTTCTCCTCATATTTCTCCTGTCTCAGCCTCCAGTATTTATGCTGCAGTAGTTTATGTGTCGGGGGGCTAGGGTCAGTTTGTTATATCTGGAGTACTTCTCCTGTCCTATTCGGTGTCCTGTGTGAATTTAAGTGTGCTTTCTCTAATTCTCTCTTTCTCTCTTACTTTCTCTCTCTCGGAGGACCTGAGCCCTAGGACCATGCCCCAGGACTACTTGACATGATGACTCCTTGCTGTCCCCAGTCCACCTGGCCGTGCTGTTGCTCCAGTTTCAACTGTTCTGCCTTATTATTATTCGACCATGCTGGTCATTTCTGAACATTTGAACATCTTGGCCATGTTCTGTTATAATCTCCACCCGGCACAGCCAGAAGAGGACTGGCCACCCCACATGTGCTCTCTCTAATTCTCTCTTTCTCTCTCTCTCTCGGAGGACCTGAGCCCTAGGACCATGCCCCAGGACTACCTGACATGATGACTCCTTGCTGTCCCCAGTCCACCGGGGTGTGCTGTTGCTCCAGTTTCAACTGTTCTGCCTTATTATTATTCGACCATGCTGGTCATTTATGAACATTTGAACATCTTGGCCATGTTCTGTTATAATCTTCACCCGGCACAGCCAGAAGAGGACTGGCCACCCCACATAGCCTGGTTCCTCTCTAGGTTTCTTCCTAGGTTTTGGCCTTTCTAGGGAGTTTTTCCTAGCCACCGTGCTTCTACACCTGCATTGCTTGCTGTTTGGGGTTTTAGGCTGGGTTTCTGTACAGCACTTTGATATATCAGCTGATGTATGAAGGGCTATATATAAATACATTTGATTTGATTTGATTTAGAACCTTTGTGCACATTTTCAATTAAGCAGGTAACAAATTATAAAATATAAATAAAATATATAAATAATAAATAAAATAAATAAAAATAAAATCTAAAAAAGTAAATAGTAAACACTTCAACTATAGTTGCAAACAAAATAAATATAGGCCTAAAATATATATATATATATATATATATATATATATATATATATATATATATATATATATATATATATATATATATATACAGTTGCATCGTCTGTGGACCTATTTGGGCGGTAAGCAAATTGGAGTGGGTCTAGGGTGTCAGGTAGGGTGGAGGTGATATGGTCCTTGACGAGTCTCTCAAAGCACTTCATGACGACGGAAGTGAGTGCTACGGGCGGTAGTCGTTTACCTCAGTTACCTTAGCTTTCTTGGGAACAGGAACAATGGTGGCCCTCTTGAAGCATGCGGGAACAGCAGACTGGGATAGGGATTGATTGAATATGTCCGTAAAGACACCAGCCAGCTGGTCTGCCAATGCTCTGAGGGCGCGGCTGGGGATGCCGTCTGGGCCTGCAGCCTTGCGAGGGTTAACGCGTTTAAATGTTTTACTCACCTCGGCTGCAGTGAAGGAGAGTCCGCATGTTTTGGTTGCGGGCCGTGTCAGTGGCACTGTATTGTCCTCAAAGCGGGCAAAAAAGTTATTTAGTCTGCCTGGGAGCAAGACATCCTGGTCCGTGACTTCTTTTTGTAATCCGTGATTGACTGTAGACCCTGCCACATACCTCTTGTGTCTGAGCCGTTGAATTGCGATTCTACTTTGTCTCTATACTGACGCTTAGCTTGTTTGATTGCCTTGTGGAGGGTCACCTTGCCCTGATTAAAAGCAGTGGTTCGCGCTTTCAGTTTCACGCAAATACTGCCATCAATCCACGGTTTCTGGTTTGGGAATGTTTCAATTGTTGCTATGGGAACGACATCTTCAACGCACGTTCTAATGAACTCGCTCACCGAATCAGCGTATTCATCAATGTTGTTGTTTGACGCAATACGAAACATATCCCAGTCCACGTGATGGAGGCAGTCTTGGAGCGTGGAATCAGATTGGTCGGACCAGCGTTGAACAGACCTCAGCGTGGGAGCTTCTTGTTTTAGCTTTTGTCTGTAGGCAGGGAGCAACAAAATGGAGTCGTGGTCAGCTTTTCCGAAAGGAGGGCGGGGCAGGGCCTTATCTGCATCGCGGAAGTTAGAATAGCAATGATTTTTTTGTTTTCAGATTAGCCTTGTTAAAATCCCCAGCTTCAATGAATGCAGCCTCCGGATATGTGGATTCCAGTTTGCAAAGAGTCAGTCAGGAAGTTAAAGCTTGGTCGCAAATAGGTCTTCCAAATGGACAATGACCCCAAACATACTTCCAAAGTTGTGGCAAAATGGCATAAGGACAACAAAGTCAAGGTATTGGAGTGGCCATTACAAAGCCCTGACCTCAATCCCATAGAAAATGTGTGGGCAGAACTGAAAAAGCGTGTGCGAGCAAGGAGGCCTACAAACCTGACTCAGATACACCAGCTCCATCAGGAGGAATGGGCCAAAATTCACCCAACTTATTGTGGGAAGCTTGTGAAAGGCTACCTGAAACGTTTGACCCAAGTTATATAATTTAAAGGCAATGCTACCAAATACTAATTGAGTGTATGTAAACTTCTGACCCACTGGGAATGTGATGAAAGAAATAAAAACTGAAATAAATTATTCTCTCTACTATTATTCCCACATTTCACATTCTTAAAATGAAGTGGGGATCCTAACTGACCTAAGACAGGGTATTTTTACTCAGATTAAATGTCAGGATTTGTGAAAAACTGAGTAAAATGTATTTGGCTAAGGTGTATGTAAACTTCCGACTTCAACTGTATATATTTTTTGGGGCTTTCCTGTTTTGCATGTTATTTTGGCATTAATATGTTTCACATATCAATTTGCATTTGGTACCTTGGATCGAGTGTTAGCACCAACCCATGAAACCCCCATTTCTCGGCCGTGTAAATTGGGGCCATGTTTTTGCAGATGTAAGTTGTAACAGCAGCTGTTACCTTCCATCTTCGGGATTCTTTACCATATAGTGTGCCGCGGGCAAAAGCCTCTTGCAACATCTGAGTCGGGGGTTTGTTCTGAGCACTCAACTGTGCTTTTTTGGGTCTCATCTGTACTGTTTCACACGATTCTTGCGTAGGTGATGAAAGAGGTTAGTGGTGTTTGAGCCTGTTGTTGCGTCCGGCCTGGAGCATATTTATCAGTGGACAGTTTTCTGGTCCGTGTCAGACTTTTCATACACAAACCATGTCAATTAGACCGTTTTAGGGTTAGGAGCTAGGGTTAGTTTTAGGGGTAGGAGCTAGGGTTAGTTTTAGGGTTAGGAGCTAGGGTTAGTTTTAGGGGTAGGAGCTAGGGTTAGTTTTAGGGTTAGGACCTAGGGTTAGATTTTAGGGTTAGGTTAGTTCTAGGGTTAGTTTTAGGGTTAGGAGCTAGGGTTAGTTTTAGGGTTAGGAGCTAGGTTAGTTTTAGGGTTAGGAGCTAGGGTTAGTTTTAGGGTTAGGGCTACGGTTAGTTTTAGGGTTAGGGTTTTAGGGTTAGGGCTAGGGTTAGTTTTAGGGTTAGGAGCTAGGGTTAGTTTTAGGGTTAGGAGCTAGGGTTAGTTTTAGGGTTAGGAGCTAGGGTTAGTTTTAGGGTTAGGGGCTAGGGTTAGTTTTAGGGTTAGGACCTAGGGTTAGTTTTAGGGTTAGGAGCTAGGGTTAGTTTTAGGGTTAGGGGCTAGGGTTAGTTTTAGGGTTAGGACCTAGGGTTAGTTTTAGGGTTAGGAGCTAGGGTTAGTTTTAGGGTTAGGGGCTAGGGTTAGTTTTAGGGTTAGGACCTAGGGTTAGTTTTAGGGTTAGGAGCTAGGGTTAGTTTTAGGGTTAGGACCTAGGGTTAGTTTTAGGGTTAGGAGCTAGGGTTAGTTTTAGGGTTAGGACCTAGGGTTAGTTTTAGGGTTAGGTGACTGGGGAAGAAGAGCGGGTCAAGAGGAAGGCATTACCTTGGAAACCAGAGCTGAGGTTGTTCTCCTGTTTTTGGCGGTGGTGCATCAGAGTGGTGTTGAGGTCCCTGAGTTCTCTCTCCATCTGGGTCAGGTTCCGCCTTAGTACCTCGTCCTGCACCGCTGTCCCATTCAGCTCCCGGGCCACACCCATCAAACGTCCGTCAGTCAGAGCTATCTCTGCTCTGGAATGCCACATAGTCGTGTTGGACATCTGACTTCTCATATGACTCAGTCCATAGTCAGTGGGCATTGTCATTTTCACACAGAATCTGGTTTTATGTATGTACTTTATGTCAGTATGTCATCAGTGGATTGAACTGCTCTATACTGCAAGAGGTCAAAGAGCACTTCCAGTCTAGTGCCACCTACAGTACAGTACAGTATGACGCTGTTACCTGAGGTCATCGATGGACTGGCCAATCAGCTGGTGTAGTCTGTCCCAGTCTCCGTCTCGGATCAGGTCCTGTACCTGGGCCAGTTTGTTCTCCAGCTCGAGGATGCGTTTGTTGCCCACGCCGGGCGTCTCTCCGCTCTCCAGGATCCTCTGGATGTCGTCACGGATGTGGTCCAGGTTCCGGCGGATCATACACACTGCGTCGTCCCACAGCTCAAAGCAGGGGTGGCACCGGACACACTTAGGGAATACCCCGGTGAACCCGCGGGCACACTCGTCACACCGCCGCCCCACCGCCCCTTCCCTACACTCACACATCCCTGTCACACGGTCACACTGGGCCATCTCCGAGCCCAGAGGGTGACAGTTACACTCTGAGGGAAGAGGGAGAGGGAGTAGAGAGATGGAGAGGGAGTAGAGAGATGGAGAGAGATAGAGTAAGAAGATGGAGAGGGGGAGAGAGATGGAGGGGGGAGAGATGGAGAAGTGGAGAGAGATGGAGAGGGGGAGAGAGATGGAGAGGGAGTAGAGAGATGGAGAGGGAGTAGAGAGATGGAGAGAGATGAAGAGGGGGAGAGAAATGGAGAGGGAGAGATATGGAGAGGGAGAGAGATGGAGAGGGGGAGAGAGATGGAGAGGGAGTAGAGAGATGAAGAGAGATGGAGAGGGGGAGAGAGATGGAGAGGGAGAGAGAGGTGGAGAGAGATGGAGAAGGGAGAGAGATGGAGAGGGGGAGAGAGATGGAGAGGGAGTAGAGAGATGGAGAGGGGGATAGAGATGGAGAGGGAGAGAGAGATGGAGAGGGAGAGAGATGGAGAGGGGGAGAGAGATGGAGTGGGGGAGAGATATGGAGAGGGAGAGAGATGGAGAGGGGAGAGAGATGGAGAGGGGAGAGAGATGGAGAGGGAGAGAGAGGTGGAGAGAGATGGAGAGGGGAGAGAGATACACATGAAGATATACATAATGAATATGAAGATGGCAGTAATGCAGAATATAGAATTAAAGACAGACTCTGAAAATCTTATTGAACTGTGTCATGTGATCACCTTCACACTGCACACGTGGGTCTCCCCAATGGAACTGCTCACACTCAGTGCACTGCCTTCCCCCAAAGCCTTGCTGACAGTGACACTGTCCACTAAACTACAGGCAGACAGAGAGAGGGATACCACTGATAAAGTCAAGTACACGAAACAAAAGTATGTAAAACTGCCTTTCCCAACTATAGGGCCTACCATGTTGCAATGTGATCCCATAGCGTGCAGAGGGTGGCAGCCACAGCGCTCACACCCTCTGTCTGTGCCATAGTTCCAGTAGTCGGGGGCACACTGGTCACAGTTGTGGCCGACCACGTTGTCCCGACACGGGCATGCTCCTGTCTGTCTGTCACAGTGGCAATGACCGTCAGTGCAGTAGGACTGCTGTGTACCTGCTGTTACACATGTGCAACCTGCAGATGGAATAAGACACAAATGTCAGACGCAATACAACACTCACAGAGCAGAGAAGGTCGTACTCTATACTGTAGCGCATGTGCCCTGCAGACACGTATCATCACCAATGACAATGGTTTGTTTCCAGTGGGCATGACCAGTCCCTTACACAGATAAGAAAACACAGAGACAGAACTCAAAGGAGGTTCAACCATCTATTGTCATGGAGTAACTCACGCCTGCAGTCCTGGGCCAGGGCGTTGCCATAGTAACCAGGTTTACAGTCGGAGCAGGAGGCGCCGTCCGTGTTGTACAGGCACCTCAGGCATTGTCCTGTCCTGGGGTCACATGACTCTGGGTCCTGGGTGTCGATGTTGCCACTGCACTGGCACGGGAGGCACTGCCCGCCTGGGTGCTCAATGTTGCCATAGTAACCAGGGGCACAGCGTTCACAGCGAGGGCCTAGGGTAGGGAAGGGGTTAGGTTAGGTTAGAGTTTAGGAGTTAGGTTTAGGTAAATAAGTGAAGTGCCGATAAGCCAAGCTGGGATGCATTTTTTCATGAGCTAAACTGTATCATTGGGACTCGCCTGTATAGCCCTGTTTACAGTTGCAGAGGATCTGATTGGATGAGATGTCCGTGTGACAGGAGTCCCCATTGGAGTGTCCACTTCCTGGGTTCCCAGGACAGGGACATGGTCGACAGTGATCTCCAGACCCCAGCACTGGGTTCCCAAAGAAACCATTCACACACCTGAGCAGGGAGGGACAGAACATGTGCATTTGAGTATTGTGCATTACCCATCATCACAATATTATCTATTGGACTATTACTGATCAAACAACTATCTGATCCAACCACACTACCAATCACTCCCCTGTCGATCTCTCTCCCACTGCCCACCTTTCACAGTACTGTCCATCAGTGTAGTCTCTGCAGGTCTGGCACTACCCTGTCTATCTCTCTCCCACTGCCCACCTTTCACAGTACTGTCCATCAGTGTAGTCTCTGCAGGTCTGGCACTACCCTGTCTATCTCTCTCCCACTGCCCACCTTTCACAGTACTGTCCATCAGTGTAGTCTCTGCAGGTCTGGCACTACCCTGTCTATCTCTCTCCCACTGCCCACCTTTCACAGTACTGTCCATCAGTGTAGTCTCTGCAGGTCTGGCACTACCCTGTCTATCTCTCTCCCACTGCCCACCTTTCACAGTACTGTCCATCAGTGTAGTCTCTGCAGGTCTGGCACTACCCTGTCTATCTCTCTCCCACTGCCCACCTTTCACAGTACTGTCCATCAGTGTAGTCTCTGCAGGTCTGGCACTACCCTGTCTATCTCTCTCCCACTGCCCACCTTTCACAGTACTGTCCATCAGTGTAGTCTCTGCAGGTCTGGCACTACCCTGTCTATCTCTCTCCCACTGCCCACCTTTCACAGTACTGTCCATCAGTGTAGTCTCTGCAGGTCTGGCACTACCCTGTCTATCTCTCTCCCACTGCCCACCTTTCACAGTACTGTCCATCAGTGTAGTCTCTGCAGGTCTGGCACTACCCTGTCTATCTCTCTCCCACTGCCCACCTTTCACAGTACTGTCCATCAGTGTAGTCTCTGCAGGTCTGGCACTACCCTGTCTATCTCCTCCCACTGCCCACCTTTCACAGTACTGTCCATCAGTGTAGTCTCTGCAGGTCTGGCACTACCCTGTCTATCTCCCTCCCACTGCCCACCTTTCACAGTACTGTCCATCAGTGTAGTCTCTGCAGGTCTGGCACTACCCTGTCTATCTCAGTCTCTGACCCACTGCCCACCTTTCACAGTACTGTCCATCAGTGTAGTCTCTGCAGGTCTGGCACTACCCTGTCTATCTCTCTCCCACTGCCCACCTTTCACAGTACTGTCCATCAGTGTAGTCTCTGCAGGTCTGGCACTACCCTGTCTATCTCCCTCCCACTGCCCACCTTTCACAGTACTGTCCATCAGTGTAGTCTCTGCAGGTCTGGCACTCCCCTGTCTGTGGGTTGCAGTCATCAGTGTGACCGTTACACTGGCATGGCCTGCAGCTGGGGAAGCCCCACTGGCCAGGCTGGCAGTCTGAACACTGGCGCCCACTGGCCCCCTGTCTGCACGGGCACTGCCCCGTCACCGGGTCACACTGGTGCCCCAGAGAGCCCTGGGAATGGCAGTCACAAGCTGTGAAGGGAGGGGGAGAAAGAGAGGGGAGAGGAGGGAGAAAAAGAGGGAGAGGGAGAAAGAGAGAAGGGGAAATAGTATTTTGGATGATGTGTGAGGTTATCCAGTGTTTGACACACACAAGATGTAGCACCTGCCATATATAGTATATAAACTGAGTGTACCAAACATGTACTTTCCATGGCATAGACTGACCAGCTGAATTCAGGTGAAAGATATGATCCCTTATGTCACTTGTTAAATCCACTTCAATCAGTGTAGATGAAGAGGAGAAGACAGGTTAAACAATGATTTTTAAGCCTTGAGGCAATTGAGACATGGATTATGTATGTGTGCCATTCAGAGGTTGAATGACAAAATATGAAAGTGCCATTGAACGGGGTATGGTAGTAGGTGCCAGGCGCACCGGTTTGTGTCAAGAACAGCAATGCTACTGGGTTTTTCACGCTCCTGGAGGTCCTGGAGTGGCCTAGCCAGTCTCCAGATCGCAACCCCATAGAAAATCTTTGGAGGGAGTTGAAAGTCCGTGTTGCCCAGCAACAGCCGCAAAACATCACTGCTCTAGAGGAGATCTGCATGGAGGAATGGGCCAAAATACCAGCAATAGTATGTGAAAACTGTGTGAAGAATTACAGAAAACGTTTGACCTCTGTCATTGCCAACAAAGGGTATATAACAAAGTATTGAGAAACTTTTGTTATTGACCAAATACTTATTTTCCACCATAATTTGCAAATAAATTCATTAAAAATCCTACAATGTGATTTTCTGGATTTTTTTTCTCTCATTTTGTCTGTCATAGTTGAAGTGTACCTATGATGAAAATAACAGGCCTCTCTCATCTTGTTAAGTAGGAGAACTTGCACAATTGGTGGCTGACTAAATACTTTTTTGCCCCACTGTATATATTAAACAAAGATATGATTCATGACTGAAAGATGCCAGTGCTCACTCACCGGTACAGCCATATGGTCCAAAGCCGTAGGTGCCAGGTGCACATTGGTCACACCGTTGTCCAATCACGTTGGGTTTACAGCGACACTGACCTCCGACCCTGTCACACTCAGCACTGAGAGACCCCTGGGGGTCGCACTGACATTCTGTAGGGAACATGAGAGGAGAAGAAAAGTGTTTATTCAAACAAGCCATGGGTGATGGCATACGGAAACCATATCAAATGGTGTTACAACAGAGTTACATTCAGTGTTGCCAATTTAGCAACTTGGTTGCTATGTTTAGTCCATTTTTAGGCCACTCCAGCGACTTTTATTGGTAAAAGAGGCTAGTGACAAATGCACTACTTTTCATGCTTCTTTTGAGGAGTTTTGCCACCGAGAATGTCTATGGTTTTGATAGAATTTAGTGACTTTGAGTGGGAGAAGCTGCAACAGAAGTCACAGCAACGGTGCACACACAGGCAGAGAAGCACAAGGGGGGGGGGGGCGCGCGGCGGGAGAGGGGCGAAAACGCTGCGAAACCGCAGCAAATTGATGCTGTGACGTCGTCGCAAAATGCAATCTAGCGACTTCTAGCGACAAATCAGGGAGCCAACAGCGATTCTTACTGAAAAATTGTTGGCAACCCTGGTTACATTGTGTTACTGATCACAGTGCAGCTTGTAATAGTAGATTGGTAAGTAAAGTGATTCAATAGTTGGACCGGAGAAGTATTTGATACCCAGTATTCGATAAGAAGGCATTAATGGAGACGTTGCCTAATGTTCCCTTTCCTTTGATAATTGACCCCTGACCCCCCGGTTCAATGTGTGGCTGTGCTGAGTGTCCACTCACGCAGAGCTCCATCATGCAGGATGGCAGAGATGCTGCAGATGAGCTTGGTGCACATCTCTGCCAGCATGGGCATGGGCATGGCCATGAAGGAGTCCAGACACATGTAGCGCACCATCTCATCACGGCGCTCCTCCGCTGCAGGGTCGTTACCCTGGAAACCAAGCAGCTCCGTGTACTTGGGGATCAGCACCAGCTGGGGAGGAATGGAGGGATGAAAGGCAGTAAAGAAGGAGAGTGAGAGATGAAAGGAGGTGAAATGTAAAGTGAATTTGGAACCTATTGCGGTCTTATGTTTAATGTAAGTGCACTTTTGTATTCAGACCACTAGGTTGCGGTATCTGGTCAACAGTTATTATCACATCACTGCTAATTGTTCCCTCACACACATAAAACGGTCATTTTGCTTCCTGTTTTACATGAGCTCCATCTAATGCGGGGCTGTCACGCCAGAGTCTGACTGACTCACTGAATCAACAAGGATGAAAGCGGTCAGGTGTCTCTGGGACACTCCGTGGCGCTGGAATCTGATGGCCACGACATAACGGTTACTGGGCTCAAAGCAGAAAGGCCTGGGCATCTGGACATACCTGTTGGGTCACACAAAAAGATTCTCTTAGCAGACACTCTGACATGACATTGTTCTCGTGTGAGTTGTGACACAGCCGTATGGCCCTTTAAAGATGAAAAGAAATACAGCCAGAAATATAAAAGTGAAAGAAATCAAAGCGAGCCTTGTCACTAGATGATGCACAGACCTTGGCAGCAGCTAATGGGGATCCATAATACAAAAACACATTCACGCCCACAAACACTATAAAAACACAAATACTCACCCACAGACACTATACAAACACACATACTCACCCACAGACACTATACAAACACACATACTCAAGCACAGACACTATACAAACATGCATAGTCACCCACAGACACTATACAAACACACATACTCACCCACAGACACTATACAAACACACATACTCACCCACAAACACTATACAAACACACATACTCACCCACAGACACGAAACAAACACGCAGTCACCCACAGACACTATACAAACACACATACTCACCCACAGACACTATACAAACACACATACTCACCCACAGACACTATACAAACACACATACTCACCCACAGACACTATACAAACAAATATACAGTAGGGACAGTGACAGGATGAAACAGGGAGGTCTGGGACCCTTTGATTGAAAGAGACAGATGAACAGTCTCTGTCAGAGGGCCTTTCTCCTCCTGCTCTTCAACACTGGTTGAACAGACGACAGAAGGAGACACAGACGGGGTAACAAAAAACCTATCCATTGTGTGTTTTTTAGATGTGCTGCATTCCACAGAAACTAATTGCACACAAATAATTGAGAACAGGCCTTTGAGTTCATAAAGAGGAGGAGTTTATACCCCACCACCCCTTTAATCGCTCTACTCTCAACAAAGACTGTGTGATCCAGTCTACCAGTCACTGTATGCCTAGTGCCCTCCTCGTTTGCCCTCTCTGCCCTCGCATCCTGTCTGACTTCTGACTCGCTGTCTGTGTTTTGGGTCACTTTGCTAATTGGTTCTGCCTGAGGCGCCAATCATAGAGGAGAATAGCAGGGGGAGCCACGGTCCAGTGAGCCAGTAAGATCCGGGCGAGGGAGCGAACTCTTCGTTACACTGAAGTTAATTCTAAGGGAAGTTTCTCAATATGTATAGGTTGGTTGACCAGAGAATATCCGGGGTAGAGACCATACTAGGCAGGTAAAAACAGAGAGGTAGACCGTCAGAGAGTCTTTATTAGATGGGGTGGAGAAGGAGAGGAAGAGTTGGACTGGCCGGTCTCCATGGTGATGGTTGACAGAGTGTGAGAGAATGAGTGTGGACAAAGAGCATGCTGCAGGACAGGCGCGTCCATATACAGAGGAATGTGGTGGCAGGACTATTTCCCAAAGCAAAGTTCAGAGGAACGGAACACAACAAGGTCTACATCTTTATTGCTGATAGCGGCGTACTGTATACTTTATATTACCTGTAATCAAGTACATGTTCTCCTATTCACTGTCATTGTGAACAGCCATACACACAGGGAACATTTTCTCTGCACAAATCATTCATGCGTTATCTTCTAGCAAGCTTTTATCTTAACCATCTGCAATCTCAAGGATGCACTCAGCTAAATACATGTAAAAGGAACTCAGTGAACCGACAGCGACTTGCTCTCACCTAGACTGGGCGTTTTCACGGTTACTCAATCTCAATACAGTATCAATTTACTTTAACAGAAGAATGTGCTCTCACACCCATGTGTTTGGCCAGAACGAAGTTACAGGAGACAGTATATTGGCTCCTCTGTATCCTAACAGTGAAATATCCAAAATACCCCTTCAGGAATGTTGTGAAATCCTTAGTTACCAGATGATCAGCTGGATAGTAACCATTGCTAGAGGTTTAGATAATATAATAGGAGTCACTGTTAGATTTATACCTGGGTAATAAGCAAAAGACCACACACACACTGACATACAGGTTGGCACACGTTAATGACACATATATGGGAAACATACACAACAATTAAAACCTCTACTAAAACTCTCTCTCTCTCACCCTAAAACTCTCTCTCTCTCATGCACGCACACACACACACGTACACACACGTACACACACATGCTGTTGGTATCAGTAGTACCTCCTGTTGTGCGGCAGGGTGACAGTGTAGAGCTGTTCAGTGGGAAGCAGGTTGCCACAGCGGGAGCTGGTGGGCAGCAGCAGGGAGGTAACACTCACTATGGCCTCCCAGTCCTCAGTAGACTACACACACACATAACAGACAGTGTTTTAAAAGGTAGGAAGCAGCATTTGTTTTACACTGTTCCATTGTTACACTGTTGCAATGTTCTTGCACTGACACTCGCCCTTGTCTTTTCTTACCAGCACAGGCTTTGCTGGTGTCTGCTCTATTGAGGAACGGTTTGACTTACTATGACTGTGATACGTGGTTGTCCCACCTAGCTATCTTAAGATGAATGCACTAAGTTGCTCTGGAGAAGAGAGTCTACTAAATGACTCAAATGTAAATGTCAATTGTAATCACAATGATCAACACCGACTACCCCCTGTGGGGTAATAAAATGAGGGAGACGACATTCAGACATTTGATTTCAGATATTGTAATCTTGTCATACTGTAATATTGTATGTTGGGCTTGAATTAAGGTGCCATTCTGAAAGTATACAGACCCCTTCACTTTTTCCACATTTTGTTACGTTACAGCCTTATTCTAAAACGGATTAAAAAATAAATATAAATATATCTATCTCTACACAATAACCCATAATGACAAAGCAAAAACAGGTTTATCACATTTATATAAGTATTGACCCTTTACTCAGTAATTTGTTGAAACACCTTTGGCAGCTATTACAGCCTCGAGACTTCTTGGGTATGACACTACAAGCTTGGCACACCTGTATTTGGACAATTTCGCCCATTCTTCTCTGCAGATCCTCTCAAGCTCTGTCAGGCTGGATGTTTCTGTGTTTCTGATGTTTCTGTCAAGCTCTGTCAGGTTGGATGTCAGCCGCTGCACGGCTGGTTTTAGGTTTCTCTAGAGATGTTGGATCGGGTTGCTTAGGGTCGTTGTCCTGTTGGAATGTGAACCTTAAACCCCATTCTGAGGTCCTGAGCGCCCTGGAGCAGGTTTCATTCAAGGATCTCTCTGTACTTGGCTCTGTTCATCTTTCCCTCTATCCAGTCCCTGCCACTGAAAACATCCCCACAGCATGATGCTGCCACCACTATGCTTCACCGTAAGGATGGTGTCGGGTTTCCTCCAGATGTCATGCTTGGCATTCAGGCCAAAGAGTTCAATCATGGTTTCATCAGACCAGAGAATCTTGTTTCTCATGATCTGAGAGTCCTTTAGGTGCCTTTTGGCAACCTCCAAGCGGGCTGTCATGTGCCTTTTACTGAGAGGTGGCTTCGGTCTGGCCACCATAAAGGCCTGATTGGTAGAGTGCTGCAGCGATGGTTGTCCTTCTGTAAGGTTCTCCCATCTCCACAGAGGAACTCTAGAGCTCTGTCAGACTGACCATTGGGTTCTTGGTCACATCCCTGGCCAAGTCCCTTCTCCCCTGATTGCTCAGTTTGGCCGGGTAACCAGCTCTAGGAAGAGTCTTGGTGGTTCCAAACTTCTTCCATTATTCTTCCAAGAATAATGGAGGCCACTGTCTTCTTGGGGACCTTCAATGCTGCAGAAATATTTTTGTACCCTTCCCCAGATCTGTGCCTCGACACAATCCTGTCTCGGAGCTCTACGGACAATTCCTTTGACCTCATGGCTTGGTTTTTGCTCTGACATTTACTGTCAACTGTGGGACCTTATATAGACAGGTGTGTGTCTTTCCAAATCATGTCCAATCAATTGAATTTACCACAGGTGGACTCCAATCAAGTTGTAGAAACATCTCAAGGATGATCAATGGAAACAGGATGCACCTGAGCTCAATTTCAAGTCTCATAGCAAAGGGTCTGAATACTGATGTAAGTAAGGTATCTCTGTGTTTTATTTGTAATACATTTGCAAGCATTGCTAAAAGCCTTTTTTCACTTTTTCATTATGGGGTACTGTGTGTAGATTGATGAGGAAAACAATTAATTTAATCAATTTCAAAATATGTCTGTAACGTAACAAAATGTGAAAAAATTCAAGGGGTCTGAATACTTTCTGAATACACCATATATGGTTAATTGTAGGGAAGACATGAAGGAACTCTGAGAGTGTACCTCTGGCTCATAGCGGATCATGATGTCATACTCCATGGCATGGGGGATGTTGTCTATTGTGAAGACCAGTCCAGCGCCATCCTTGACCCGGGCAAAACCAGGCCCAGTCCAGGTGACCATGTGACCCTGAGATCTCTCCCTGTGAACACTCCTTACATCAGGCTGGAACACACACATAGAAGATGACCCGTGAACAAACCCGATTAACTGGACCCTCACAGTCAACAGGTGTACATTCCTGCCTGCATACTGAACTATGCCAACAAGAGGAGTCAAATGAACAGGATCGAAAACAGCCCTGTTTCGTCATCCTTGACAGGTACTCTAGTCTGTGGTGGAGGAGAGAGACTATCCAGGGAGCAGGTTAAACAAACACATACCTGTATGGACCGTATGGGTGGACTCAGATTCCTGCTGTCAACAGCCCACCCCATAACCACCTGACTGGTCTATGGAATATGTCTGTGTGGAGACATTCTCCACTATCTCTACCATGCGCGGGCCACTTTCACTGAGATATATCAGCAGAGCTCTTTAAAGTGCATTGAAAAACCTAAACATCCCAATCGCTCTGTATGTGATAATGTAATCATTCAACCGATATGAAAGCGCTTTGACGTGGTTCAAGGCAAAGGGAAATCAGAGGGAACCATGGAGGTCAGTAGTAGTATTTATTTATATGAAGGGAACAGAGAGTGAGTGTTACCGTTTGCTGCAGCTGGCGGATGCGTCTCAGTGCTGCCCTCTGCTGCTGGGTGGTGGCGATGCGTCTGTGGCGTCTGTGTCTCCTCAGCTGGTTGTTGAGGTGCTCCACACAGTCAACCTCAGCCTGGGGCCTGGCCTTGCCCTGGGGAGAGGAGAGGTGGAGGAGAGGATTAGTTCAACTGATTTACTGACTACTGACTTTATAGACTTATCGTACATGCCTTGCTAGGAGCAGAATAGCTGTACCTTGGCTAGGCTGAAACGAGTGACCATGAGGATATTAAATGGAAACTTTTACATTCATTCCAACAGAGAGAGAGAAAGAAAGAAAGAAAGAAAGAAAGAAAGAAAGAAAGAAAGAAAGAAAGAAAAAAAGAAAGAAAGAAACAAAGAAGGAAAGAAAGAAAGAAAGAAAGAAAGAAAGAAAGAAGAGAGAGAGAGAGAGAGAGAGAGAGAGAGAGAGAGAGAGAGAGAGAGGGTGCATGTATGTGGGAGAGAGAGAAAGAGGCAGAGAGCTGTGGCTTTGTGTGTGTGTATGTGTGTGGCAGGCAGCACTAACTCTCTGTGACAGGCTGGCATCTCCTCTACCGTCTGATCTTTTTCCGGGTCACTTCAGCTCTGGGCCAGTGTCATAGCTCTGAGTGTCTGTCTATGAGCTACTGTGCTCCGCTCTGTCTGCAGGCCCACTGCACACTACTACTGTAGCTAACAGACAAAACATACGCCAGCCAACACTCGCTGATCTGACCTCTGATATACACAACATGCTGCCACCCTCATCTAATGCAAGGTCGCCCTCAAAAGAGTACAGTTTGAATGACGCTACGAAATCTGAGAAAACCTGATCAGTCAATCAATCCAATGTATTTTATAAAGCCCTTTTTACATCAGCAGTTGTCACGAAGTGCTTTACAGAAACCCGGCCTAAACAGCAAGCGATGCTGAAGCACAAGCACAATGGCTAGGAAAAACTGCCTAATCTAGGAAGAAACCTAGAGAGGAAGCAGGCTTAGAGCTGATGCTAAGCATGAACGGATGACGTGTCAATAAAAAGAGACACCAGGAAATCAGAACATATCATCAGTATCATGTCAGCTAGAGAGAGAGGGGATGTGGTGCAAGAGAGAATAATGTTTATTATCACATGACCACCCCTGACCCCTGATCCCTGACACCACATTATAATAAATCAAGTTTTCAAAAGTGACAACACACTAACCCCTGAGTTCAGCTACTGCATGACCCACAATCCCCTGGTCCTGCACTCTATTGTACTCTACAAACAGATTCCTACATAGCATATCTCATACTTTCACATTCCTCATTTAAATTTATCTTTTGTCGGGGATGTTGAGGCTTGTCCTGGGGGAAGTGAGGAGACAGGAGGTATGATATGAGATAATATAACAGAGGGCTGCTGCCTGCAGCCGTTGTCTGTCTGTCTGTTGTGTTCTGTTCTGTTCCAGCAACTGTCTGGGTGAGTAGGGAGGGGGCCTGTACACGCAGCAGGTAATCTGATTGAGCAATCTTACTCTCACATGGGTTGGAGGACAGAGAGGAGTGTAAACCCCTTTACCTGTGGGAGCCAGACTATCAGTACCTTCCATAGTCCACACACACACACACACACACACGCACGCACGCACGCACGCACGCACACACACACACACACACACACTACTCCTGAGCCGTGGGTCTGCCCACACAGAGACACATTCTCCTGGTCTGATACCCATCTCTCTGGCTCTGCCTGTACCTGCCAGGCACAGCTAAACGCAGTCAAACATCACAACAGGACCCAGATACAGATACAGACATCAGATAGTGTTCCACACAGAGACTTAGCAGAACCGACACAGACATACAGTTTCTAATCCACTACGAACGACCTTGAATATGAAATAATACAGTGAAATCTCCTTATGTTAACAACTTGTGCCCAAGACCAAACATGTAAAAGTTGAGTCTGAAAACCACATCGCACTGATATAGAATCACAAGGTCGGAGAGTATATCAGTGAAAGGTGCTTACACACACTATTTAAAGCTCAAGAGAAAGTACCAAATCCAAAGAAAGACCTTTCACTTCCTAACAGTCCTACAAATAAAGACTTAACATATTCCAAGGCAAGGACATAATATTCAAGGTTTGGACATTTAGCAGTGAAGCAGGCGAGAGCTGTGAACAGCAAACACTGGTATGCTTTTAAGGACTAAATTCACACTAGACTATACTCAATTTACATCTATCAATAGTGCCCTATCGTACAGTTGTTCTGTTTGCACTGTGTGTGCTCACCGGGAGGTTGTGGTCATTAGGGGAGTGGCCAACGGCGTCCTCTGCCTCGTATTTGTAGTAGTCCAGCGGGGCACAGAAGTACCCAGGCTGCACGTCAGAGCACTGACGACCAATCAGGTGCCTCCTACAGTCACACTGGCCATTTTCAACCATACACCTGTGTACAGACAGACATACAGTACACACAGACATCATAGTCAAGAAACGGTAAGAAAGATAGGCACGTACGATTATTCCATTTAACACCTAATAATGAAGACTTGTACCACACTAAGTGCTAAGTCCCGTTCAGTGTCATTAATCACAGACACACACGCACGCACGCACGCACGCACGCACGCACGCACGCACACACACACACACACACACACACACACACACACACACACACACACACACACACACACACACACACACACACAGAGAGAGAGAGAGAGAGAGAGAGAGAGAGAGAGAGAGAGAGAGAGAGAGAGAGAGAGAGAGAGAGAGAGAGAGAGAGAGAGAGAGAGAGAGAGAGAGAGAGATAAGCAATTCTCCTGAATCGTCAGACGTACCTGTTGCTGTAGGCTCCACCAAAGTCACAGTCACAGGCTCGGCAGCCTGCTAGGTCATTACCAAGACCCCAGTACTCCGGCTAAAGGAGAGGACACACACAACATGGTGACCGCATCCTCAGAACCGAAACGCAATCCTTACAAGATGGAAGATGAGGCATCAGAATAGGCACAGCGTGTGAGATGGTAGACGATGGGTCTATAAAGAGCACAGGGCCAGTCTTACCAGACACTGGTTGCAGTAGCGGCCTGTGACGTATCTCTTACAGGAGCAGTCCCCACTGATCTGGTCACATGGTGCTCCCAGCATTATGGTCCCATGAGGGTCACAGTTACACGCTGAGAGAAACAAACAGTAGACACATATATGGTTTACACTGTCTGCGGCAACACACACACACACAGAGATGCATACACAGGTTAAGGTATACACACTCACGTTGGCAGCCCTGTGGGTCGTTGTGGGCCAGGCCATAGTAACCCTCCTTGCAGTAGTCACAGCGGGTGGCCTTAACGTTGAGCTTACAGCGGCACTGCCCGGCGATCATGCCCATGTCCAGGTCTGTGTGGCTGTCACACACACCTCCCTCCATGGAGCCCACAGGATCACAGTCACACGCTGGGGAGAGGGAGACAGTCACACAATGAGAGTGGTGTGCAGAGAGACCACGATGGGTCAAAAGTGAGTCGCCCATCTACACTGTTTTACCATAAACACATGGTATGTGGTATGCAGACATCAGAACATTAGATTGAAGTATTCTACTCCAGGTTTGCTCACCAGTACAAGCGGCGGGGTCTCTGATGTCCCTGCTGGGGTCCTTGTAGAAAAATGGTTTACACATCTCACAGTTGCGTCCCATGGTGTTGTGGAGACAGTGGTCACAGACGCCACCGCTGGCATTGCCCGTGGCCAAGTAAACCGCCATGTCAAAGTGACAGTGGTTGGAGTGGCCGTTACAGTTGCATTCTAAGTAAAGAAGCAAAAAAAATCACAAACATCAGAAATGGTGCAGCATGTTGTTTCTGCGGCTGTGTGTATCCTGTAGTGTTACGTCTACGTCTACTGTAGGGTTGGACAACATCGACAGATTCCTCCCACTCCAAGTGAGTAAAGTTTAGTCTCACCTCTACATGTGTGAGGGTCGTTGGCCTCGGCTGGGCTCCAGGCCAGGTCGTTGTGGAAGTCTCTGCAGCGTTCACAGTTTAACCCCTCAGTGTTGTGTTTACACACACATCGCCCATGGATCTGACCAATCACAAAAAGAAAACATGACAGCTGCCATTGTCTCTTGGACATTTACCACAGTCATCGGCATATACAATGACCAAGGGTTCCCACACAGAGACAACATATGACATTTTCATTTTTGTCATTTAGCAGACGCTCTTATCCAGACAGATTTACAGGAGCAATTAGGGTTAAGTGCCTGGCTCAGGGGCACATCGGCAGATTTTACCAGCGACATTTGAGTTACTGGCCCAAAGCTATTAACCGCTAGGCTAGCTGACACAAACTGAGGTGCAAAAAGAGTTGGAGACTGGATATTTTCTATGCCTCGGTCCTACCCACCATGCCACTGTCCCTGGCATCAACCCCTGGCACGGGGGCACACTCTGAGGCGTGTCCGTAGCAGAAGCAGCTGCCCCTCACCACCAGCTCATACAGGGAGTAGTAGTACTTCTGCAGAACGTCAGAGCGCCGGTCCAGCAGGTTATCTCCCAGGGTGTGCAGCTTGGTGAAGTTGATCCGCAGGTTGGTGATCCGCAACAGCTCTACCGAAAAAAGGGATGTTCACACAAATCTTTCATTATGCCAATTAATGGAGTCCAAAAAAATTGATAGTTTTTAGGTTACTTCCAGTAGTCCTCAGATTGTCCTCTTAATTGATCTAATTTCCCAAGTATTTGCCTCACCTTGAATCTCCAGACTGTATGGGTCTTTCACATGTATGGCAGGGTCGAGGACTTTATAAATGACCTGCAAGAGAAAAGAGAGTAAACGAGAGTCATCTCACAGCTCAGATAATCAGCAAATGCACATTTCTTCATCTACAGAAGAAAACTCCATCATTGTCCCTAACTCGCTTCATGGCCTCACCTCTCCTTCCGTGGAGGGCTCGATGTCAGAGTATCTCTCCTCACAGATCACATCATTGATGTAGTGGAGGGCGTGGCCGGGCACGCGTGGGAACGTCTTGGTGCAGTTGTAGGCAAAATAACGGTACGGTCTCCAGGAGCGACCAAAATCAGCCGAACGCTCGATCAGCATGGCTGCCGGTCGGAATGTCTTCGGAAAAAGAGGTGGAACAGCCGGAACAGAATTCAGGAACGGCCGGCACTTATTCAGAATGATTTATGTGACAGTTATTACAAGTCTGTTCTATTGGTAGTAATATGTTTGGAGATAGTTTGGATTCCTGTCTCTTGGATATTACTCATCAAATTCCTGAGCTGGCATCAGACAGCAGCACACACACACATACTCTCACCTTAAACTTCATGATGAGGTGAGTGAAGTGGAATTCTGCCTCCAGATTGAGTCTGATACTGACACCCTCCTCTCCTGTAGGGAATAAATCACACAAAACATAATGAGAGATTATTACAGCTGAGACACACACACACACACACACACACACACACACACACACACACACACACACACACACACACACACACACACACACACACACACACACACACACACACACACACACACACACACACACACACACACACACACACACACACACACACACACCGTTGACGGACTGCCACCATGTGAGGTCTTCGTTGCTGTCCTTGAGTTGGATGACGTTCTCCACGCGGTGACTGTTTTTGTGGTAGTACGGGTCATAAGGCCGCTGAGAGTTACATGCAAAACACTTGTCCAATTCCTACAGGGAGACATAATCAGAAGGTATAACAGTATGTTTACACCAGATGACCCCAATTGGGATTTGTTTACTTGTGTGTGATACAGTAACACTGACTTAAATAGACATGTTCCTTAAATTACGACATTCGGTTAACGTGTGTATCTAGAAGTTTGACACCACCAACAGGAAAACCCTTGTTGCCTATGGAAACTCGAAATGTAGGTCGGCCACCCATTTGCAAGTCACAATGGCAGCTAGCGGGACCGGAGCCAGGCAGTGGTAACATGGTCCCCTGGATCATAGTCTTAATTACTGTGGAGCGGATTGGGTGGATAGTGACCGGGCAGAGAGGACGTGAGGGGGGCATGGAAAACAGCCAGAGCCGGGTCTCTTAACTAGGTTGTTGTTAAGGGAGATTACGCCTCTAACAACACTTATGTGAAAGGATTGCGGGGAGAAATCAATAGGAAAGCATAAAGTGTGTATAAGTAGGTGAGTTCCCCAACACATGACTGTCCCACCAGCTTTAAACCCTAAATCTCCTTTTCAAACCCTCATTTAGGACCTCGTCTTATGAAAGTATTCCCCTCTTCAAGCTAAGGCTACCATCTTACACTGATCCTCCATCGCCAAACCTCTCTGCCTCTCCTCACATCTTAGACGTATTGACCTCCCATTAGTCAAGCTCGGCGGACACTCAAATTATAACTAGCACTCATCAGCACTCATCTAAGACGTTGATTTGACTGATCTTCATTGACACAGGAAGATGGTGGCTTATGAGTGTCTCAGCCTACTGGCTCCATCCTCCTCCCCCATGCTCCCCCATCCTCGATCCAGTGGAAGCTGGGCTAGCGTTAAAGCTTTAGTTCCAGTCCATCAGGTGGGTCGTGGGGCCAGACGGGAGCCCCTCTGATGGAGAGTCATAACAAACAGCCCATAGGAAGATTACTGCAGATCAGTCCCCAGCCCTGGACTTGGCCCAGACATTACACTGACATCATCAGATTACTGTAGGACCAGCCACTACACTGACATCATCAGATTACTGTAGGACCAGCCACTACACTGACATCATCAGATTACTGTAGGACCAGTCACTACACTGACATCATCAGATTACTGTAGGACCAGTCACTACACTGACATCATCAGATTACTGTAGGACCAGTCACTACACTGACATCATCAGATTACTGTAGGACCAGCCACTACACTGACATCATCAGATTACTGTAGGACCAGCCACTCCACTGACATCATCAGATTACTGTAGGACCAGCCACTACACTGACATCATCAGATTACTGTAGGACCAGCCACTACACTGACATCATCAGATTACTGTAGGACCAGCCACTACACTGACATCATCAGATTACTGTAGGACCAGCCACTACACCGGCATCATCAGATTACTGTAGGACCAGCCACTACACTGACATCATCAGATTACTGTAGGACCAGCCACTACACTGACATCATCAGATTACTGTAGGACCAGACACTTCACTGACATCATCAGATTACTGTAGGACCAGCCACTACACTGACATCATCAGATTACTGCAGGAAGATACAGGAAGTGACCAGTAGCTGCATTTGTTACAAAATGAATTGAACAGGCAAATGTTTTTTTTTTATCATACTTTCTGTGCACATGTCACTACAGTTGTTATAAAAAGAAGACCAGGAGCGGTGGAATGTTTAGAACGGATTGAGACAGGGGTATTTGGTGTGGGCCGGTGAAGTAGCAGTTGAGTGATTTGACTGACAGATGATAGTTCCCACCTGGAGCTACAGTATGAGGGGCTGTCACTATGTCCCGCCCTGCGCTAAGAGCCATTCCACAGTCACCACCTGTCAATCATGTAACCCTATAACACTCCACAATGTGTTGCCGTATCTGTTGCCCACAATGAGGTAGAACACATACATGCAGACTTCAAGTCAACATGTGTCAGGGATGGAGGGATGTAGGGAGGGGTGAGAGGAGGGAGGGAGGCAGGATGCGCTGTACACCTGGGACATTGAGACATTGGGAGGCTTGGCAGTCAAGGGGGACACGCTTAGAGATGGAAACAGACAAGCCCCTCACCCCACTGGATATCCTGACTTCTACTGAGAGACATGACCAATTGTGGGGTGGGGTAAGACAGATAATGGGGTCTTATTTCCAACATAGGTTTAGGTTCAAGTCCAGGTGTGTGTGCGTGTGTGTGTTCTCACCTGCAGGTGGCTGACTATGCAGTAGTGTTCAGGCCCATGAAGACCACAAGTGGAGGTGGCGCTGAGATTAATGGCTCGGCCAATCAACAGGTTGCCTGTTGCCGGGTAACAGCTGCCCTCCATGCAGCCATGCGGGCTGGAGGGAAGCTGCTGTCCCACAACACTCAGAGCTGAGGGGGGATTGAGGACAAGGGAAGAGGAAGGAAAATAACACAAAACACCTCCAGATTAGTTGCTATATAATTTATAAAGCATATGGATTGAAGAGTTTAATATTATGGAGATCGGAGACATAAAGAAATGACATATACACAGTTATACTCAGGTATCATGTTATATTTGCGGTCTGTAAAGAGAACTTAAGGGTAATGACTTCATGCTTCGTGACTGGAGACAATGGGCTTGTCTTTCCACAGGAGTGATATCTGTATCACTAAGAGCATAGTGTTTACAGTGTTCAGTCAGCAGGCAGGACCAGAGGATGAGCTCACTCTGCATACAGCCACTCCTGTACGCTACGCTAGGTGCGTTACAGTCCCACCCTGCCTGGGAAATCACAGGAAAACATCTCTGTTTAGACAATTCTACAGTGGTTACTGGGTTACTACTAGCGTTGGGGAGTAACAAAATACATGTAACAGGATGCCATATTTTCTATGTAAACGCAGTAACTGTTTTCCGTTGCAGATCTGTAGTAATTGTCATGACAGACAGGGCAGATAGAGTCCGTGTCAAGTTAACTAATGTAAATTGAAAAGGTTGTGCGCTACTGGTACGAAGAGAGCAGTGAGTTGTGATCAGGCGCACTTTTATTTGGCAACAGCACAAAAGACAGACTCAACTGTGTCCAAAATCCTCCAGCCACAGGTAAAAGTCAATAAGTGCGAAAACACTCACAAATATACAAATATATGACAAATACATACAACGGGTCGAAATACGATACCCGGGGGAAAAAACTGTCTGGCGCATCACACTAAACACGTAACAAAACAATTTCACACAAAGACATGAGGGGAAACAGAGGAATAAATGCATGCAGTGTGACTAGGGAATGTAAACCAGGTGTGCAGGGAACAAGACAAAACAAATGGAACAATGAGAAAATGGAGCGGCGATGGCTAGAAAGCCGGTGACGTCGCCCGCCGAACGCCGCCTGAACAAGGAGAGGAGCCGACTTCGGCGGAGGTCGTGACAGTAAATAATGGTATCACATCAGGTTACATAGGGGTCGTTCCATTTCCATCCCTTTTTGAGCATCCCTTTTGTTTTGAACAAAACTTTATACATATTTGCCCACGGTAGAAATGGTCAGAAAGTCACTTTTTGGACCTGAATACCAAAACATTTAGGAGATATAGATGCTCAAAGTTGACCTTTTTTTGCACTACACGACTCACATGGTGAGCGAGGAAGACCTGACGCACTGGTCTGGACAGGAGGCCATTGTAAATGCAGTATTCGGTCAGAGTTGTGCTTATTTCTGGCTGAGCTTTGATCAGTTCTCTGAGATGTAAAATGTTTTCCTGGGGGGTTGAGACCTCACGTTTTTTTGGATTTCAAAATCCAACAGTTGTATTGGAAGGGGGTGGCTCTTACGCATGTGCGGCCGCCCATGTGGGTGTTTGAGTGAGAAAGACACAAAGGAAAACCAATCAGTAAAAAAGCACAGCCCCTTTCATTATCCATGCATCATCTCGACAACGTCAAAACAGCCTTTCCGGACTCTGAGGTCAGGAGACCTACCATGAGAAAGCCAACGTCTTCATCCCTGGAAAAGTCTGATACCATTTAAAGCTTACAAACGATTTCACATTTTCTTGAAACAAATGTTATTTTTAATACAAATAATATCATTGTTTTACCTTTAACATAAATTATGTAAAAACGCATAAACTACGATATTCTTAATTTTCACAAATGTTGTAGCTTAGACTATGCTACAGTTGTTAGTGTTTTTCCCACCATCGGTTGAGACACAGCATGCTCTTGAATAGGATGGGTGTCATCTTTTGGCTGATAAATGTACTAAAACGGGAACAAAAACAAAATGTTTACTTTCAAATGGTGGTACAAAGATGGTTGGAAGTCCACACATGTTGACTTGAATGGGAATATCAGTTGTTTTAAATTATAATTTCAATCTTCCATAGGAAATCTATTGAAATCGTAGAAGAGACAATCCTATTTAAGGTGACGGTTGGCGGACCGTATTCAAGAGCATGCATGTGTCTCAACCATTTATCTTTTCCAGTGATGAAGACATGGATGCTTTATGGTAGGGTGGGGTATGCAAAATGGGTCAACTTTGAGCACCTCTATCTCCTAAATGTTTTGGCATTCAGGTCCAGAAAGTATGTTCTGACCACTTCTACCATCAGCAAATATGGCTGGAAAGTTTTGTTCAAATCAAAAGGGGTGTGGTCAAAAAGGGATTGAAATCTAATGGACAAGGGTCAAGTTGATTTACTTTCCTTAAGCCAGGAGTCTGAGGTGAACATTGAAGAGAGGTAAATAAATCACTGATTCCCCTAAGCTGTCTCTAGGACACTGGTTGGACTCTCTCACATACTACTGCTAGTGCTGCTTCGGGCTCCTCACAGCTGAATGGTGGCTGTTAAAATAGAGACAATAAATGTTGTTGTTGTCGTTATTGCGACCTCATCTTTAACGCACTGCCATAACCTGTGAACTATGAACTGCACAGCTCCTTCTGCACCTGGAGGAGACCCTTGTGTTCAAGGTAGCTGCTGTTCAGAAGGTGCCAGGGCCACTGCAGAATTGCCCTATTATTACACCCTGTTGTCCCTCTCACCCACGTAAATGTTGTCTACACGTCACTGACTCTGAAAACCCACTCTCATCATGGTTGAGAGCAACAAGAGTGGAAGCGAGAGTGATTGAGTGAGGGGAATATAAAATAGAGAGGCAGCTTGAGATGTGTAAAGAGATACAGAGATCGCTGGGGCCCCTTTCAACATCAGAGGCCCAGGTGACATCAAACACACAGCATGTTGGGACACGACGGAGGTGGAAGGTGTGATGTGGAATTAAAAACATCCTGTGTTACCCATGAGAAATGAAGTATATCATATTTCCCATAGACACCCAGTCATTAGGGCATGATAAGGAGAACCAAGTAAATATAGGGCCGAGTCTGAAATGTCTAAGTGGAAATTACAAGCTTCAGAAACCTTCTCCTGCAACAGGGTGATCAAATGAATATCCTTTACCTGTGCTATGAGTTGGCCCCTGTTGAAGTCAAATATTTAACTGAAGCAGATTCCCTGAATTCCAGTAAAGGAGAAGTAAAGCATTCACACAAGGCAATATGCCACTGGGCCTTGATTAACCTGAGACATCCAGCCACTCGCACACATGTACAGGTACAGTAAAGCTGCAGTTAAATCAAAGTGTGACCTTTGGAATGTTGATATCTGCACATATCCGACTCTCCCTGGGCAAACAGAAGAGTCTGTTTAGGAGTGCTGTACATTAGCCCACAGAGAATACCTGAAGCTCACCAGAGATGTAGGACAAAGATAGCGGGGGGGTGACTGTGACGCTTAGGACCCCTCCCTGGCTGTGACAAGCTACCTCTGACCGTGATGCAGAGTCTAATGGCTTCTCTAAGCTGCAATGTGGGCGTGTCGCATGACTGGACATTTGAAGGGGCAATCTTCTGTATCTCAGTGTGTTGAATTGTCCACCTCACTATGATGACAGTATGTGGTGTTGGAGTTATATCTTCCCTCATGACTATTTTCTCACCGATGTTGAAATATATAGTGCACCTAGTCTGGGTTTTGGCTGATAATTACAAGGCACCACTGCAAACGGGTGCTCTGTTTGCAGACAACACACAAATATCATTTTTCTAAATAGCTCAGACTTCTTAGACTTGACAGTGATGTCAAGCCCCCTCCTCTCTGGTGGGTGATACGATATCTGTAATATATCCTTTACCTTGTTTTCTCCTGCACCGACTAGCAAAGAGAACGTGTGTGCATGTATGTATGTGTATGTGTGTGTGTGCATGTGTTGTGTAAGAGTGTATTTGGGGAGGGCCCTGGTAAAGCCACCCCAGGGTCTGCTTTCACCTACTTTGTTATTGCATTCATCTGTCCCCCCAAAATGACAACAATAACAAAAACATACACTTCAAAGACCATTTCAAATCCGACCTAAGCACCCATTGTTTAATACACAGTCGACCAGTGTAGACGCTGTTGTCCCTTCTGCTCAACTCCTCTTCATGTTTTATTCTTAAAACTCAAGGTACAGCTGCTCACGAAAAATCACTGAGGAAATAGACACATATAAAGTAAAACTACCATTTACATCACGGGGTCTCAAGTAGCACCTTTTGAGCTCATTCCTGACGACATGTGTGAGAACGTTACTGTTAGATCGGGTCCTAATGCTAACGTATTGGAGCGTGCAGAGAAAAACACAGGGCTTTCGTAGGTTTCAAAACTGCTGTTGACAACAGCTGGTTTCTCAGTCTGATTAGAGCGTTGGTCAAGCACGTGTCTGTACACCGCCCGCCACGTAGCTACACACACACACACACACGCATGCCGAAGAAGGAAGGCGTAGGCAGACACACACTTGCCCAACATCCCATCTCCCTTCTGTCCCGGGCGCTACAGTAAAAATGCAGGGAGACTGCGAGAGGGGAAACGTGTATTTATTAAGAAAAACATTCCAGGTGTCAGACACAGACTGTTCCAAACACTTTGCCCCATCCCACAATGCCCCTGTGCAGAGGTAGAACATGTGTGTTGGAGTGTGGAGGGCCCGTCCAACATGCTCTGTGGTGCTTATCGCTATACGGGCTGGGACAGGGGACCAGGGAGGGCAGAGGAACCAGGCTTAGGCAGTCAGGCTGACAGCATATGGATCCTCCACGCTACTGGGCTTCAGTAGTATAGCTGTCTTTCCACTGGGAGTCCAGGCTTAATCCACACACTACCTGACACTTTCTCAGCCACTGGAATGGAGCACTGAGCTGAGCAGTGAATCCATTGTCTGTCAGAGCTGCTATGGCCAGGACCTATCAACCTCTGTTCCCTTCTACTGGATCTAACACTGTTAACTGTGCTCAGAGATCATCTCTCCATAGGCTATTCATCAGTTGGTCCACTGCTCTCATAACTGTCATTGTTGCCCCATATCCAATAACAGCAGCTCCTACAAGCTGTCTCTGAATCCTCACTCCCTATTTTAAAAAACAAACAGTTTATTTAACTAGACGAATCAGTTTAGAACAAATTCTTATTTTACAATGACGGCCTACCCCAAACCATTCCCCTAACCCGGACGACGCTGGGCCAATTATGCGCCACCTTATGGGACTCTCGATCACGACCGGTTGTGATACAGCCCAGGATCGAACCAGGGTCTGTAGAGATGCCTCAAGCACTGAGATGCAGTGCCTTAGACCGCTGCGCCACTCAGGAGCCCAAGTGTACTGGTCAAGCATACAGTATCAGAGCTCCAGTGATCTGTTGGATTTGAATCCAGTCTCTTCAGGTCCCTCTCTTCTCTGTCACCATATTCCAGTCAGTGGAATGGCCTCCCAGCACTAAAGCCCAGTGTGTCACTCACAATACTGTCATCATTAGACAATCCCATGAATTGATGGATTGTGAGTCAGATAACTATAGCGGGACGTGCTGTGATTGGAAGACTTGTACACATTCTCACTGATGGTTAATTTAACATTGAACAGGACCAGTGGGGGCTGCTGAGGGGAGGATGGCTCATAATAATGGCTGGAATAGATTAAATGGAATGGTATCCAAAACATAGCTTTCATGTGTTTGATACCATTCCATCCATTAAACTCCATTCCAGCCATTATTATGAGCCATCCTCCCCTCAGCAGCCTCCACTGAACAGGACACAGTCTAGAAAATATCCTGTTCTGTATTGATTGTACAGTAGGGCAGAGCATAGCAAAGCACCAATTGATACTGATTGAAGGTAAGAGGCAACACTTTCACACACTTCCAATAGATGTTTCCCAGTTACAGTCATTAACAGAGAATATGACCCAGATTCCTGACTGCAGGGGAGTGAGGATAAAAGGGCACATATCCCAGAATACCTAGCAGTCTGAACTTTGTGCCAGTGCCACCCAGGGAAGGAGGGAGAGGGAGGGTTTAAGAAAATCACAAGACCCGGTAATCTGTCTTTAACTGGATTAGAGTTCCTGGGAAAGAAACGATGACGCCCAGGTGGAAGAAGAGAGGAGTAGTGAACGGCTGTCTGGCTCCTGGGCTGGGAGGGCAGACAGACAGTAGTCACCGGAACACACTTTATACCTCACTGGCTGCATGTACTGTATGTGTGTGTGGACTGGACTTCTCTGTCAAAACACACCTCAGTCACCAATGAACCCTGAAGAGGCCCATTCTGACAACCATACAGAGACAAGAGCTGCTGCTAGTAACCTATCATTTGCCAGACATTCCAGAAATGCCCCAAATTCTGTTGGATTTAAATAACAGAATCTTACCCTGTGAGATTACTGAATATTGTACCTTTATTTAACTAGGCAAGTCAGTTAAGAACAAATTCTTATTTTCAATGACAACCTAGGAACAGTGTTCAGGGGCAGAACAACAGATTTGTACCTTGTCAGCTCAGGGGTTTGAACTTCCAACCTTCCGGTTACTAGTCCAACGCTCTAACCACCAAGCTACCCTAGGTTGTGTTACATGACCAGAGAAGTTGAAAAAGAATAATTCACAGCATCAAAGCTTTCAGTGCTCACTGTTCTGGCATCTTAAGTTATGGTGGTGGAACCCTGTCATACAGAGGGAACCCCTGAATTCTGTCATTCTCAGGTTCCATCCATTCAACCCTGGTTGTCAAGATATTTTACAGAGAACTCCAATACCTTTTGTGTGTTGTATAGCAATTACCTCATACATTACGTAAACAACGGGTGGAGTTGCAAGTGCAAAGCTATACAGAACCATTACTACATCAGATCTCGCCTGAACAGCTGTCTGAGGAGTGGCTCCTCTTTTGTAGTAAGAGACTGGTGAAAGTCAGCAGAACAATGGCAGCAACACAGTAAAGCAGAGACAAATCCCTTCTCTACATAAAACCTGCGCTGTGCTGCGCTGCTCTGGAGGAAACACCATACACACCTGCGGTTTAGCGCCCCGAGCTACAATAAAATAGTTCCAGTACATCACGTCAGACTTTATTTGAATCTTTTAGTACGTGTGTTTCTAAAATGTGTCAAGACATCACATTACATGAATGGCTGTCTATAGTCTATCTCTCTGTAATAAACTTGTGTCTCCTTCATAACATATGAATAATTAACAACACATGAAACATCAACCCGTTTTCTGCCGACTTAACATTCCTTTGTTTCTTCAATGTTAACTAATCTAACCTAAGGTAGTAGACTGTCAGTCACCTTCATAGCTGCAGCGGGGTTATTCTGCCACATTATGCAGGCTATGTGTTAATTACTGTACATACTCTCCATATCTGTCCGGTGGTTTGACAAATCTGCCACGAGAAGTCATTGGCACTGGAGTCTGTGGTGCTGTGACAGGAGGGGTGTCAGCATCTGAAACAAGTAAGTGCAACTCTGTGTCACACTCTGGGTGTTCCTCTCCACCTTTTGGAGAAGTCTCTGGAGCAGGGAGTACAGGAGGGGACTAAGCACACATCCTGGAGGGGCCCCCGTGTTAAGGCTCAGCGTGGCGGAAGTGTTATTTCCTACCCTCACCGGCTGGGGCTGTCCCGTCAGGAAGGTCCTCGCAAGATTTCTTCTATGTGTCCATGTCTGTGTCCCATTTCTTGGAAGCGGTAACTCTTCTACCCCCAAGCCATAAAACTTCTAAATAGCCATAAGGCTGCTAAATAGTTCATTAATGGTTACCTGAACTATCTGCACTGACTCTATGCACACTCACAAGACTATATATACATACCATATACACAGTCACACACACACGAGACACAAAACCCACACTCACATACGCACACACACACACATAACACACACACGCATACCAACAACACAAACACACATACACACACACTTTTACACTCATCATATGCTGCTGCTCTTTATTTTACTCGTATTATTATCTATCCTGATGCCTAGTCACTTTACTCTGCCTGCATGTACATATCTACCTCAAATTCCTCATACACCTACCTGCACATTGATCTGGTACTGGTACTACCTGTTTATAGCTACATTTTTGTGTGTTTAACTCCTCTTGTGTTTCTATTTTTGTTTATTTTGTATATATATATATATTAATCTGCATCGTTGGGAAGGGTTCATTAGCAAGCATTTCACAGTTAAAGCTGCAATACGTAACTTTTTGGGAGACCCAACCAAATCCACATAGAAATGTGAGAATCTGTCATTCTCATTGAAAACAAGTCTACGAAGCGTTAGATCTGTTCTACTTGTGCTATTTCTATGCTTCCCGGTCTTAAGTTAGGTTTTCACGTATTTTAGTTTCAGTTTTGTACACCAACTTCAAACAGCTGAAAATACAATATTTTGGGTTATGGAAAAAATATTTCACAGCGGTTTAGATTTATTATAATGATTATCTACACTATACTTGCTTGTTTTGTCACATAAACTGAAATTAGGAAAAAGATAAGAAATTAGAAAAGATTTAGCAACCAGGAAATATCTTTAACTCTCCACCCTTTGTATTTGGTGCATGTGACAAATCAAATTTGATTGATTTGAGGAAAGTGGTACATCAGTCTGTATGTGCAACTGCTGCAGGGCACAGAGACTGGGCTTTCTCTGCTTTCTCACACTGCTGGTAATGAAGTTGTGCTCTAATAGCCCTCCCTTTCTCTATCACCCCTTTCTTTCAAATATGGACACTAATGAGCTTTTCTTACTCTCACACCCTTGCTGTGCTCTCTCTTTTCTCTATGTAGTAGACAACCACCAATTACTGACCTCTGTCTTCCTTCTCCTCCTTTCCTCCCTGTTATACCCTCCTCGCCTACTCTCTTACTTCCACTTCCTTATAGCCTTGAGTTTTGGCTGCATAAATATGGGATATGTTAAAAAATCAAATCCTTCAAACTTTAATTTCAGTGTGCTGTGCAATAGGATTCTCCAGACCCCAGGGCTAAACTGTCTGATCTAATTCTTATCCAACCCACTCCTGGAGAGAGGTAACAAAAAAGCAGTGGTTCTGTTTGAGAAATAGAAGCTTGCCAGCTCACCTTGGCAAGCTTCTATTTCTCAAACAGAACCACTGGTTGGAAGGAAGGGAAAGTAGGAGAGACTAGGCAAGGAGGGTATAACGGGCGAGGAATTTACCACATTAGTCTCCGGCTTCATTAATAAGTGCATTGACGACATAGTCCCCACAGTGACCGTACGTACATATCCTAACCAGAAGCCATACATTAAAGGCAAAATCCACATTGAGCTAAAGGCTAGAGTGAAGCTTTCAAGGAGCGAGACACAAATCTGGAAGCTTATAAGAAGTTCCGCAACGCCCTCTGAAGAACCATCATTTTTCAAGTAGACCACTTGAGTCCCTGTACCCAAGAACACCAAGTTAATCCCTGAAATGCATTGAAAGGCTGGTCATGGCTCACATCAACACCATCATCCCAGACACCCTGGACCCACTCCAATTCTCATACCGTCCCAACAGATCCACATATGATGCAATCACTATTGCACTCCACAATGCTCTTTCCCACATGGACAAAAGGAACACCTAAGTGAGAATGCTGTTCATTGACTACAGCTCAGTGTTCAACACCATAGTGCCCAACAAGCTCATCACTAAACTAAGTATATGGGATTAATCACCTCCCTCTGCAATTGGGTACTGGACTTTTTGATGGGCCGCCCCCAGGTGGTGAGGGTATGCAACAACACATTCACCACGCTGACACTCAACACAGGTGCCCTTCAGGGGTGCGTGCTTAGCCCCCTCCTGTACTCCCTGTTCACCCACAACTGTGTGATCACACACGACTCCAACACCATCATTAAGTTTGCTGACGAAACGACAGTGAAAGACCTGATCACCGACAACAATGAGACGATGGGGCTGTAGTGGGCACGATCGAGAGCTTCAAGTTCCTCGGTGTCCACATCACAAAGGACCTTTCATGGTTCAAACACACCAACACAGTTGTGAAGAGGGCACAACCATGCCTCTTCCCCCTCAGGAGGCTGAAAGAATTTGGCATGGGCCCTCAGATCCTGAAAAAGTTCTACAGCTGCACCATCGAGAGCATCTTGAATGGTTGCATCACCGCTTGGTATGGCAACTGACTGGCATCCAACCGCAAGGCTCTACAGAGGGTAGTGCATACGGCCAATTACATCACTGAGGCCGAGCTCCCTGTCATCCAGGACCTCCATAACAGGCAGTGTCAAAGGAAGGCCCTAAAAATTGTCAAAGACTCTAGCCACCCAAGTCAGTCTGTTCCCTGTGCTACCGCACGGTAATTGGTACCAGAGAGCCAAGTCTGGGGCAAAAAGGCTTCTGAACAGCTTCTACCCCAAAGCCATAACACTGCTGAACAGTTAATTAAACGGCTACCCAGACTTTCTGCTTTTCTCCCCCACCTACATGTACATAGTACTTCAATCAATCACCTAATCAAACCTACATGTACATATTGCCTCAATTAATCACCCCAACTATCTCGTAACCCAGTACACTGACTTGGTACCAGTACTCCTTGTTTATAGCCTGTATATAGCCTTGTTATTGTTATTTTATTGTGTTTCTATTTTCTTTTTTATCTATTTGTTAATTTTCTACTTTTTAACTGCATTTTTGGGAAAGGGCTCGTAAGTAAACATTTCACGTTAAAGTCTATACTTGTTGTATTCGGCTCATGTGACAAATAAAAGTGTCTTTGATTTGATTTGAAAGAACCACAAACACTGTGGTTCTGAGCAAAGTAAGCTCAGACATTACACTGCAGAAATATACTGGGTTAAAAACAACCCAACCTTAACATGTGATAATCACAGAACAGAAGAACTGGGATGACATTTACTCTCCCGGGAAGCCAAAAAGGACTATCTTAATGGCTTACACAAGTGTACTAAGCCACGCCTCCATAACCCAGCATCAAAAACCCAGCATCAATATCCCAGCAGTTTTGTAAAGAAAACAACCCATATGCGACCCAATGCCTGCAACCCAGCAACACAGAATTTATTTTAGTGTAGTGTGACTGGAGGAGTGGAGACAACAGTGAGTTGTTGTGGCCTGTGGAGCTCTTATGTATAGTACAAGGTCATCAAGGCCTGTTTCCAAAACCAGATGCCTCAAACTATTGTTGTCCTCCAGTGTGGGAGTCTACGGCATAATATGCCCATAGCTGATTCAGGTAAGTAAGAGTTGCAAAATGAGTATTTTCAATGGTCAATAAACTCAACATTCATTCTGGTGTTCAGGGTAAGCAGCTGATTCTGAGTGACAAACATCAACAATACATATTTCAACACTGAGAGTATTTGTGTACTCAGAGCGCTGTGGTTCTGGATGGAGGTGATGAGAGGACTGTAGTCTAGTCGCCCCTCTCTCTGGTGGACGGTTTCCCCTGTCTTTTGTGTGTACCTTTCGTCGATGAGTAGAAAGCAGAGCCGCTCACACACAATACTGTTAATTGAACCTCTTCAGAGAGGGCGCAGCCATGTGTGTCAACAGTTAATGACAGAGGAGGGAAAACACGAGTGTGGATAATAAAAGAGTCAGGAGAGAGAAAGGGGAGCCATGTCTGTCTGTTGACAGGACCAATAATAACACAATGTCTGAGGGGCTGTTTAGAATCAAGGTCTATAGAGTTAGTACACAGACATACAGGTGTAGAATTAATTTGATCACCCTGTTGCAGGAGAACTTTCAACGGAAAAACATTTTTATTGTATTTATTTTGTTTTAAAAAATTGTGTGTGGTTTTTTTTTTGGGGGGGGGGGACATTTAAATGTGTAGTGTATTTTAAGTTGAACCTTTTACTGCAGTGGGCTAAATCAGGGTCACACTGAGTGTTTCTTGGTAGTCTTAAACAAATCTACTTTGAAACAAAAGTATACACCTCACACACATGGTTATGTGTATAAGACACCTGTACCACATCAGATATAGAGTTGAAATGTATTACATTTTGAGTTTGCATCCCAATATTACACTTTATATAGATCACAGAAGACTGAAATAACAAAACCGTTTGACATAGAAAAAAGATTATGTTTAATAATTATGAAATTATTAATAACATTCCACCCACCCATGAAGCCACTGGGTCATTTGACTGCAGGAAAGGGCAACAAAGGCTTCTGAAATTGTTCATTTCCACTTTGAAATTACGACAAACGTACCAACCCTTACATAAATGTCCATAATGTCCATAATCCACGTAATAAATGACATGTCCTGTTGCTGCAGGATTATTTTCCTGCTGTAGCAAACTGGCTCAAACTAAGATCCTACATCTATATCTGCGATGTGTTGCTCATCTGCCACCAAGATAGATAATACATCACCTTAGAGACCTACTGTAATACAGTGTTTACAGAGAGCAGGATCAAACTGAAACTTCCACTCACCTAAAATAAATATGCCCAGATATGCAGCCATGGCGGATGTCAGTCGAATTTGACAGAAGGCCATCCGGAAGGCTGAAACACAGAGTAGGAGAGAGTATGTGTGAATAAGACAAAATAGACCTGGTCTTTTTGACTTCAATGTCATAATATCATAATTTTGCATAATAATACACAATGATCCTCTATTGAAAGGCTGGAGGACCCAACTATTTCTACCAATAAATCCATTAGGAAATGTGTGTATGTGCTGCTGACCCTAACACACTGGACCTCAGGGGGTCAGGGGTGCCTCTGTGACCGTGTCGTGACACTGTCGAGAGAAAGGAGTTGTGTGTGCACAGTCTCCACAAACACAGCTCTAAGGACCGAATGTGACCGAGCATGTTCCCTACAGATCTGCGCGTGGGAACACAGATTACAGATGTCCAACTATTCTCATCTGACTTGGCTCAAACAAATTCAAGTTGTTGTCAAATAGTACTACATCCTACCTAGTGACAATAGTACCATTTCTAATACTTTTTTCAAGATGCGTTAACATGGCAAATATTTTTTGAACATAATCCCACCAGCAATCCTTCAAACAAACCTTCAATACAGAACACTGTACATTTGCATCTGTAACAGATTAACATGTACTAGTAGTGAGGCCGAGGGATGCCGGTACCACACAGTGATGTCATATCCATTGTACAGGGATAGCTAACTCCCCGTGCTGCTGTTCTCATATGGCCAATGACCAAACCTGCATGGCTCCTCTATAATGCAGAATAACAAGAGAAAAATGTTACAATCCCAATAAAATAAAAAAACTCTGCAGTGTTACAATCCCAATAAACTCAGCAAGCTGAGTATTGACAAGTAGAGCGGGGAAAAAGTGAAAGAAAACAACAAGTGGCTATTGCACTGCGGAGTTCCCTATCACTGCTTGGTTCCCTACCTACAGCAGCCTGGGGATAGAGGGGCTGGGGGCTGGCTGGCTGGTGGGTCTCTCTGTGGGTATAAACCCTTGAGAGGATCAGGGCCCCTCACTGCAGCCACTCTACTCTGCTGAAGAGTGTCCAACACTGGGACAGGACAGCTCTGCATCATAATGCCACTACCACAGTTTCCCACCAACATAAAACAACCACAGGGAGAACAGTTACGAGCAAATTAAGTGATTTTAACACAGCAGACAGTTTTCCACAGAAACAAGACAACATGCCACAGAAACCTGCCAGTTTACCACAGAAACAAGAGAACATGCCACAGAAACCTGCCAGTTTACCACAGAAACAAGACAACATGCCACAGAAACTTGACAGTTTACCACAGAAACAAGACAACATGCCACAGAAACCTGACAGTTTACCACAGAAACAAGACAACATGCCACAGAAACCTGACAGTTTACCACAGAAACAAGACAACATGCCACAGAAACCTGACAGTTTACCACAGAAACAAGACAACATGCCACATAAACCTGACAGTTTACCACAGAAACAAGACAACATGCCACAAAAACCTGACAGTTTACCACAGAAACAAGACAACATGCCACATAAACCTGACAGTTTACCACAGAAACAAGACAACATGCCACAAAAACCTGACAGTTTACCACAGAAACAAGACAACATGCCACAAAAACCTGACAGTTTACCAGACACACTTATCTACCGCAGAATGCCAATTCAGTATCTCACAAAGTTACATCTACCATAAAGTACAACAAATTCACCATAATGAAAATATAATAACATACATCTCTGATATTATGTGTTTACAAAAATGGAGTGCCTGTTCGCAAAAAAAGACTCAAATAGACTTTTTTTTTTTTTAAAGTGCAACACACTAGCAGACCTGACAAAGTTCTCAAACCTTACGTCTGGGAATTACCAGGGACCTCACGATACCATATTATCATGATACTTAGGTGCCGATATGATATGTATTGCGATTCGATACTGCGATTTTATTGAAATTTGATGTTCTTAGCATATTGCTCACTATATGCCTGCTGCAGAGAGACAAGAGAGACCATGAGAAAGTGTATTTTGATCAGTCCTGGAAATAAAAGAGTAAAAAATATTGTCTCACTATTTAAAAAAAGATGGAGAGCAAGCTATTGGATGAAAAATACAGCAGGTACAGCCGACTAGCGCTACCTAGTAAAACAAATTGGAGTCAAAGTATCAATATAATATCATCCAAAATAATATTGCGATAGGTAACTGTATCGATTTATTCCCCCATCACTATCAAACCTGTTCAGACAAACAATCCGACACAACATCTGTTACGTCCAACTTCTGAAAAGTGATGTATCTATACAGAGTAATAGCATAAATAAGATCTAAGTACTCACACAGCCACGCAAGTAAACTCAGTCCTCTCTGTGGTGAGAAGCTTTCTGCAGGCTGGTTCACTTTTAGTGTGCGTGTGTGTGTGTGTGTGTCTGTGCGCGCAGTGTGGACAGCGATTCTTATTCAAATTCAGCTGTCACTCTGAGAGCCACTGTGTGAAAGGGGAAATGGTCTCTAGGCAGGCGGAATGCACTGCCCCACTTTTTTGTGTGTGTGTGTGGGGTGGGGGGGGGTTGAGTTGGGATGGAGGGGAGGGGAGGAAGGAGGGAAGGAGAGAGGGAGGGAGGGGTTGGGGTGCTGTGTTGGCTGTCCCTGGGCCGTCGGTGCAGGGACACCCCCTCCCTGCTCCCGGAGAGGGGAGCATCCAAACTGACCACCAGAGAGACGACACAGGACCTCCGGTCCAGGGAAAAATAACCTGCTGAGTTTGTGGCATAAGTACTTCCTGTTGCAGACAGGGTTGTCCCTGTGCACTACATGACGTAGGAATTACAGCTTAACTAACTAAGAAGTTGAAATGAGGAGAGAAAATAAAAACATGCTCTATATTTTCATTGGATGAAATAAGAAGATAAGGTTGAACTGTGTTACTTTAGCATAATGTGGCACAACAACTTTAAGTTGATACAGTAAGTCTCGATCAATAGGACATACAGTAGTTGACTAAACTCTGACAAAGTCAGAGAAACTTTGGTTTTCAATAACATGAAATCCTAGTTCCAGGTGGGAGGGACTCTCATATACCATGCCTAACCCTTTAACTGTCTCGTCTTCATAAACATGTCGAACATTAAATTACTATTACGAACAACTCAAATAAGAACTTCCAATATTTTTGTTAAACTTTATGTTTATTTGGGGACTAACAGAGCTCTACCAGGCTGTTGAGAAGTCAAAAGAGGGTCATACCAGCAATGTCATATTAGAATGGCAATTTGCATTATATTTTTGTTCTTCTCAATAATACTACAAAAATGACTTTAGGTCTGCTTCAATGGCTTTTTTAGGTAGGTATGCATCATTAAATGAGTAGTTATGATAATTGTGCACATCCAAACATGAATATTTAATTACATTGAAATTAATATGTTTAGTGTATATAGTGCAATGTCTATCAAAATGCTTTTCTTACATTTCAAATGATCCAGGTTCTTCCACCATCTTTCCCACATATTCAGACTGCATTTTTAGATACTAAATTACAAAGTGCAGTCTTTAATTACTGTTATAGGAGTTATTTTATATGCAAACTTAAAGGCCCTTCTGAATATTGATTAAATGACTCCATGGGTCAATTTATGTCGCCTAATATAGTGTGGTTTCAACATTTCAACCCTATTTTTCACCAAAATATTTTTTTATAGAAAATATACATACCATATTAGTTCACCATACTTGTCACTGACATATCAACCCCCTGGATGAGCACATTTAAAATATATATTGCTTTTTAGCCTTTTTACAGTGTAAATATTTATTTTCATATTTCTACTCTTCAAGGTCTCTACTAACAGGAAATGTGCAATATTTATCCATCACCAACTGAATTCCTGCCGTTTATCCCATATCTTTGGTGACTGATTTTGAGTTTTCTTACAGACCTCTGAGTGGGCAAAGTCAGAGTGCCACAACACTGAACTGCAGCAACCCAAAACGATGGATACAAATTATGTTAATTGCTGCAGGAGGGCTGGGGGAGTTGACCAATCAAGTTAAGGTGAAGATTTTTTTTCATATCTACTTCTAACTCCATTGCCAAACATGCTCTACCAGCCGGTTGAGGGCTAAAGCAGTGGTCACCAACCTTTTCTGAGTCAAGATCACTTTCTGAGTCCAAATGCAAGCTGAGATCTACCGCTCAGATTTGGTATTTTATATGAGTTAAAAAATGTAAGTCTGTGCAGCAGTTCTGTAGCAATGAGGTTTGTGCAGTAGGCTAGGCTATAGGCCCAATACATTATCACCGCATATTAGCTTTACTTGAATTGCTCTGCCAATCCATTGTTGTTCAGACCATTAAAAAAAAGATTATATAAACATTTTGAGGTAGACGATATGATCACACCGGTAATAGATCAGTTGTTGTATTACTTGTGAGGCACAGCTGAGTGAGCATACATTTTAAAAAATGTGCTTTTTATTTGTATTTTACTGGGCTGATGGATGCCTGCGCATCTGATGGTCAGTCTCAGAGGAGGGTTAGAGCAGCAGACTGAGGGTCCGCCTCTCAACGTCCCTCCGCTCCCCCTTTCCTCTACTGACGCTGAGCAAAAAGGGACACCGTCTTCCAGCTGATGGCGAAACTGTAGTCGCACCGCACAAATCCATGTTGTTACTCCTATGAACAGAGAAGGTGAAATATTCCTCTGCTAATAATAACGGAGCAAGCCTATCGATACACTTTCCTACTCATTCATTACAGCTGAAGTGCTGGTTGCAGCACGAGTGGAAGTAGGGAAGAACAAACATGTTCCTTACTTATAAAAGTGTTGAATAAAAAGTGCGGACAGCGCTGAGTAAGCACTTATATATATATATATATATTAAACACGAACTCACTGAGAACAACAGCAGCACATGGCTGTATTCATTGACAGTTGATCTCAAGTCATGGTTTTAAAAGTTTTGAAATCTCACAGTATCACCTTTGCTGCGATCAACTTTGATCGCGATCAACCTGTTGGTGACCACTGGGTTAAAGGGTTAAACCTTTGTATGAGATGGCTGTAAGGTTGTGTGTCAACCAGCCAAACCACAGAAACCACACAACGGAACAAAGCCGCCCTCACATTCACTGCTCTGTGGTTACATGACCTTTGACCCTCTCTATGAAAGGGCACTGAGATGGAGTCCGATGCGGGGCAACCGCAGCAGATTCAGAACCTGAGGAAAAGTGATTTTATAAGCATCTCGCTATGGTCTGATCTTGATCTTGCCTGTGTTTTTTTTGTGCCAAAAAGTGTATGTGTATGTGTGTTGACATTGAGAACATAATGGTAACCCGATCGAGTCCCAATCAAGACAGAGATGTCTATAGCTCACCTGTTTACAGACTAGTGGGGAGAGGATAACATAGCCAACTACATCCTCTCTGTGAATCAAAATGCCAATTCAATGGCTCCACAGAGGAGCTCTCCACTTTGAATAAAAGAGCAATACATGACCTCATTCATCCTTCCGTCAAAATAGGTATTGAAAGACATCCATCCTAAGGGTGGTGGTGGTACGGTAAAGCACAGCGAACACACAGGTCAAAACCCCCTCAACATTATATTTTCTTTCTGCTAGCCTTTTATCCTGAACTTCCAAGAACATGTCCAGGCCTCTGGCCTAGTCTACAGTTGAGTGAAAAACACGGAGGGTCTTAAAGTAACTGTCCTGTTTTTCCAGATTTCTATGAAATATTGCCTATAATTTATTGCAATATGAGTGAAATAGTTTTCCTTCCAATTTTTTGTGTTTTTTTTAATGAAGTATGTTAAAAAGCTGCTCTTCTGTGTTGGCATGGTGTGGGCGTACCCCAACAACAGAATACTGTGGGTGTATACCGGTCATTAAAAATATTATTAATATATAGTTTTTAAGTGTTTTTTTCTCAAATGTATGCTTTGAACAAAAATATGAGTCAACAGCATTATTTGGGTATGTTAACAGAATATGAACTTTAAAAAGTGACATTTTCACTGGACAGTTACTTAAATACAAATCCAGATAATACTGTCATACTTCAGTTCAGTTCAGTATACTCAGTGCACGTGCATACACACTGACGCACATACATATTTTAATAGGAGGGAGACATGCGGTTGGAACAGTGCTCACCGCTATGCCTCCCAGTAAAAGTCAGATGAAAGATAAAGTAACCTGGGGACACTAGACAAAATAATCCCTGGCTTTCATATCCTAGAACACAATAATGATAAGCCTTGCCTTGTGTGTGTGTGTGTGTGTGTGTGTGTGTGTGTGTGTGTGTGTGTGTGTGTGTGTGTGTGTGTGTGTGTGTGTGTGTGTGTGTGTGTGTGTGTGTGTGTGTGTGTGTGTGTGTGTGTGTGTGTGTGTGTGTGTGTGTGTGTGTGTGTGTGTGTGTGTGTGTGTGTGTGTGTGTGTGTGTGTGTGTGTGTGTGTGTGTGTGTGTGTGTGTGTCATGTAGACGGGATACCAGCTGTGTTTTCATGGACAAATAGTGCTTCAGAACAGTACTTAATGAAATGTACACATCATAATGAACTCGTTTCGATAGCAGCGGTGCATAGGCAACCATTCAATAACACATTTCTTTAAAGTTGCAGTAAGCAGAAATCGCTCAGCCATTTCCTGGTTGCTAAAACCATAATAGTTATGTGGCAAAATAAGCTAGAATCATTGTACCATCTAAACCGCTGTTAAATATATTTTCCATAAGCAAAAATATTGTATTTTCAGCTGTTTGAAGCTGTTGTACAAAACCAAAATAAAAAATGCAAAAACTAAACTTAAGAACAAGCATAGAAATAGCGCACATAGAACAGATCTACTGCTTCAAATACTTCCTTTCAACTAGAATGACAGACCTATAACTCACATTTCAGTGTGAATTTCGTCAGGTCGCCCAAAAAGTTACATTTTGCCACTTTAACTGTCCTGAGTCAATGTTCACTGCAACATAATTCAAAGAAAGGTTAACACCTAAAATAACTAATTATGTCAGTCTGACTTATTTCTTATTAACTGACCATCTCGATAAATGACAAAGATGATCCATTCTGTATGCGACCATCAGATCAAAAGTAAAAGGACAGGCAGAGGCAAAAGGAGTGACAGCAGGCCAAGTACGACAGAGCTTGGCAACATGAGGTTGCTGCTCACTCACATTAGGTCATGATGGAAGAGTCTCTCTCTTTATAAAGGCACATGACTCAGTGTGGTAACCTTCACAGACAACATGGTCCAAATTCAACACTGAAACCAAGTCAATGAAACATTAACAGTAAAGGAGTAAAATGCTGAGTGATTAGGATCAGTGTTTAGTCTCTGGATGACCCTCAGGACATGTAAACCCATTTCCAGAGCTGACCTGAGACCTGCTATCTATCACTAACCCAAATATACTGCTGTGAGTCCTTGAACAAACTAGTAGCCTACAGATTGTATTTCATTGTTAACTTGTTTGTACTTAATGCACTTTGACTCTTTGTACTGTAAGTAAAACTATGACCAATAACCTGTCTAGATTCCCCCTGATCAAATAGGCCTCTCCATACAGTACGGCTGGGAAGGAGACAGACCACCCAAAAGTGACATCCCCAACAGAAGGAATCAGTATAGCTATGTAATGATTAAAACCCCACTTCAAATACTTTATAATCCCCTGAGAACTTCAAACATACACTACTGGAAACACAGGAGCCTCTTCCCTGACAAGCTACATGACATAATCATATACCGTCTGCATGGCAACTTCTGTTGTGTCTGCAACAGGGTTACGATTAGAGCTGCGATTGATATATGACGATTTTCCTTCCAGAAATAAAAATACTTTGTTTCTCTATGGTATAGTAGGTCAGGGCGTGACTGGGGGGTATTCTAGTTTATATTTTCTATATGGGGTTCTAGTTTAGTCTTTCTCTGTTGGTGATTTGTATGATTCCCAATTTGAGGCAGCTGGTAATCGTTGTCTCTAATTGGGGATCATATTTAAGTAGAATTTTTCTCACCTGTGTTTGTGGGATATTGTTTATGTGTAGTTGCATGTTAGCAATCCATTGTTGTCACGTTTTGTTTATTCTTTATTGTTGTGTTGTGTGGTTCACTTACTTTAAATAAAATAGATGTGTAACCCAGATCACGCTGCACATTGGTGTAAGTATGCTTCCAACGATCGCGATAGAATATCACACCACAACAGGACCAAGCAGCGTGCCCAGGAGGAGAGGGTATCATGGACTTGGGAGGAGATTCTGGATGGGAAGGGATCCTGGACTTGGGAGGAAATCCTGGCAAGACAGGTTCGCCTTCCTTGGCGGGAGACGCAAGGAGAGAAGGGAGGACAGCGACGACGCTGGGGTTCGCGGCCACAGAGAAAGCCCAAAAGACTGCCCGAAAAATGTTTTTGGGGATGCACATGGGGTGGTCGCCGGAGCCGAGGAGTGAACCAGAGCCAGTCTGGGAGAAAATGTAGAAACTGGAGGAGAGTGAACGGAGAGAGTCAGAGACCGTCAGAGACCGTCAGAGACTGGATGGAGGTATTGGAGGAGAAAGAGTGGAGAGAGTTGTTGAGTTGGTGGAAGATGCACAACATTTGCCCTAAGGAGCGTGTAATAAGTTTAATGCCACCTGAGTCAGCTCCCCGTACTCGTCCTGAGGAGCGTGCTATTAGTCTGGTCAAATCTGTGCTGGATCCACGCATCAGGTCTCCAGTACGCATCCACAGCCCTGTACGTCCTGTGCCAGCTCTCCAAACTCGCCTTGAGGAGCGTGTCATTGGTCCGGTACCATTTGTGCCGGCTCTACGCACCAGGTCTCCAGTGCGCCTCCACAGCCCAGTATGTCCTGTGCCAGCTCCTCGCGCTCACCGTGCGAAGTGTGTCATAGTTCCGGTACAATTGATGTCGGCTATACGCACCAGGTCTCCAGTACGCCTCCACAGCCCAGTACGTCCTGTGCCAGCTCCTCGCACAGCGTCATCGAACCGGTACCATTGAAGCCGGCTATACACACCAGATCTCCAGTACGCCTCCACAGCCCAGAACGTCCTGTGCCGGCTCCACGCACTAGGCCTCCAGTGCGCCTTCCCAGTCTGGTACGTCCTGTGCCAGCTCCTCGCACCCGCCCTGAAGTACGTGTCACCAGTCCAGTGCCACCTGTGCTGGCTCCACGCACTAGGTCTCCAGTGCTTTTTCCCAGTCCAGAGCTTACGGCGACGGTTCCCAGTCCAGAGCTTTCGGCGACGATTCCCAGTCCAGAGCTTCCGGCAACGATTCCCAGTCCAGAGCTTCCGGCGTCGGTTCACAGTCCGGAACCTCCTGAGACGGTCCATAGCCTGGAACCTTCTGAGACGGTCCACAGTCCGGAACCTCCTGCGACGGTCCATGGTTCGAAACCTCCTACGACAGTCCACGGTCCGGAACCTCCAGCTCCAAGGCCGGAGCCTTCCTCTGCATCGGGGCCCAGTCCAGACACGGCGTCCAGTCCCACTCCATGGCAGGAGTCTTCCTCTGCACCGATGTCCAGGCCAGGGCCAGTGTCCAGTCCTGCTCCATGGCAGGAGCCTTCCTCGGCATCGAGGTCCAGTCCAGGCACAGTGTTCAGCCTGGGTCCATGGCTGGATCCGCGGGATGAGCGGGTTCTTTGGCCCACACCAGAGCCACCCCCGATGCTAGTGGATCCGCGGGATGAGCAAGTACTTCGCCCCGCACCGGAGCCGCCACTGACACTAATCACCCCCACTACCCTCCCCATTTGGTTTCAGGTTTTGTGGCCGGAGTCCGCAACTTGGGGGGGGTACTGTCATGCCCTGACCATAGAGAGCCTTTGTTTCTCTATGGTATAGTAAGTCAGGGCATGACTGGGGGGTATTCTAGTTTATATTTTCTATGTGGGGTTCTAGTTTAGTCTTTCTATGTTGGCGATTTGTATGACTCCCAATTAAAATCATCGTTGGTAATCGTTGTCTCTAATTGGGGATCATATTTAAGTAGCATTTTTCCCACCTGTGTTTGTGGGATATTGTTTATGTGTAGTTGCATGTTAGCAATCCATTGTCGTCACGTTTTGTTTATTCTTTATTGATTTGTTGCGTGGTTCACTTACTTTAAATAAAAAAGATGTGGAACCCAGATCACGCTGCACGTTGGTCCGAGTATGCTTCCAATGATCGTGACAGAAATATCTTTCTGTGCCGATCTCCGCAGTAGCCTAATTGGCCCAAGTCTTCAATGATGCAGACAGAGTGTATCTGTATGACAGACATACAACAACTTGTTTGTGTCCTTCCATTCCCCTTAACGGTAATGATCTGTATCAGATCCAGCGTCTCAATGCAAGCTAACTAAGCCGCTGCAGGTAAAGACAAGACCACCACTACCACATACAGAATAGGTAATACAATATACAGGTAACTGCCAAAATAAAGGAAGCACCAACATAAAGTGTCTTAAAAGGGCGTTGGGCCAAAACAAACCAGAACAGCTTCAATGCACCTTGGCATAGATTCTACAAGTGTCTGCAACTCTATTGGAGAGCAGCGACACCGTTCTTCCACGAGAAATTCCATAATTTGATGTATTGTTGATAGTGGTGGAAAACACTGTCTCAGGCACCACTCCAGAATCTCCCATATGTGTTCAATTTGATTGAGATCTGGTGACTGAGATGGCCATGGCATATGGTTTACATGGTTTTCATGCTCATCAAGCCATTCAGTGACCACTCGTGTCCTGCGGATGGGGGTATTGTCATCCTATGGGGGCATAGCCATTGTCCTGCCTTCGAGATCTCCACTTGGTCATATTGTACATATATATTAGATTATGTAACATGTGCCCATCTCATTGATATGAAATGATTAAAGGTACACACGTTGTTTATGAAATAGGTCACTGGAATTATTTATATGGCCACCGCGCGTCCTGCGTGTAATGGTCACATGGGCACGTGTTCCAACAGTTTCCAACATGTTTTTTTTTTTTTTTTTTTTACTGTTGCCTAGGTTTTACCTTGAACCCATTTGTGCGTACATCATCCTTTATGACCACATGTACCTCTGGGATTAATTCAAAAGTGAATTGATTAGTTTCCACACCCACCATGCGTCATGTGTGTAATGGTCATATGAGGTGAAATGTGTGCATTCTGGGAAGTGAGCACTCATTCTGTTTGACCTGACGAAGATCCGTTTTGGATCGAAACGTAGTCAGTAAAGCAGTGAATTGGGAGCTGAAACAGTATGCGGTCCTTCCTGATCTTTACAGGCGGCATAGCCACGGTAGACAAAATAATGGCCTGCCCAGCATTTTCATACATGACCCTAAGAATGATGGGATGTTAAATGCTTAATTAACTCAGGAACCACACCTGTGTGGAAGCACTTGCTTTCAATATACTTTGTATCCCTCATTTACTCAAGTGTTTCCGATAGTTTGGCCGTTACCTGTACATTCTCCTATCTCTTTGTAATAATTTGTTGAGCTATGGCTCATTACAATGATAAATATTCAAGACATTTTCAAAGATGTGCTCTGTGTCTGGGCTGAAGTGGAGGGCACTTTAGGGACATGTAGCTTAAAGACTACTGCCTCTGACTTTCTGTCAAATGGATTATAACCAAAGTTGGTGAATTCTAAGTGTATGCACAACGCCATAATGCATATCAGTTGTTCAGTCACCAAGAGAGAAGATAGTGAGACTTTATTTCCAAAACATCAGGGTGAGCATATGTGTATTATTCTATTCATTTGTCTTTATTCAGAGTTACCAGGAGAAGACAACGGCTTGGACAGCTTACATGGGAGACAGGCAGAGTATTTTGACAGCTCCTTCACAAAGGGGTGTGGCCACAAGTTTGAATGGTTTCCCGTTATTAGTGAGATATATTTCAGACGCAATCAGGCATTTCCCTGGAGATTAGCATCAGCTCAGATCATCAGCGGATGTGCATGTGCGTGTGTCTGTGCGAGCATGTGTGTGTGCGAGTGTGACTTTACTGATAATTAAATGGATTTCCCAAAGATCCCTTTATCAAAGAGTTAAGATGACATCTTCTGTGAAGACAGACTAGGCCTCAACTGTGAGTCATGTATTATTCCATCAGACAGCTTTAATCACATGGTTTTTCCAAGGGTACATTACATTATTTGACAGACAGGGGCTTATCTTCAATTATCTCTTTACATTGTAGCTGAACAGCTGTCTGGAGTCACACTGTAAGCCGAACCAAAGCCAGATGTAATTGAGAGACTAATCACTAATACAAGTCCCAAGTCCCATGTCAGGAGGAAACAAGGGGGTGATTTCAGTCAAGGAACATGATTAAGTTCGAATCACAACCCCAGAGAGAATCTAAAATATCAAAGACATATTGATACAGTGTTTTGGGGCTTTGGAAGGGGCCCCTCTCCAGACACTAGCTCCTCAGAGCAGAACAGGGCAACGGCTGAGGCAGCAGGTGCTGACGGGCTGGGATGAGAGATGAGGCTGACGCCCTCCCAGGGCTGCTTGGGGCCAAGACTTGCAGATCTCTTGAACCCCTTAGGTTAGTGACACACACACAGCAGTGGGGCTAAATACCAACCAGGACCTGATTAAACTTATACTAACTAAGCCCACAGACAGAGGCCATGGAAACCTTTCAGATGTTTAAACAGTTGCCTGGCTACCCAAACTCCTTGCTCAAACCAAACGCTACACCACACCCATGGACGTTAGTGGCTTCTCTGCAACGAGTCTGTATCTGAGTACCTCTCTGAAGATTTCCAGACTGGAAATTCATTTTAGACCGTATGATTGGTCCCAGAAACCGGGTTGAACCAGAGCCAGAACACACGTGGGTAAAGCAGCGTTTGAAATTGTGTCATTAGCTTTGATATTCTGATTGGTTAGAGATGATCCAATAGCTGATGACTTTGTTTTGTACAACACACCTCCTTTTGACATCACCACAAATTACTTCAATGATGGCTGTCTCAGACTGAAGTCTATAGCGAACGGTAGAGCTACGGAACAATTCAGTTGGAGTCGTGAGGCAATCCAAACAGCGCCATTGATTGGGAACATTTGCAAATAAGTGCCAGCAGGGTCCACAAACCTAAGAGTGATGGTCAATTTTGTCCAACTCATGTCACAGTTAACAGACAAAAGTAAGAAGGATGTATAAGGGCTATTTTCCAGCTAAAGCCTCATGTCATAGAATAGTCCTACATATACATTGGGGATTCCCTAATCAATCTAAAAACCGTTACTGTGACTGAAAGTGATTGAGGTCCCCATTTCAATGTTAATTTGAGCAGTTTCCTAATCCCAGTGGAATGTGTGAAATGGTGTCAGTAATCTGCTCGCCCTGACCCTGTGGCCAGTGGAGTGGCAGAGGGCCATGCACAGCACAGAGCAGAGCTGCTCTGGTGTCAAGCAGTAATAAAACAGGAACAAGGTATCGTGTGAACCGAACAGCAAATATAAGGAAGAAGTTAGAAATGGGTATAGAGAAAGACAAAACTCCTGGAAAATTGTATACTTCAGTGAATGTTCATGAATGTCATTATTTTCATACCTACTGTAATTTTCCTTCCATTTTTATCTCAACTTGCCTTGTTCCCTGTACTAAAATCTCAGTCAGCAGACCAGGGGTTAGGACTGGGAGCTGGAGTGTTGGCCTATGATCTTCCACCCTACCATATCTTTCGGTGACAATATTTGACCACAGATGATGAGATACCTCTGCAGCTCCTGATTGTCAATATCTGATTATCCATAGCAAGCTGAATCACTTTATGTGTACAGGCTACCTAATATCCATCTGCATGAAAACTAGATGCAAACTATGGAAGTTATTACATTGATTATAATGAGTAGGATACAGTACCTCCCATAAATCAATGTTACTTTGAACACTAGCCTATTCTGTAAACTTCCTCAGGGTTCTACAAACACAGGTTCAGGATAAACGGTCGCATAACAGCAGTTATTTATTACCGTCAACGACCGATAAGTGTTGGAGAAATACAGAGGGCAGTGAAGTTTAATTCTACAGCTAAAACGAAAGGTAAAAATGTGCAGTAATCTCACCTGCTCACCACTTTCTCTGATCCACTGTCTCTGCTTCCTAGCCCGCCTCGACCACTTGTATGAGTCCTGTGTTTGGTCTGCAGTCCAGTACTGCACAGAAAGGAGGAGGAGTAGAAACCAGCGTTTATCAAAGTGGATATATATATATATATATGTAGGCCTACCCTACTGTACAAACAAGGTAGGTTTCTGTTAGGTATGGGCGCCACCCTGACGCTATACTGACTGGGCTACAGTACTACACCGTTCAACCCCCGACATCGACGTCTTTCAGCAGGTAGGTTAAAGGCTGACGTTAAGACGACAGAAATGTTACCTTATCGTTCAGGACATCAAAGTTAAACTTGAACGAAGAAGAACAAAGCCTCGGTTTGTTTGATACACATTGCAATGCCCTAAACCTAGTTTATTATAATTTCCCGTAAATCACTTGCTCCTTTTCCCACCTGCCTCTCTCTGTATGTAATCTTTCTACAAATATTAATTTCCCGCTCCTCCCCAATAACTCTGACCAGGACAGGTATCTGCCCAGTCGTTACAAATGTAGGATCATAAATGGTAATAAGAGTGGGGGGGTTGAACATGTTTCATTTCTTCATTTCCCGTGATAATTCTTAATAGTTAGGTTATGGGTCAATTCCTTAGTCAGAAATAATTTTGTATTAGCTTTTTTAGTGCCTCCATGTAAGCCTGTTGTAGGTACTGCAGCTGGGTATTTTGTTATGAGGAATATAAACATCTTTATAGAATGATGATGACAAACGCCATCAACAAGCTCATTATCTGGTGCCAGCCAAATCTGACTGGGAGATAAACCTCAGAAAACAGACTTCTGCAGAGCACAGGAACAAGAGAGCAGTCTGTTGTTCAAGGGGCAGATGGGGGTGATATTGTGTGGGGATGGGTAGTGTGGTAAATCTGTTATGTAGTTTGCTGTTCATTACTGTATTGCTTTTTCATATTGGGTTTGGAGTTGTCCCCATCACAGACCAATACAACTTAGGATCCATAAACAAGTCCTGCCCCAGCATACCTCACATTCCCTCCCAGTAAAGGGTTCCCTCATCATAACACCAACACAGTAGAGAGGGCTGTTAGAGCTATCTGGACCAGGGATTGTTATAAATATACCTCCTCCTCCATTCCCCTCCACCCTAGGTGTAAAAATATGTTAATGTGACAGGTGAGGGCAAAGAATGGATTTATTGGTTTGGTTTGTGAGGGTCTATTAATTCATTGTTTTCTGAGGGTCAAATTGTTATTTTGGAGTAACGAGCATAACTCAGCTCTGCAAAATGTATTATATTTGTATTATGTTGTGTATTTTTAGGATTTGTGGGCTCAGGGCTATATAGGTCTGAATTATACACTTCCGTGAAGTCAGTGGCAGTATTGGCACAGTTAATAAATGATGGACGGACACCATCACACGCACCCCTCTCCCACCACCCATCTTCCTTCCTGCTTCAGGGATGTCAAATTGTGGGTTTTGGGGCTGTAATTTCACAGAGCTGTACTCTTCCAGGTGATTGATGCATGGCAATGGTTAGGGAAAATTGACCACTGTGAAATCTAAAGTACCTTCTTGCTTTCATACTCATCGTGTTTGGCTGCAATCAGACGTTTATGTTTAGTGTGTTTATCATTTGGGCCTGCATACCACCAATCAGGAGCCTGGTATGGAGGCTCGTTGCCCTGAGAACCGGAGCAGTGAGTAGTAGGATTCAATGATGTGTCTATAACAGAGGTCAGGGGTCATTGGAGAGTGCTGAGTTGACATATTTCAGGTTCCAGCCATGGATGCACAATCACACTCACACACTCTTCCACATCCAACCATACAAGCACACAAACATACAGTATAAAGCAATGCTCTTGAGTGAAGATGCTTCATAGCTCTTTTCATTCAGCTGACAGTTTATGGTATCCACTTAGATTACATTTAGGATCAATATGGGGATTTTGATTGGTAATACTTATTATTATTTTGGACATTGAATGATTCAATCAATTACACTCGCCACTTTTCACTTTTAATTACAAACTCACAAAATTATACACAGTTTCGCAAATAAAATAATGACTATTTGTTGAAAACTATGAGTGGAAATTATAGAAATGCAATTTTGAAAGTACAGCTTGTCATATTAAAGTGAAAACTACCAGCATAAATTCAACTAAACATTCATCCTCTTAATCTGGGACTGCCCTCTTGTGGAAGATTTGTCCCAGCATTACACACAAATTCAAATTTTACTAACACAAATGGATTTTTGTTACAATATGAATAACACAGCATAAGCACATTTAATAACACACATATAAAAAGATACATGATACTCTGACCCAAGATTGGTCTCTACATATGATTTTCAATTCGCAAGGCTTTTGGAAATAGTTATAGTAGTTATATTACCAATAGTATAAGCTAATGCTTATTTAATAATGCTAGGTTTCCCTTCACCTGTTTATTTGTGAGATAGGTAGGTAACTATGTGGTCCCTCAAGCTCCTCCAGGTCATCTAGGAGCAGAGCTGGATGGTTGAGGGAGAGAACATGGGCAGAATAAGCCTGGTGGAGCTGGGCCAGGTTGAACATATACCTGACCCCTGCCAGGTGCTGTAGGTGACCCCGCTCTCTCTGTACATCCTGGTTCACAGAGGCTTTCACCAACTGTGGACAAAGGGACAGGAAAGTGAAGTCATAGCTGTCTATGAGAAATATCAACCTCAAACATATTTTGCTCTGCATTTTTATCCCTGACTTTTGCTGACAATGTGACCCTGACCAGGAACCGCTCAGGGGCATTACTCATTAGTACTTATTAGCCAGTGTAATGAATAATTAGCCTGACCTCAAGAGACTCAGATTCCTCCTCCTCCTCAAGGTCTCTGAGTCGTCTGGTGGAGTGTTCTCTCAAGGTGTCCCACAGGGCCTCAGCACTCACCTCATCTGACACACAATCAATCAATCAAATGTATTTTATAAATCCCTTTTTAAAGCTCTTTTTACATCAGAGCTTTAACGATCCCCAGCCTAAAACCCCAAAGACCAAGCAATGCAGAGACAGAAGCACAGTGGCTAGCAAAAACTCCCTAGGAGCCAGGAACCTAGGAAGAAACCAAGAGAGGAACCAGGCTCTGAGGGTTGGTTCTTCTGGCTACACAACACAATAAATACATAACACAGAGGCACACTGGTCACATGAAACGCTACATACAACACATTGCAAGACACGAGGTGGCAATTAATACATTAGCAGTGGGAATTAGTCTGTTGAAATACTAGGCTGGATAATGGGACTTTTCAGAAAGGTGAAATGGTGGACATCACAGTGCATGCTTAGCTGGGCTGTACCACTTCCTCCCTCTCCAGTTAGAACACACTTGAATGCCTTCTGGAAACGTTCCAACCAGTTGCACCACCAAAAAAGGGGACATTTGCATACATCATTTGCATACAACATTGTCACCTAAAAGGAAAGATGTACTTTTGTATTATAACAGTTACCTCCCATGTTCTTCATCAGTAGTGTGTACCAGGTGGGTGAGGAAGTGTGGACAGGAGATGGGTTGAGGAAGTACTCAGCTGTCTCCTTCCCGAACAGCCTACCGAGAGACAGCAGCTGATCAAACAAACACATACAGTGGAGCAAAAAAGTATTTAGTCAGCCACCAATTGTGCAAGTTCTCCCACTTAAAAAGATGAGAGAGGCCTGTAATTTGCATCATAGGTACGCTTCAACTATGACAGACACAATGAGAGAGAAAAATCCAGAAAATCACATTGTAGGATTTTTAATTAATTTATTTGCAAATGATGGTGGAAAATAAGTATTTGGTCAATAACAAAAGTTTATCTCAATACTTTGTTACATACTCTTTGTTGGCAATGACAGAGGTCAAACATTTTCTGTAAGTCTTCACAAGGTTTTCACACACAGTTGCTGGTATTTTGGCCCATTCCTCCATGCAGATCTCCTCTAGAGCAGTGATGTTTTGCAGCTGTTGCTGGGCAACACGGACTTTCAACTCCCTCCAAAGATTTTCTATGTGTTTGAGATCTGGAGACTGGCTAGGCCACTTCAGGACCTTGAAATGCTTATTACGAAGCCACTCCTTCGTTGCCCGGGCGGTGTGTTTGGGATCATTGTCATGCTGAAAGACCCAGCCACGTTTCATCTTCAATGCCCTTGCTGATGGAAGGAGGTTTTCACTCAAAATCTCACGATACATGGCCCTATTCATTCTTTCCTTTACACAGATCAGTCGTCCTGGTCCCTTTGCAGAAAAACAGCTCCAAAGCATGATGTTTCCACCCCCATGCTTCACAGTAGGTATGGTGATCTTTGGATGCAACTCAGCATTCTTTGTCCTCCAAACACGACGAGTTGAGTTTTTTACCAAAAAGTTTTATTTTGGTTTCATCTGACCATTTGACATTCTCCCAATCTTCTTCTGGATCATCCTAATGCTCTCTAGCAAACTTCAGACGGGCCTGGACATGTACTGGCTTAAGCAGGGGGACACGTCTGCCACTGCAGGATTTGAGTCCCTGGCGGCGTAGTGTGTTACTGATGCTTTGTTACTTTGGTCCCAGCTCTCTGCAGGTCATTCACTAGGTCCCCCCGTGTGGTTCTGGGATTTTTGCTCACCGTTCTTGTGATCAATTTGACCCCACAGGGTGAGATCTTGCGTGGAGCCCCAGATCCAGGGAGATTATCAGTGGTCTTGTATGTCTTCCATTTCCTAAAAATTGCTCCTACAGTTTTTTGTTTTTTTTAACCTTTATTTTACTAGGCAAGTCAGTTAAGAACAAATTCTTATTTTCAATGACGGCCTAGTGGGTTAACTGCCTGTTCAGGGGCAGAACAACAGATTTGTACCTTGTCAGCTCAGGGATTTGAACTTGCAACCTTTCGGTTACAAGTCCAACGCTCTAACCACTAGGCTACCCTGCCGCCCCAATTTCTTCAAACCAAGCTGCTTACCTATTGCAGATTCAGTCTTCCCAGCCTGGTGCAGGTCTACAATTTTGTTTCTGGTGTCTTTGGTCTTGGTCAAAGTGGAGTTTGGAGTGTGACTGTTTGAGGTTGTGGACAGGTGTCTTTTATACTGATAACAAGTTCAAACAGGTGCAGTTAATACAGGTAACGAGTGGAGGACAGAGGAGCCTCTTAAAGAAGAAGTTACAGGTCTGTGAGAGCCAGAAATCTTGCTTGTTTGTAGGTGACCAAATACTTATTTTCTACCATTATTTTGTAAATAAATAAATTAAAAATCCTACAATGGGATTTTCTGGATTTTTCTTTCTCATTTTGTCTGTCATAGTTGAAGTGTACCTATGATGAAAATTACAGGCATTTCTCATCTTTTTAAGTGGGAGAACTTGCACAATTGGTGGCTGACTAAATACTTTTTTGCCCCACTGTACATACACACACACACACCATGCCCTCAAGTATATCAACCCATACTTGCATCACACAAACAAACACTTCCGTCCAATTATATTGCCCACATTATATAAAAGAGCAGTGTTGTGAGGATTGTATGATACCCACAGAGATTAATTCATGCATTCTGAAAAAATGCCCTGAGAAGACATACAATTCACACTCATAAACACTAATTCACTAATAATTATCTGTAAGTAAACAGATATAATTGGTACATTTAACATCCACACAGTATATGGTTCCAATATACTGTATGTGCAGCATACAGATCTACACTCACTTACTTAAACCCAAAGAAACACACGAACATCCAGTACCTGTGCAGGTAGAGGCAGTAGTCCTGTTGAGTTCCAGCCCCAGTGTTTGGTTCAGACGGGCTGTGACTGCTCCCCAGAACATCTGTCTCAATACCCTGTGTGCTCATATCGACGGGGAAGCTGAACAGGCACAGGGATGGAGTCCTCAGTCAACACCATATTATTTGGTTGAAGGTATTAGTTATTTTCTGTCATTTCCAACTCATCTGTCTTCTATAATCTATACCCAGCGTAACAGCAACAAAGATAAACATCAAAGTCATCACACATCAGAGATCGTGCACTCCCTCATCTCTCCCGTCTACAGGAAGAATTACACAATCAAATCCCTAGCTGTTCTGTCCTCATTTAACACTGTGCTCATTATCACATGAAATAGAGAGGTGACAGGACCTCACCAATTCAAACAGATAGCTAATATGTAAAACCTACCTCTGTATTAGGTGATGAAAGCTGCTGTGCGGGGCCGTGTGTGTGTGTGTGCGCAGTTTGCTGCTGGGCTGTTTTTACGAAACAGAGAAACGCCTCTGTTTCACATCAGTGGTCAGTGTAGAGACACTGCATCTCTCAGCAGCTCCAGAGGGCCCTGTTACTCTAGGGGCAGCGGGTTGTTGTTACGCCCACAGAGAGGTGATGGTTGCCAGGCTGCGGGGAGCACCTAATTCCCCTTGTTGGAAGAGAATACAAAAGCTCTCCTGACTCTCAATCACTCTCTCACTGTCTCACATCCTGTCAGATGGAGGGACCTCCATCTGACAGGATGTGTGTGTGTGTGTGTGTGTGTGTGTGTGTGTGTGTGTGTGTGAGTCTGTTCCAGTCTAATTATTAACCAAGACTGCGCGCCCAAACTCGCCCTGTTAATCCCAAACCAATCACTAGTCAAAAGGTAACAGAATAAATACATTAGTGAGAGACGACAAGAGATGGGGGTGAGAAAGTCATCTTACATTACGGGCTGAGTAAGACAGAAAGCCTGATTGGAAGAAAAACACAACAAGCAGTGAATACCATAATTAAATCAATTCAGAAACAGAAAGAAAGTAAGAAACCACTAGTCAGATTTGTCACACGAGTAGCATACAGACTATCACATGCAAACACTCTGCTTTGATCCACTCCATGCCAAAATTGTTGTGGCATTAAATGTAACCGTTTCAACTAAATGTTAGACCAGTAATGACATATCTCTACTCCTCTATAAATACATTAAAACATCCAGCTAGCCTTAGGCAGTGTTGCCATAAAATGAGATTCTGGAGATAGCTGGAACAGTTTGATGGCTGAGGTCTCCCTTTCTCTCTGTGTTGACTAAGATGTGCCATGCCCCTTCAACATAACTGATTTAAAATGGTGCTAGAAAGCCCCAGTCCACTCTGAACACCAGAGGAAATCAGTCATGCTGGGAAAAGGCAAAGGTCGCAGATCCCAGGCAGCATCTGTCACATCCCTGGAAAGTGGAAACAGAAGGCCAAATAAAGGCCAGCAATAGTCTAAACAAAATTGTGACTATATAATCGGTAAAGAAACGTATGCCCATATAATAGTGTCTTACAATGAACTGTGTAGATGTTTGATGATCATGACGTTTGTTACATTTACATTTAAGTCATTTAGCAGACGCTCTTATCCAGAGCGACTTACAAATTGGTGCATTCACCTTATGACATCCAGTGGAACAGCCACTTTACAATAGTGCATCTAAATCTTTTTTTTGGGGGGGGGGGTGTTTGTATTACCAAAAGAGAAGATTTAGGCAAATGGGGATACCTAGTTAGTCATACAACTAAACGCATTCAACTGAAATGTGTCTTAAGCATTTAACCCAACCCCTTTGAATCAGACAGGTGCTGGAAGATGCATTTCTCTCAATGTTATGTCCTATAATTAACAATACTTTCCTCATTAATATGAAGTCATTTTGGCTTGGCTAATCTATCAGTGGCATTTCCCTCCAAAATATAGGCTGATTGTGGGGCCTTCTGTACCCCTGCAGTAGCCCCCCGTCATGGGGGGGTCAGAGGACGCTGCACCATGTCATAACAGGTTAGCCACGGGCCGCTGCAGCTCAAAGCAGGGACCCTGCAAGAGAACACGACATTGAAGAGGAACATACACACCATCACATACAGTATATATTCATGAACTTTCCCATTCCCTCTGGTAATGACAGATAGAAACCAAGGGCATCCATGTAGGTGAACAAGGAGGATTCATTCCGGAAGGATGCAAACAATGAGAGATCTGAGGCTGGAGAAAATCTAAAGAAATCTATGGGGCTCATTATTCTCACACAAAATATAATTATGTCTTGATCAATCGCTCAACTAGTTCATTCTGATTTCATTCTCAATCTTCACCTGTTCTCATATTAATGGATATTCACAGGCAGTGTCTCACCCCCCAATACATGCCCCACCACTGCCCCACCCTGGGGAGCGTTCTCATCTCCACGTGGTGACAAAGACAGGTTGTGATGGGGGAGGGCAGGAGATCTAGGGCAGTGGTCTCAAATTATAACGCCTTGGCTACCAGCATGTCTAGCATAGCATAGTGCACAGTATATCATTAGGACAAACCCATTTAAAGTGACCATCAAGACTTGATTATTACTGTTATTTAGCCAGTAGCTATCACATATTTAACAAAATGATGCAAAGGTAGGCTACATTTTTTCATAATAATTGCACATAGATTGAAGGCTGCTAGGACAAAACAACTGAGAAAATTCTGACAACCTAGTAATTACACACCATAGATATTTCTTTCAAAACAGATCTCTCCTCTTATGCTGTCAGAAATAATGGCACGAGCAGGGCCTGTAATGGTTATTTAGTCTTTTTAATCCTTCATACACGGTATATTGGTCTACATCCTGTTCTGTGCTATTTAATCATTGAAAATAAAAAAGTAACTTCGGTTACTCTATGTCCATTAAAAAAAAACTATTTGATTTGCACCCAAATGCTGTTGTTATACATTAGAAAAGCGAGTAATTGGACCGTGACTCTCGTCATTCTATCCTTGTTCCATATATCTATAGATGGAACATCATTTGTGAAACAGGGAGGGAGATCAATTTCAACTTGGCCTCTGTAACTTGTCCATCCTACCTGTCCATCTCTCACAAGGAGCAGTGACCACCATGTGAGACCTTCGAGGACCTTCACTAAACACACCCCAGCCTTGGTTACTCTGATTAGTTTCATATATATATAGTTATAATCATACCTTTAATGTTAATCTCTCACAATAACCACCATGTGAGAATCCTCTAGAGGCCATGACTATAATCAAACAATCAAACAAACAAACCCTTGAAAGGAAGACAGTGGAGGAGTATTGATTCAAGGAAAGCAATCAACTCTAAAACAACAACACCCAGCTTCAGTTTCTCTCAGACAGCCACCTCCTGCCCAGTACAGAGTCCAACACCTGCACAAAGCCGCAGCATGCCATGGCAACACACACTGTGCCACCCCTGTGACTCACACACATTTCTTGCTGGCACACCGCTGGTATTGTTCTGAGAAAAGCACCTGAATGGTGACCTAAAACTGAACTATCTAATGAACGGCACCTCTGTTTTAATATCCAGGTCACTGTAACTCTGTCAACGTGCTCTGGCGAGAGGATATAGTCCTTCTTGCCCATACTGTTACTCTTCTACATGGATGGACACCCATAGACTTCAATTACTAAATACAACCCCATTTTCATATTTCGCTAGAACTGGACATCCTAGAAGAGAGACATGTACTTACCCCTTGATGCAGTAGGCAGAGTGGTGGCGGTGGTGTCTGAGCTTTGTCTGGTGGCGTGGGCAGGGGGCACCCAGTGCTCCAGAACAGGGCCAGTGCCAGGTCAAACCACTAAGCAGCTCTGACAATAGAGGGGGGTTAACGAGAGGGACAATAGAGAAAAGGACAGTAGAGTACATGGAAGAGATGAGGAAAACTAAAAACTATTATTTGTGGGAAATTGTTTCAAAGGAGACGGATAGATGGATGAAAAAGGCGATGAAGGAGCGAGCTAAGCGACCAGGATCGTTAAAAGAGAGCATCAAATAGAGGGAGGAGAGTGAGTAGAGGAGGCAGGTCCATGCTGCCCCCCTTCACCTCACCACTGTACCCCTAAGTGCCCTAGTCCTACTATCACATGCAGGCTCTCTGTGAGGCTCCACCCACACAGCTTTAATTAACTCTCAAAATGAGGCTTTCTGAGAAACAATCCCTGTCTGCATCCTGATGCCATGCTGCCATATTGCCTGTCACTACAGTAGGCCTACACATACAAGTGACGGACAAACATGTACACGAATAGATTAGACCCCCTCACACACACTACATTGTATATCTGTACTAATATACATGCATAACCTCACTATCTCTCACTTCCTTTAGTCACTTTCTTTACTAACACTCACGGTCAGAAATGAATGGTACATAATATATTGTGTCATTCTGGAGTCACTTTTATTGTAAATAAGAATAGAATATGTTTCTAAACACTTCTACATTCATGTGGATTCTACACTGAATAGAAAGATAAATGCAACATGTAAAGTGTTGGTCCCATGTTCCATGAGCTGAAATAAAAGATCACAGAAATGTTCCATATGCACAAGAAGCTTATTTCTCTTAAATTTTGTGCACACATTTGTTTACATCCATTAGTAAACATCTCTCCTTTGCCAAGATTATCCATCCACCTGACAGGTGTGGCATATCAACAAGCAGATTAAACAGCATGATCATTACACAGGTGCACCTTGTGCTGAGGACAATAAAAGGCCACTCTAAAACATGCAGTTTTTTCACACAACACAATGCCACAGATGTCTCAAGTTTTGAGGGAGAGTGTAATTGGCATGCTCACTGCAGGAATGTCCACCAGAGCCCATTGTCAGATAATTGATTGTTCATTTCTCTATCATAAACTGACTCCACTGTTGTTTTAGAGAATTTGGCAGTATGTCCAACCGGCATCACAACCGTAGACCACGTGTAACCACGCCAGCCCAGGACCTCCACATTTGGCTTCTTCACCTGCGGGATCGTCTGAGGGAGCTGTGGTCCTGATGAGTATTTCTGTCTATAATAAAGCCCTTTTGTGGTGAAAACTCATTCTGATTGGCTATGCCTGGCTGCCAAGTGAGTGGGCCTATGCCCTCCCAGCTCCACCCATGGCTGCACCCCTGCCTAGTCATGTGAAATCTATAGATTAGGGCCTAATTCGTTTATTTCTATTGACTTATTTCCTTAAAATAACTGTAACTGAGTAAAATCTTTGAAATTGTTGAATTTTTATATTTTTGTTCAGTATACCATGATTAGTCTTGAATTAATTGTGAATAATGATGAGAGAGGAAGTTATTTGTGTGAGACAGACACACAAATATCAAACCCCCAAGACATGCTAACCTCTCACCATTACAATAACAGGGAAGGTCGGCATTTTATATCAAACCCCCAAGACATGCTAACCTCTCACCATTACAATAACAGGGGAGGTAGGCATTTTGGGGGGCTATGTTATTTGCGTGGCAATGACTTTCTCCCTTATCATTATTCACGATTCATTCAGGATTATCTGTAATCATGGTAGCATCCACATTAATGTAGAAGTGTTCAGGAACATATTCTATTCTTATTTACAATAAAAGTGACTCCAAAATGACACAATACATGATTTACCATTCATTTCTATTGGGCATAAAATAATCTGAAACACAACCAAAACAAACAGCAAATGCACCCAACAACTTTTTAGAGTCACATGCTTGATGTAATCATTGTGTGCTGGGAATACGGGACCCAAAACTAAACTTTAGACTACTTTAATACACATAAGTACATTTTTTCCAATAATTTGGTCCCCTAAAATGGGGGTATCATGTACAAAAAGTTCTGTAATTTCTAAACAGTTCCCCCGATATATTAAAGCTGACAGTCTGCACTTTAACCTCATAGTCATTGTATCATTTCAAATATCATTAAGGAAGTAATACATTGTCCGCATGCTATCATACCAATTTATTCGAATCAACACAATTTATTCTAGTCAGCTGGAGCATATCGCACAGGTGCACAACAGCAACCCTCCCTCATGCAGGATTTGAATTTGGCCTGACACTTGAGTACTTCATCCTGTCAATGTCAGTCTGTTGTGTAACACCTGATTCTGTTGGGTTTAAAAACAAATGACAAAATCAATGAATCTCAGGCATAAATGGGTTTCTGGAAGTTGGTTCTACTTAATGCCAGCCAACATGTGGATCCACCAGTTGGCTTGAACTGTCCAGCCCAGTTCTTCGCACTTTGCTATCTGCTGGTGGAAGTGGTCCCGTGCGTTGTCCTCCCCCTTGTCGTCCTGCAGTGCGTCCCGGAGGTAGCGCATGTCCTCTGCAGCACTGAGCTCAGGGATCCCCGTCAAGAGCATGAGGGAGAAGAGGGTCACCAGCAGGCGAGAGTGGGAGCGCAGGGACAGGTAGGCCTGGGTACATGTGTCCTGCAAGTGGGGAGAGAATAACCACTCGTTTGACACAACCACACAAACATACACAAACTCAGAAGACAAGGTTAAGACAAAATAATAAATAACTCCAACAGTTATTTAGTCTTCACATTTAAAAGAAAGTGAGGAGCTTCAGATAGGCCGCTTACCCTGAACTTCTGGAAGTAGAGACTGTGTTGACCTTTGATCCTGCCCATGACGTAGAGGAAGTCAGGAGTGAGGACAAAGGGGACCCTCTCCCTGCTAACCCCCAGGAACCGTTTGGTGTTCCCCAGGATGTGGCCAAAGTCAATGTGAAACAGATTCCCTTGGGAGCAGAAAAACATGCTTTACATTTATAACACTCCACTCACCATATCAAGAGGACAGTGAATCAATCAACAACATGTATTTTATAAAGCGCTTTTTACATCAGTCGTTGTCACAAAGTGCTTTACAGATACCCAGCCTTATACCCCAAACAGCAAGCAATGCAGATTCAGAAGGGACAGGGTATGAAAAAGGACAGGATATGAAAAAGGACAGGCTGTTTCATTGAGACTGATGACCTTGCCTTGATTTTTTTTTTTACATTGCAGGTACTGCATGTAAAACGTTTTATAAAAAACAGTTGCCACTGGCAACTAAATGTACATGATTCAATCTGCTTAGAATACATCTAAATGCTCATCTTTATTTTGGTCTTTGAATACTGAGCACAAAATAGATTTTGTCAAACAAAAAACAGATAATGCAGAAAAGGTGAACCTGACATGAGTGAAAAGGTCACCAAAGACGTATATCTGGTGCTGTGTTACTCAGCCATGTTCCCTTAAGGCCCACCGTGAATGTTTGAGCAGCTTGGCAAAATTAACTGCAGTTAGTACATCTAATTGGTGCACTAATTAGTCACACAACACGCAAATGGTTGATGACAAATCAACAACAAATGTACATATTTTGAACCATTATAATTATTTATATTAGTACATTTTTCACATTTATGTTAAGAATTCTTGTTAATGGAAGTTATTTGTCAAAATGAAAACCTGCATAGTGCGTACCGGACTAAGCTCTAGGGCTGCTAAAACAAAATAAAAACACTGGAGAATATTAAACCAATGGATGCATCTATTTTTCCCCAATCCATATGTGTGATGGGTCGGTCTGCACTCAGGCTGCAATGGAAGGTTACCGTTGCGTGGGAGAATAAATATGTTTAGGCTTCTATGCCCTCATCAGTGCTCTACAAGCACTGGTACGGACTGATGAAGTCATAGAAGCCGAAATATGTGCTGTTTTCTGTTTAGAATTTTTTTGTGCTTTGCACTTAACACCTTTTGTTATTCTTTTGAGCATGTATTAAATTACGTTTATTTTTGCATCTCGGCCTCCTTTGTATTCCTTTTCAGGGTTTGAGTGCGAGTACCTAGAATGCATTCATCACATTTTGGGGGGACAAAATAACACTCTTTTTATGCTGTGTCTTCCATTCTTCTTTTCTGTTAGTGAAATGTAAAATACTATTCTCATTCTTACCTTGGTCTGTAATCATGATGTTGTCATTGTGGCGGTCCCCTATCCCCATCACATACGTGGCCACGCAGTATCCAGCACAAGAGTTAACAAACCTCTCCATAGCCTGATAGTGCTGAGATTAGGTGGGAGAAGGTCAGGGATTTGTAAAAGCATGAGCATAAAATGTCACAAAGTCACTGGGCAAAAGCGAAATGACTTCTGTACAGTCTCTCATAAACAACTGTATCGTGTCTAAGATTGAAAAGGGATTTGTGGAGATAGGAGGTATAGCTATTGATCCATATTGAACTTAGGGAAGAAATTGTGATATTTATGTGTTATTTACAATCTCTTGGAGTGGACACTTCCCCCTGAGCCACTCAAACAGGGCATCGTTCTTGAAGGCTCCTGTTGTGCCTCCTTGGATCCTCTGCAGGGCAGCAATGGTGACGGCATCTCTCACAATCTCTATCATGCCTGAAAACAGATAAGTAAGTGGTTATCAATGATTGTGACACAGTGCATTTTCAATTAGAGACTGAATATTGAACTATTGTTAATGACCTATATTGTATCCTGTAGAGATGCAACCATAGGGCACAAGATTCAGATCCAGTGATTTCTCCTGCCATATAGAATCCATCACCACCAGTGTCTGGAAACATCATACAAATTGATCAATCAAATATAATCAAACATTACCTAACAATGAAATAAAAATATGTTTTAAGTTATATAATCACTTTTTAAATGTCGTATTTTCCACCGATCATTGAGCTAGTCTTTACTCACCTGAATCACCAGCATGTCCTGTCGGAGGTCATCCCCCTGTTTGAAGATGATGCCTACAGGGGGACCAGAGGGGCATGGAGAGTCCATGGAGGAAAACTCCAGCCACAGAGGCTTCTTCTTGGAGGCCATAACCTTGCACCTGTCCAGCTAGAGTTGTGGGGATTGGAGGATTGGGAATGGGATTGGCCAGAGGGAAGTGAATGTTAACATATTATAATATGAAATGACATCCAACAACACTATTTATTAAAGGTCATGAACAGTCAATATCATGTTTTTCATGAACCAACATCGGAGAAGGCCAACACCGGAGAAGGCCAACATCAGAGAAGGCCAACACCGGAGAAGGCCAACATCAGAGAAGGCCAACACCGGAGAAGGCCAACATCGGAGAAGGCCAACACCGGAGAAGGCCAACATCAGAGAAGGCCAACACCGGAGAAGGCCAACATCAGAGAAGGCCAACACCGGAGAAGGCCAACATCAGAGAAGGCCAACACCGGAGAAGGCCAACATCGGAGAAGGCCAACACCGGAGAAGGCCAACATCGGAGAAGGCCAACATCGGAGAAGGCCAACATCGGAGAAGGCCAACATCAGAGAAGGCCAACATCGGAGAAGGCCAACATCGGAGAAGGCCAACATCAGAGAAGGCCAACATCAGAGAAGGCCAACACCGGAGAAGGCCAACACCGGAGAAGGCCAACATCAGAGAAGGCCAACATCGGAGAAGGCCAACATCGGAGAAGGCCAACACCGGAGAAGGCCAACATCAGAGAAGGCCAACATCGGAGAAGGCCAACATCGGAGAAGGCCAACATCGGAGAAGGCCAACATCGGAGAAGGCCAACATCGGAGAAGGCCAACATCGGAGAAGGCCAACACCGGAGAAGGCCAACATCGGAGAAGGCCAACATCGGAGAAGGCCAACATCGGAGAAGGCCAACATCGGAGAAGGCCAACATCAGAGAAGGCCAACATCGGAGAAGGCCAACATCGGAGAAGGCCAACATCGGAGAAGGCCAACATCGGAGAAGGCCAACACCGGAGAAGGCCAACATCGGAGAAGGCCAACACCGGAGAAGGCCAACATCGGAGAAGGCCAACATTGGAGAAGGCCAACATCGGAGATGGCCAACATCAGAGAAGGCCAACACCGGAGAAGGCCAACATCAGAGAAGGACAACATCGGAGAAGGCCAACATTGGAGGTGTGTTTGCAGAGGGGCGTGGTTTACATAGCTAGTTAGCTACTCTACTGGTGCCAAAATTTGACTGTAGGGTGTAAGCAAATATAATTAAAATGTTACACCCATCTATGGCAAAGATACTTATGTTTTCCTTTTGATTTGTGTCGAGTGTTTGCTAGTTACTGGCTATCTAGGTCTTTAGCCAGCATGGAACAAAATAGGAGGGAAGGATCGTTCAAAATTTAACTCAGTTGTCATGTCAACATGTCCATCACTGCTGCTGTAAACCGCATCACAAGAGACATGTCAAATTGGAGATATACATTTTTTTACACAATTGATGCAATTTCAATGTTGTTTGAGTTGCTTTGTTAATAACCAAATTTGAATGACATAATTTTACTGCAACATTGCTCACTACACTATATCCAAGTGTCTTGACATAGGCGTTTCAAAGAGCTGTCAGTCAATGCGAGCTCATGAATATAAGCTCCACACCCACTCAACCTGTCTTTTCAAACTTCCTGGTAGTGAGTCATGAGGGAAAAAGTACTTCAAAAGGATATTTTACATGGGAATCAGTATGACTGTTCGGGACCTTGAAGATAAATCAAGTTCAATTTCACCTGAGAACTCATTGAAGTTAGAGTGTAAAATACATGGGGGGTTAGAATCACAGTAAGTTGTTTTTGTGACCCTGACAGCAACAACACATTCTGGCTAAAATGTCCCTTCCTGCCATACAGACACTGAATTAACCTTACCAGGATTCTGCCTGCTCTGATGCGTGGGTCAAAGGGCACTTGGAAGTCTGATGGGAGATTACATGTCCTCAGGAGCTCCTGAAGCTTCTGGGCAGCTGGGGAACAAACAATCTGTTACCAGCTTTATATGATTCGATCAAATTTGATTTATAACACTCCAAAGGCAAGTGTATGACCATTCCAATGTTCACAGCAATATATTTCTTCCACTCTGACCCAATGGAATTTGTTCTATTTATATTCTATGACATGTTCTATGTTCTACATCCCAGTGGAGCCAGGCCAGAACCCCACCTGTGGATGGGAGGTCCGTCTTGTCAGGGTAGAGTCTCTTGACCACACTGGCCACCTCATGTAGTGCCTCCACAGCCTGCACCTGGCTGATGAAACTGCTCAGCATGGCCTGGCCACAGCCCAGCAGGTAGGCCTCTAGCACCACAGCCATACGCTGACGGAAGAACGGGCAGCCCTCCACCTCACTGCGCAGGTACCAGAAGAAGAAGTGGCCAATCCTCTTGCTCTGTACGCCAGAGGAAAGTTAATTGAAGTATATCTTACTACAGCTAATGTATGTTATTTATGCATTACAAGCATAGCAGGGTACAGGTTCACTCCCGTGACCCCAATAAATCACAGTCAATAAATTCCTTGGAAACTAAAACATAGAGGTTCACACACAGGTCACATACTCTGAGAGCTCTTTGGATGAGGAATCTAGCCAGGAAGCTGTCATGGTAAGGCTCCACTTTGAGAGTCTATAAAAAGAGAGAAATAATAACACAATACTGTAAACAAACATCCCAGTGTGCACAGTGAAAACTATGTCAATGTTTGCTGAGCAACATGAATGAGTTACTTCTTGGTAACAATTGTTACTTTGTATTCTACCAAACAAAATGTTATGTTACGTGCACCAAATACAATGGATGTAGACTTAACAGAGAAATGTTTGCTTACAATACAATTGTCCAGGTCTAAGAAATACCAGGTAATAACCAGGTTGTAAAATAACATATTACCCATAGATATCCTATAATTAAAGACTTATTTCAAATAGTTTTTCATTCAATCATTTGATTCCATCTATTACATATTTGTCCCCTATTCAATGTACCTGCACCAGCTGCAGCAGATACTTCAGCATCTCATCATTAGACAAGCTCTCCAGTCTCTGGACAGCCAGCTTCCTGACCCTCTCATCAGCAAAGTCCACACTGAGCAGCTCCAGGGCCACGGAGACATCCAGGTCTGGGGGTTCCCAGTGACTCAGCAGCCAGTGGACATCCTGCACGGAGCTGGGTCTTAGCCAGTTTACGCTGCGCAGGAACTGGGGGAGGTTGGAGGCATACTGGACACTCTCCTCCCTGAACCTCCTCAGACGGGCCCTGTCTGTGGTCACTGGGGACGAGGAGGATCTGGCAAACGTGTCGCTCGCGATGGGAGACAGGCTTTTATCAGATAAGCTGGAGTTGGATGAGGATGAGGGGAAAGACTGACCAAGAGGGGAGCAGGATCCAGGGGAGGTTGTGCTGTGAGGGAGAACCACAGGGAAACTGTAGCGGTCCAGGAGGAAGGTGATAGCCATGGATTCTGCCACGTCTGGGTTGGTGGCAGAGGAAAGCTTATCAGCCTTATAGGTAAAAGCCTCTTCCTCCAGCTCGGGATAGGCCCACATGTGAAGGGTGTGTGGCCCTTGGCTAAGGATGGACCTGTGGTCTATCAGAAGGAGATTCACAAAGTACAGCAGCTTTCCCTTCCCTCTCTGGTAGTCTGGAGCTTTAAGACCAGAGGCTGGGGACTTGAATTCCTTTGTTGCGGCGCTATCATGGGTGCAAGCATTGATGGTCAGGCCCAGCTTAGCTCCACGGGGAAGATCCCTGAGGAGGATATCAAACTCCAACCACTCGTTCCACAGAACTTCATCAGCAAAGGCTTTGGGTGTGGAACAAACAGAGGTTACCACCTTGCTCCCGTAGAGGATAGAGCCCTCCACGTGGATGAACTGAGGAGGCTTGCCAGGGGGTTGGGGTATGTCGAAGCCCAGGAGCTTCACTCTGAACTTGCGGTTGCAGTCCCAGAGTGAAATCATGAGGATGTCGTCCACATCCTTTCCCTCCAGGGCCAGCTCCTCATGGGAGCTGGAAAGCCCAGTGAAGCTGTCCACAAGGGGCCAGTCTTCGGCCCTCACAGTGTCCTCATCAAGCTGCGCCATGGGGACCACAGACAGATGAAGCGCCTGCATGGACTTCAGACACTGCCGTACCCACAGGGAGTCAGAGAAAGGGAAGTCTCCAGAGAGGAACTCCTCCCTGCCACAGACCTTGAGAACCATGTCACCAGACTCACATTCCAAAGCATGGTCTACCATGATTTCTCGGAAGACCTTTATGAGACCTTCAGGTGTTATATTAAAATCCACCTTTACACTGAAGCACACGTCATTGTGATGCATAGTGACTGATATCTTTCGGCTGAGCTGTTCCTCCTGGACTTTTGGGAAGGGGGCTGAGGTGGTCCATGGCTCTGTTGCATAGGCCCTGGCATCCCGCCTTCTTAGCTCTTCCTGGCGGGGAGAAGCCAGCTTCCTGCGTGTGAAGCTGAGCTCGCCGAGCCTATTTGCTGCTACTGTATCCAGGTCATGGCCAATCAGGTTGACCAGGGTACGGTGGTGGCTCTGCCTCTCCTCTGTGTCATCTGGCTGAGGCGACACCACTATGCAAGCTACCTGCCGTCCCCGGGAGTCACGTGACCATGGCACATCCAGAGTCCGGAGAACCTGGCAGTCGTCAAAGATCTCATACCAGTCCTCTCCCTTGGGGTAAAGAAGTATGAACTTTTCAGGGTCCAACAGGCTTAATGGATCGGGATGGCAGTTCATCTCTTGAGTTTGCATGCAGATACGAAGACGTAACTGATGTACACTGCATTGTGCTGGTAGCCTCGCCACTACCAGGACTTTCTCTTGCCTCTCTCCAGCCTGGAGGCCCTTACCTGGGCGTAACTCACAGATGAACTCCAGGCTGTTCTCAGAGCAGCTGGCTCCAGACGTATCTGTTGCAAAATCTGCATATTCCCTGATGCCTTGACCAGAGTTCGATTCAGTCGCCATTCAATCTCCTAGACTAACAAGAAAAACAATGATCTAGAATTAAAAGCTTTTCTCGTTTTGATACTGTGCATTAACTGCACGCTCACAGACACATAATGGCCTACACATAATTCCCACCTTTCAATGAGACAGTTCATCTGAAATTGTAGATTAGAATGACATCTTACTTGATGATAGAAAGCTTTACTTTCAGATGAACTATAAAAATCTCACCTGAACAGATTTGTCCTTCCTAGTTCCTTTACCACAGCAACAATGAATGACTGACTCCGTGTGTACGTAGTTAAATAAAAATGTCCCCTTCTGTAATTCTTGGATACTTCCTCATTCCTTTTTGAGTTGTTACCCATAAGTCAAGTCAAAGAGAAATAAATCCTTGTAATGGCCTGATAAGGAGTTCCTCTATTGTGGTGTGATAAGAGTTTACTGTAAACTGATAGGTAACCTAACAGAGGAAGCATTACCAGTAAGGTCCCTGTGGATTGAAACATGCACGCATGAAAGTACAGAGACAATAACAAAGCATTTGTACATTTGTGTAAACCTGTTTAGCTTGTTGTTACTCATAGCTCAAATGCTTTCCATCCTGGCATGCAAAATATTTTTTAGTTAGTGTATTTTCATACTTGGTCCCGTTCAGCCAATTTGTGTGAACTCAGCGCAGTTCTCTTAATTTTTTGTGCAGTGTGACCACTCCAAAGGAACTCTGACTACTCAAAAGAGCCCCCGAAGCGAACCGAAGTGAGACAACCAGTTCGGTACCGAGTTCGGTTCGCTTGAATTCCTCGGTTCGGTTCCCTTTTTTTTAGGGCAATGTGAACACAAAGCTCATCGGATTCACCTGTCATTGTTCCCGTACCCAGAGTGTGAATTACGGGAGAGTTAGGTTCCTGAATTTAGAAATGAGCTCCTCTAAAGGCAACAAAAGTCAAACTTTGTGGAGGTCTCTTTGAGTTGCACCCCACCCATTCTTCTGCCCTCAAAACAGCCTCAATACATCAGGGCATGGACTCTACAAGGTGACTAAAGCATTCCACAGGGATGCTGGCCCATGTTGACTCCAATGTTGACTCCAATGCAGTTTGGGTGGTGGACCACTCTTGATACACACGGGAAACTGTTGAGCGTGAGAAACCCAGCAGCGTTGCAGTTCTTGACACAAACCGGTGCGCCTGGCAACTACTACCATACCATTGCACCATTCTCCCTCTGAATGACAAACATACACAATCCATGTCTCAATTGCCTCAAGGCTTAAAAATCCTTCTTTAATCTGTCTCCTCCCCTTCATCTACAATGATTGAAGTGGATTTAGCAAGTGACATCAATAAGAGATAATAGCTTTCACCTGGTTAGACTATGTAATGGAAAGAGCAGGTGTTCTTAATGTTTTGTATCCTCAATGTAATTCGTACTTTGCCTGCACCATAATAGACTACTGCAACACCTTTCCCCTTGCCATAACCCCTCACATTGGTGCCACAAAAGAGAGAAAATGATGATGTGCTCTTTTTGGCTGTTGATTAGTGATTGTCAAGGATGAGCAGATATTCCAAAATATATGCGGCGCTTTAGTTCAAGATGACTTGTTTGCAATATGTGATCTGTAGGCTACGAGATCTTCATACGCTGTTTATTGATTGTGGGGTTTGAATAGTGTGAGAAGACAACAGCATATTTGGTGAGAATCACAACAAAGGGTGCAACATTAACTCTTGCTCTTAAAGGGGCAGTAGCCTACATTGGGAGTACAATTTTTTTCAATAACAGTATTATTTAATATGCAGTTATGATTATTCTATTTGTTCTGAGATTGCTTATTTTAAAGAGGACTACAGTACATGTGAAAACACCCTCTGTGAGCAGCGACCACACTATCACCTGATCGTACAACAAAATGAATGAAAAGGAAAACAGACACAGTGAGAATGCCTTACAAATGGTTACATTGTAGCTAACAATTGCAGCTGTCAATGTACATTTAGATTTCTAATGTATTTATCTTATCTTTTTTACATGTTGTCATAGTGCTCCTGACTTTGAATTTGCCGAATTGGTAAATTTATACATTTTCAAGTACATAACTATAGAGAATATACAAAAATGCTATGGTAATAAAAAAATGTAAGTTTACCCACTCCCAGGAATGGCATTCATGATGTATCATTAGCTTCCCTACAGAAAATACACATCTAGATGGCCGGGCGGGGTGGGTGTGGAGCCAGAGACAGCAGTGGGGTTAAACTGTAGAACCCAGATCCTACATCTGAATATAAACATTTATTTTATCTCTGGGACCCTCAGGATGACAAATCACAGCAAGATTACTGAATATACGTACATTATTTACCTTCAGAGGTGAATGTATCAAACCAGTTGCCGTGATAAAAGTGTTTTGTTGTTGTGAACTATCCTCAAACAATGGCATGGTATTTTATTTCTGTAATAACTACTGTAAAATGGACACTGCAGTTAGATTAACAGCAATTTAAGCTTTCTGCCCAATTAAGACATGTCTATGTCCCAGAAAGTTGGCTGTTGTATACAACATTTTCTAGTCACATTATCGCATATTGAGCAACAACCGTCCCGCCCATTTAGCTAGTACACTTTTAGCTAACTCCTAACCTTAACCCCTAGAGCTAGCTAACTTTAGCATTAGCCACCTAGCTAACTTTAGCCAAAACTAATAGGAATTCGTAGCATATTGTACATTTTTTACATCCGTAATGTATTGTATGAATTACAATTTTGTAACATATTGAACAAATTGCAATTCGTAACAAGTCATACGAATTGTTATTTGTAACAAATCATACGGATTGTTATTCGTAATAAATCATACAAAATGGATGATGGACATACCCAAATGAATAAATACCATACAAAACGTAACATATTATACTAAATGGAGTGTCTTGGATTTATGTACATAATAACACGAAATGCCCTGAGACCATGGTGTTTTGGGAATCGCACAATATACACAAAAAATACAGATTTCCATTTTGATGAACAATAAAGCTATATTGTAATGCCTGCCATCAGCTCACTCATTTTCATAACATACAGTCAGATCCAAAATTATTGGAAACCTTGATAAAGATGAGACAAAAGTACTGAGCTATATTGTCTGCAAAAATGTTTTAAATTATATTTATACTAATACAATTATTGCTCAGAGAAAGAGATTAAAACTTATTTGGGATCGTTGTGCCTGCCAAGGGAGCTAACGTAGGCTAATGTTATTAGCATGAGGTTGTAAGTAACAAGAAGAAATCCCAGGATATAGTCATATCTGATATGGGCAGAAAGCTTAAATTCTTGATAATCTAACTGCACTGCCCAATTTACAGTAGCTATTACAGTGAAAGAATACCATGCTATTGTTAGAGGAGAGTGCACAAATTTGAACATGAAAAGTTATTCATAAACATATTAGGAATATTTGGGCAGTCTTGATACAACATTTTGAACAGAAATACAATTTAATTTTACCTTTATTTAACTAGGCAAGTCAGTTAAGAACAAATTCTTCTTTTCAATGACAGCCTAGGAACAGTGGGCAGAACGACAGATTTGTACCTTGTCAGCTCAGGGATTTGAACTTGCAACCTTCCAGTTACTACGCTCTAACCACTAGGCCACCCTGCCGCCCCAACAATAGTTAATTGGATCAGTCTAAAACTTTTCACATACATTGATGTCATCTAGTGGCCAAATTCTAAATTGCACCTGGGCTGGAATAATACATTATGGCCTTTCTCTTGCATTTCAAAGATGAGGGTACAAAAAAATACAAAAGAACGGTTGGTTGTTTCTTTGTATCATCTTTTAGCAGATCTATTGTGTTATATTCTACAACATTCCTTTCACATTTACATAAACTTCAAAGTGTTTCCTTCCAAATGGTGCCAAGAGCCTGAGAGCCTCAGAGCCTGAGCTACAGGCAGTTAGATTTGGGTATGGCATTTTAGGCGAAAATTGAAAAAAAAATGGGCGAATCCCATTAAGTAAAAAAATACATCTCAAAAAGATAGGTGTCAAAATTATTGGCACCCCTAAAGATTATTATAAATAAAAACAAGTTAATTAAATCTGCATTAACATTCTAAATTTTTAAATGAATCCCAGTTTAAGGAACTGTATTGTGGGGTATAACAATGAGGTAAAACACATGTAAAATCCCTTTTACATGTGGCAAAGAACTTACAAACTAAAAGAGACAAATGGGTGTTGACCTTCATAAATCAGGCAATGGGTACAAAAAAATGCTCAAAAAACAGATATACCACTTACCACTATTAAGGGAAGAATTACTGGAACAGTGGTAAACTTGCCTGGTATTGGATGCATGAGGGTTCGGGAGGCAAAGACAAATCTAAGGGCCAAAGTTGGAGAATTATAAAACTTGGTCTCATCTTCGGGTCACTAAGTCTCCAAATCTACAATTAGACACCACCTCCATGCCAATAAGCTCTTTGGGAGTGTTACCAGAAAAAAATAACTTTATTGAGAGAAACTAAGAAATGGAAATGCCTAGAGTTAGCTACACGGCATTGGTGCTTGAATTGGAACCACTACTATGGTCAGATGACATGAAAATAGAGCTTTTGGCCCTAAGCACACATCGAAATTCACAAAGAAATGGTTCATTGACCACAAAATCAACATCAACAGTCTCCGGACCTGAACCCCATTGAAAACCTGTGGTTTGAATTGAAACGGACAGTCCATATCAGCAGACAAAGGATATCAAGGACCTGGAAAGGTTCTGAAAGGAGGAATGGTCTAAGTATCCCAATGTATTCTTCAATCTCATGAAACATTTTAGAAAAAGGCTCAGTGCCATTAATCTCGCAAGGGAGGGTGCCAGAGTATTGTAAACAGTTGTGTAAGTATAAAATAATAGAATAAAAATATATATAATTTGGAGCATGCAATATAGCTCAGTATTTGTATTATTTATTTTATTACGTTTTTTATGCTCATCTTTATCAGTGTTGCCAATCATTTTGCACCTAACTGCAGTTAATTTACAACGCTACATTATAGAAATCTACTAAGAAGATCATGTTGATAGACATTTAAATTATACTTGTGCTTTATTTGTTGTTATTCGTATAACATCATTGTCGGTGTCGGTTTCTTTATTTTTTAGGTTAGGTTTCGGGGAAGGGTTAGCTAACATGCTAATTAGCTAAAATAATAAAGTTGTCCATAATGAGAGTCAAACATGCAACATTTGGGTTGATAGACGTTCGCATTATCTGCCCACCCATTTACCCAGGTGGCTAGACATTTGTTATATGCCCACCCCATCCACCCAGCACGACCAACCACCCGACTTTCGTTTTTTTGCCATAAGTAATCTTCTGGCTTATGTAACCATACCAAACATAATTTATGTTTACTGTGGATGTGTTTAGTGTGTTATATCTAGTCTATGAGACTAGGCTGAACACACATACGACACACACACACACACTCAGATTTTGATTCCAGCAGGGTCTTCCCACCAATTTAGTGCCTTTTGAGAAGTATAACTTGGTAAAACATATATTTTTCAAAAGGAATCGTTTCAACCCTCTGGTTTCTGGCTCACTCCCACCATATTTTTTCCCTTCGGCCCTGACATTCAAACTGCACTTCTCTAGACCCGAGGTTATCATATCCCTCCAGTTGATCCAGCTGGAATGACTGTTTTAGCATTTGGGCATAGTTGTTGGTGGAGCAGTGTCCATGTTTATGCGATAACGGGCATGTAACACTAGGGGGTCCAAGAGAGTTTCAATGGCTCTGCAGAAGAGAGGACATTTGTAAAATAGCAGGTCAAATTATTCCTAAATTCTACCAGGCAACAGGGTAGTGATTGAAATGAGAACCACTACAACCCATTTATAAATAGACAATGATCAATTATCATGCAATATCCACTGACACTCTCTTCTGCATGAAAATAACAAAATAACATTTTTTTAAACAAGTCAGTTAAGAACACATTCTTATTTACAATGACGGCCGAGGAACAGTGAGTTAACTGCCTTGTTCAGGGGAAGAACGACAGATCATCTTTTCAGCTTGGGTATTCGATCTAGCAACCTTTCAGTTTTTGGCCCAACGCTCTAACCACGAGCATACCTGCGGCCCCACAATACATCTTGCAAATTAGGGTTCAAATCAGGGTTCTGGCCGCCCGCGGGACAAATCCGGCCCACCAGCAATATTATTTGGCCCCCCAAATTAATTATTTTCTTCATACAAAAAAAAACATTTAAAAAAAAATATCAGAACCGAGATGCAAAAATTCCCAAATGCGATTTCCCAATAAGGAAGTTACACTACCTAAATAATCCAAAAGTTACATTTTAACTTAACCCTTGTGCTTCGCTGAAAACAATTTTACATCCATTGTGGTATGGGTCAGATTGACTCGCACAATTTAAACGCACTCAAGACAGTAAAGGAGGAAGTAAAAACATCCAAAACTTTATTTAGAAAGAAGAAATACAAGAACATTTGATTTCAAAAAATATTTGTTATACATATTTCCTTTCTCACAAACAAGCATTTTCTGTTTGGAGCTCTGAGTGTTTGTGTCAGAGATCTGCTGCTCTCGCACAGAGAAGGAGAAGCTTGGGAAAGCCTCTTTTCACAAACATAATTATAGAAGTGCAACCAGAACCAGTCAAAACAAAATGTCACACTTGTTACTTTTGGACCTGTGCAAATATCTAGACACATGAAAGCCTCCGGGTCAAAATGACCCACAACATATTTGTATACAAAAACTACACACACACACATCCCACAACACATCAGTGTACACATTTTGAAGTTAGGTTCATGACCCTAAATGAGGAAAAGTAATTAAATGGAGAAAAAGAGGCCAACTAGTAATTTAGACAAGTCAAAGGTGGAAATGCACCAAATTGAACCACAACATAAAGAGTTAATTCACGAGGTGAGAGAATGCAGGAGACTATTAAAGCATGCAATGGAGCATATTGTGGTGCTGTAACGTACACCTGCAACCGCAGAGCAATCCATAGGTGAACAGAGCCTGGTGCTGAAAATATAGCAAACTTCCTATGCAAGTGTTGCACAGCAACAGATGGAGAAATCCTACATCAGTCGAGTAATTCATTTCAACAATAATCTTGACTTTACAAATAACAAGAGGGCTTAATTGGAGTATTTCTTCCAAACCTAGACCTTTATAACTTAACAGGCTGAGGCATAACAGCATCTTTCAAAATACATTTTTAAAAAGTACTAATGTAAGTGGGATTTTTTTTGTTAGGCTTATTTACAATTGCAACTGGCCAGAAACGCAGCATCCTACATAAAACAATCAATTAAAGAAAAAAAGCAGATGTCTGTATCAAGGCACAAGAGGAGACCCAGATGCACACACAGGAGGCAGATGGTAGGAGTCTTAGAATGTTTATTTATCCAAAGGGGTAGGCAAGAGAAAAGTCAAGGACAGGAAAAAGGTCAAAACCAGATCAGAATCCAATAGGTACTGATGATCAGGCAGGATGATCAGGCAGGCAGGAAAGTAGTCCAGAGTCAGAACCGGGAGAACTATAAAAAGAGAATAGCACAGGAGTATGTGAAAACCACACTGTTAACTTGACTAACATACAAGACGAACTGACACAGAGAGACAGGGAACACCGGGTTAAATACACTGGGGAAAATAAGTGACACCTGGAGGGGGTGGAGACAATCACAGGAACATGTGAAACAGATCAGGGCGTGACATCTGTATCGTTATAGCTTGTTCCTGTAACAACAGAACAAACAGAAAATACTGTCACTTTGATGCCTAAATATCTCTGGATAAGCATTCATAATGTTAGTATTTACTAATTACAGTCATATAGGCCACATTTCCCCTTGGACACGATCTTGTGGATGTCGCGTGAGATGGATGTGATTTTGATACATAGGCAGTCCTCGATTGATTTATGAGAAAGCAAGTTCCTGTCGTTAATCTATACTGCGTTCAAATAGGAAAATTAGGATTCGCATGCGTAAAATCGATCTAAACATTGTTGGCAAATAAATTCACGTCTCTTTGTGCTGTATTCCTCTGAGCATACCACCCAAAACGCAAACAAAGACACTGCACCCCTGAGATGGCTCGATGTTCAATTAGCTCATTTTGAATTGCGGCGAGGGTATCGTTTTCTTAGCACGGGAGGAAAATTATCCACCTGGGCTGACTTTGAAAGCATCACGTACAAACGCAATGATATCCTTGGGCATGCTGTAGTCATCAAATATGGTGGAGAAGTTGTCTGGTCCCTCTGCCTGGCGTTCTTCATTGTGTTTAAGTGCAATAGCCTAACAAATGAAAATCAAACAACTCAAGCTTCCTAGTAAAGGCCTCAAGCTTTCCCCTCTTCCTATTAACTGCAGATTTAACCCATTTTTAAGTGACAGAATTGGTCAGCCAAAAAAAGCCATGTGTGTAGCTTGCAGTTAACGCTTCTGTCTGGAGCGGGAGGCCACTTTTAAAGTTCCATGTTTAGATTCATAATGACGTCTGATATTTAATTATTCGCAAACGGTGTCATTTTCATTGTAAATAAGACACTGGCTTGGCATTGGGAAAATACGGTAATATGAACACATATCTCTGTACATCCTTCCCTGAAACTTCGATGTTCATTGTCCACCTTTCTTTTGATACTTTTTGAGAGCACATTTTCCCCTGCTATCAATCTAATTGTTCTGAACGAATGTTGACGTTAAAAATAATGGTGTAGCCTACGTATACCTGTTTTCCCCACCAATCAATGCACAGAGAAATAGACAAAGATAATAATTGAATAGAGACATGGAGCTTTTATGACCGTATTCAGATCGAAATTATTATATTATTGTCACTGAGTTTATTTATATGTACTAATCCGATGTGTTTAACATTTTGTTTAATTTGTAGTGTAGGCCAATTCATTGTGTGCGAATTACTAATTATGTTCTGGCCCGCCGACTATTAGCTCAGAAACAATTTGGACCGAGGCCAAACCTAGTTGATGAACCCTGCAGTAGATTATTACGTTTGAAAATGTGTCAGGACAATCAGTTGATGAATGTGCCTGACAACAAATCATTTATACTACAGATTGTGTATTAATCAGAAGTGCATAAAACAATATGGGTTCATTATGTGGTCTTTCAATGAAACTGAACTAGAATATAAATATATAAAATCTATTCCCAATTATACCAACAGATTAGTTTAAAAACATGTTTAATTTTATTCAAAGAAAAACGGAAATTGGATGTTGAATTTGAATAATCCAGATGTGATCATCTGAAAATCACCTGACCTTGTGTCATTTGAGCAAAAATAACTATAAACAGCAAGTGAGTATGTATCAAGGCTGATGGAACATGTTATGACAGTTTCTATCCATTTATATCCAGGAAATCTCACAAAGAGACATCAATAAATGAAATACCTGGACAAGAAAGCAGCTGCTCCTGTAATAAAATGAAAACAATCATACTCTCAGAACATTAAATAAAATATACAACAAAACGTGCATCTAGGACTTTAAACATGTACCCACATCACTGTTATTGTCTCATCCTCACTGCTTCGGTAACTGAATCTGGTGACACAGGCACAACATCTTTCTTTCATTTTCTGCCTGAGTACAGTGAAAACATTTTCAAATGCAAGACTGAGAGCAAGTGGTGGGAAAAGTACTCAATTGTCATACTTGAGTAAAAGTAAAGATACTTTAATAGGTAAGTACCCAGTAAAATACTATTAGAGTTCAAGTCTAAAAGTACCTGATTTTACATGTACTTGAGTTCAGTGGTGGAAAAAGTACTCAACTTTCAACAACAAAAAAGTAAATGCTATACGTCAAATTCCTTATTTAAGCAAAGCAGACGGAATGATTATCTTGTTTCTTTAATTTAGAGACAGCCAAGAACAGCAGCTGCAAGAACAGCATCCCACAGTAGAAAAGCACAGTGTTGCGCGCCCGCGTGTTCACCGTGTTGAAGGGCACCACAGCGTTGCGGGCGTCCTGGTACATCCGCACATAGGCAAAGAAGTAGCTGAGGAGGCAGAGCAGGGTGATGATGAAGCCCACCAGCTTGCGGGTGATAGCCACTGCCCTGGGGAAACCCATGTGGCGTTCCACTGTGTCAGGCTCACATATGAGTCCAGAGGTTGCTGTGCCATATCCCCCCTCCCCCAGGTGTAGTAGGGTGATGTTAATGTAGCCAACGCTGATGGACAAGACCCAGGTGAGGCTGATAGTGAGGCGAAGGCGCAGTGGGGTGAGGATGGACAGGTAGTGGATGGCATGGCACACATACAGGTATCGCTCAATGGCCATGCAGGTGATGGTGATGAGTGTGCAGAAGATACAGGCGCTGCCTGTGAAATACTGGATGAGGCACCAGGTGTCGAAGTTTATTGTCCTTCTCTGCCATAAGCAGTGAGTCACAAACGGGCCCAAATTGATGGTTTGCACAATGTCACTCAGAATCAGGTTCTTCAACAGGGCATAGCGTGGCTCCCAAGACAGGTCCTCTGAGCGTCCAAGTCCCAACAAAGTGAATCCGTTAAGAGCCAAAGAGAGGATGGTGAGCATCAAGAACACACAAATCAGCACATTTACTTCAGTATCAGATGGCATCATGGACAAAAAGAGGCATCCACCGAGGTCGAAGATGTGATTGTCATCCGTCCCGTTCTCGAAAGGTTGCGCAATGCATGGACCGGTACGGTTGAACACCTGACTGGAATTCATGATTTAGGAACTCATGTGCCATGGCCTAGCTGAGCGCATTGTTTTATTCTCTCTCTCTCTCTCTCTCTCTCTCTGTATCGATCACCCGCTTGCGCGCTGGAGAAGGATGCTAAGGCTGCGCGTTACACAAAATCCACCTGTAGAATCAGTGGTCGCAGACTTTCATGTTATCTGTTGCTAATTTAGCTACAGTCCCTCGTAGGTTACATGTTTAAATGTATATTTTATTTAGTATACTTTTATTACTCCGTAGGTTTCTTTTTGTCTTATTTATTTATTGCACTATTAGGCTATAAGCTACAGTTACACCTTCTACTCAAATTGTAAAGACATTATATCGATGGCTCCATAATCAATTGATCTTTGTGGGTTTGATAATACATTATAACAACAGCATCATCATCACCATCCTTGTAATTATCATTGTCATTATCTACTAGCCTTCTATATACAAATGGATTTGCTTGATTTTACAATTGCTTAAGTAATTGTATTGAATATATTCTCGTTTGGTTATAAATAGTGCATTTTCTATCTTAAAAAAGCTGTATCTCATCTGTGGCAGCTGTGTGCATATAATTACTTACTTATCACTATGTAATTCGAAATGATGCGTCAGAGTTTGTGTGTAACTCGTTTTTAATGAAAATCATTATCAAAGGTTTAGCTTATTTGTAGGCCTAGTTCAAATCTATACTCTCAGCAATCCTACACATCAATTGGGTCAATGCACCAAAAGAGTGCATTTTGGGTAGTCTAATTTGCTAACAAAACAAAAATTGTGTTGACCATATCAGGGTTGGTGATTTAATCTTAAATAACCATAAATTCCCTTGCAAGTTTAAATTTCTAGCCTATGTATGGGTAACACAGTTGACTTGTTATGCTCGATTCACAGTTTTCCACCACAAAACGCCCAAAAAGAGTAGAACCAGCTCACCTGCTTTTACTCTATGATTTGACTATTAGATGTTTCTTTTGAATAAAAAAATTAGAAGGAGTAGTAATATTAAAACGAGTGTTCAGTTCACATAATACGTTTGACCTTAAAATGAGGGATAAATGTAAATTAATCACCAATCACATAATTTTTTATATTTTTTATTTTACCTTCATTTAACCAGGTAGGCAAGTTGAGAACAAGTTCTCATTTACAACTGCGACCTGGCCAAGATAAAGCAAAGCAGTTCGACACATACAACAACACAGAGTTACACATGGAGTAAACAAACATACAGTCAATAATACAGCAGAAAAACAAGTCTATATACAGTGTGTGTAAATGAGGTAGGGTAAGGGAGGTAAGGCAAAAAATAGGCCATGGTGGTGAAGTAAATACAATATAGCAATTAAACACTGGAATGGTAGATGTGCAGTAGATGAATGTGCAAAGTAGAAATACTGGGGTGCAAAGGAGCACGATAAATAAACAAATACAGTAGGGGATGAGTTAGTTGTTTGGGCTATTTACAGATGGGTTATGTACAGGTGAAGTGATTTGTGAGCTGCTCTGACAGCTGGTGCTTAAAGCTAGTGAGGGAGATAAGTGTCTCCAGTTTCAGTGATTTTTGTAGTTCGTTCCAGTCATTGGCAGCAGAGAACTGGAAGGAGAGACGGCCAAAGGAGGAATTGGCTTTGGGGGTGACCAGTGAGATATACCTGCTGGAGAGCGTGCTACGGGTGGGTGCTGCTATGGTGACCAGCGAGCTGAGATAAGGCGGGGCTTTACCTAGCCAAGACTTATAGATGACCTGGAGCCAGTGGTTCTGGCAACGAGTATGAAGCGAGGGCCAGCCAACAAGAGAGTACAGGTTGCAGTGGTGGGTAGTATATGGGGCTTTGGTGACAAAACGGATGGCACTGTGATCCAATTTGTTGAGTTGAGTGTTGGAGGCTATTTTGTAAATTACATCGCCGAAATCGAGGATCGGTAGGATGGTCAGTTTTACGAGGGTATGTTTGGCAGGATGAGTGAAGGATGCTTTGTTGCGAAATAGGAAGCCAATTCTAGATTTAATTTTGGATTGGAGATGTTTGATGTGAGTCTGGAAGGAGGGTTTACAGTCTAACCAGACACCTAGGTATTTGTAGTTGTCCACATATTCTAAGTCAGAACCGTCCAGAGTAGTGATGCTGGATGTGCGGGCAGGTGAGGGCAGCGATTGGTTGAAGAGCATGCATTTAGTTTTACTTGTATTTAAGAGCAGTTGGAGGCCACGGAAGGAGAGTTGTATGGCATTGAAGCTCGTCTGGAGGGTAGTTAACAGTGTCCAAAGAGTAATAAACTAGCAAAGTTGTGGGGCTTGCTACAGCTCTGTAAAAATATTTTTGTGGAAGTGGAAGAAGTTTAAAAAGTTGCACTTTAAATAAATGATTAGAATAGTGAAAGTATTTCAATTGCTTATCCCTTGTAATTGTGGTCAGTCGTTGTTTGGTTCAGTGGTTGTGTTGTAAATAGTTTTGTGGTTGTGGTCAGTAGTTGTGTGCACACCAATTAGTATAACATGTTACAAATCGTATGGTATTAATTTGTGGATGTCCATCATACATTTCATGTGATGTTACATATTAGAATTCATATGACATTTTTTATGAATTTTCAAAAGTTATGTTATGAATTTGCTAAACGTATTTTATGTTACGAATTCCAATCTGTTGTGACTAATGTTAGCTAGTTAAGGTTATTAGTTAGGTTAAATGGTTAAGGTTAGGGAAGGGTTAGCTAACATGCTAAGTAGCTGCAAAGTAGCTAAAAAGTAGTTGATAAGTTGCTAATTATCTAAAATGCTAAAGTCCGTGATGAGATTTGAACACCCACCCTTTGGGTTGCTCGACATCAGCATAACCCATCCACCCTGACCCACCACCCCCTTTCGTTTTTGCCTTAAGTAACCTTATGTCTTATGTAACCATACCAGACGTAACATATCATACTAATTTCAGTGTCTCAGATATACATTTACTATGTTATGTCGAGTCTACGAGAGCAGGCTGTCTACCCAGGCCCAATTGCTTCTGCCAAATTTAAGGCCCGGCACCGGCCCTGCCTGAAACCCAAAATCAGAAATAACTTCCTCCACTAATACATCCATTAGCTGCTCCTCTCTGTATCGATTTCTCCCTGCATGCAAGCAGTCCACTCTGCATACACTCTGCTCATGGTGGCTCACAGTGTGTAGGTTTCCATAACAACAGCTTCACTTGGGATGCTCTGCTCAATGAAGAGATGTGAGAGAGCTGTTGGCTACTTCTCATCCCTCTAAATTCCGGCAAAACTCAAGGAACATTATTATTTTTTGTTAAATAAATCCCTCCTGCTTTATATTTTTGACGAGGTTGAAGCACTTCTGACACCATGTTGTGATCTTAGTCAGATATGAGTGTGCTGTGCAGAAGAGCATAAGTAAATGACTAACGAAATGTTAGTGATCAATTTAGTGATACTCGAGCCCTACCTATACCCTAGCCCGATGTATAATGTTGGGGCCCGTCGGGCTCGGGTCGGGTAGCAGAGCTCTACTAGTGAGCATTAGAAATCTTAGCGCTAGCTGTTTGGTCCAAAACAGATTCACAGATCATGGGAATTTGTCAAGAAATGAAGATGTTCTCTCCCTCCGAGTTAAGTGTTGCTAGGCAACAGTAGCCTTGGCAACACTGCTAAAGCCATCGTGAAAAACATGCTAGCAAACAACAACGTTTTTGTTTTAAACTAAATAAATACTGCACTATGACCCACGAAACGTATTTGCTAGATTCATGACAGTGTTTTTTATTTATTTTTATTTCACCTTTATTTAACCAGGTAGGCTAGTTGAGAACAAGTTCTCATTTGCAACTGCGACCTGGCCAAGATAAAGCATAGCAGTGTGAACAGACAACAGAGCTACACATGGAGTAAACAATTAACAAGTCAATAACACAGTTGAAAAAAGGGGAGTCTATATACATTGTGTGCAAAAGGCATGAGGAGGTAAGCAAATAATTACAATTTTGCAGATTAACACTGGAGTGATAAATGATCAGATGGTCATGTACAGGTAGAGATATTGGTGTGCAAAAGAGCAGAAAAGTAAATAAATATAAACAGTATGGGGAAGAGGTAGGTCAAATTGGGTGGGCTATTTACCGATAGACTATGTTCAGCTGCAGTGATCGGTTAGCTGCTCAGATAGCAGATGTTTGAAGTTGGTGAGGGAGATAAAAGTCTCCAACTTCAGTGATTTTTGCAATTCGTTCCAGTCACAAACAAAGTGACTGGAAGGAAAGTGAACTTCAAAATGTGATGTAGTTTTATTGGAATCAGTAGCAGTTGTTGGGTTACTAAAACAGCTCGTTCTATTGATTGGTCGTAGCTATTCCTAGAAGTGGAAGATTTGTGTCTGTCTGTTTGGGGGGAGTGGTCAAAACGGCAGTTGTTTGCCAAAAGTTACAGGAAATGTTGTTGATGCAGTTACTAAAACAGCTGTAACTTATTATCAAACTAATATATTTTTGTTAAAATGCCAGATGAGTAGCAGAGAAGTTAACAAAGACTATCTAAGTTGTTGCAAAGCAGTCAAAGTAGCTGATTTGTGTCAAAAGTTGCATTATTGCATTAACAGTGAATGGAATATTGGAAGTGATTCCTGAGAATGTTGAGGAAATGCCATTAAAGTGAACAAAGATTGACAAAAAGAAGGGCAAACAAAATACAAGTAACTCAGTCCTGACCAGTCTACACGTTCTAACGTTTGAACTGCGTTTCTATCTTAAACGGTGTAGGAGTTGAGTGCTAAAGAATAACTACATAATAGTTATTATTATGTCGATGATTTAAGTTGGGGCTTTTGCTTCGCAAGCCCCACAATAAGAATCTTCACACATGACTGTGAAAGCTACAAAATAACAAGGACTTTACATTTATGTACATTTAGGTGGTTAACACTAGAAAAGCCAGGCCTTGAGGGACCACCCTTTGAGCCAACGAGGAGTAATTTTGACTCAAGCATTGTAACAGTCTAATAAATACATTTCATATATGCTATTGGAAAAATAAACCTTTGGTTGTATTTATGAAGGTCTTGGGTAACATCAGAATACAAAAAAATATATATATTTCAAAGAACACTAGCATTTCCATTCTTGTATGTTACTGTAGGCTATCTGTTGCCATGTGCTTCATGAAAAAAGTTATATTTTGAAATAGAGCTCATAACTTCAATTTTGAGAATTATAAACCTCATAATCTGCTCTTTCTGATACTACAGTTGAAGTCGGAAGTTTACATAAACCTTAGCCAATTACATTTAAACTCAGTTTTCGACAATTCCTGACATTTAATCCTAGTAAAAATTCCCTGTCTTAGGTCAGTTAGGATCACCACCTTATTTTAAGAATGTGAAATGTCAGAATAATAGTAGAGAAAATGATTTATTTCAGCTTTTATTTCTTTCATCACATTCCCAGTGGGTCAGACGTTTACATACACTCAATTAGTATTTGGTAGCATTGCCTTTAAATTGTTTAACTTGGGTCAAGAGTTTCTGGTAGCCTTCCACAAGCTTCCCACAATAAGTTGGGTGAATTTTGGCCCAGTCCTCCTGACAGAGCTGGTGTAACTGAGTCAGGTTTGTTGGCTTCCTTGCTCGCACACGCTTTTTCAGTTCTGCCCACACATTTTCTTTGACTTTGTTGTCCTTTAGCCATTTTGCCACAACTTTGGAAGTATGCTTGTGGTTATTGTACATTTGGAAGAGTTATTTGCGACCAAGCTTAAATTCCTGACTGATGTCTTGAGATGTTGCTTCAATATATCCACGTAATTTTCCGTTCTCATGAAGCCATCTATCTTGGGAAGTGCACCAGTCACTCCTGCAGCAAAGCGCCCTCACAACATGAAGCTGCCACCCATGTGTTTCACGGTTGGAATGGTGTTCTTCGGCTAGCAGGCCTCCCCCTTTTTCCTCAAAACATAACGATGGTCATTATGGCCAAACAGTTCTATTTTTGTTTCATCATACCGAGGACATTTCTCCAAAAAGTACGATCTTTGTCCCCATTGTCAGTTGCAAACCGTAGTCTGGCTTTTTTATGGCGGTTTTGGAGCAGTGGCTTCTTCCTTGCTGAGCGGCCTTTCAGGTTATGTTTTACTCTCGATATAGATACTTTTGCACCTGTTTCCTCCAGCATCTTCAAGGGTCCATTGCTGTTGCTCTGGGATTGATTTGCACTTTTTGCAGCAAAGTACGTTCATCTCTAGGCGACAGAACACGTCTCCTTCCTGAGCGGTAGGACGGCTGTTCCCATGGTGTTTATTCTCGCGAACTATTGTTTGTACAGATACCTTCAGGCATTCGGAAATTGCTCCCAAGGATGAACCAGACTTGTGGAGGTCTACAATATTTTTCTGCGGCCTATGTAAACTTCTGACCCACTGGTATTGTGATACAGTGAATTATAAGTGAAATAATCTGTCTGTAAAACAATTGTTGGAAAAATTACTTGTGTCATGCACAAACTGGATGTCCTCACCGACTTTTCAGAACTATAGTTTGTTAACAAGAAATGTGTGGAGTGGTTGAAAAATGATTTTTTAATGACTCCAACCTAAGTGTATGTAAACTTCCCACTTCAACTGTATATAGAAACCAAAACGTCTTTCCTGCATGTGACTGCGATTTGAAAATGTCACTTTTTGGCGCTCTGGAAAAAAATGACATCCTCTTAACACGGCTTATAACCCAATTCTGTTTGTGATATCAAAATTCTTACAACATACACAAAAGTATGTGGACACCCATGACTTTCAACATGTCATCATCATAGGATGCCACCAGTTCGTCAAATTTCTGCCCTGCTAGAGCTGCCCCGGTCAACTATAAGTGCTGTTATTGTGAAGTGGAGACATCTAGGAGCAACAACCGCTCCGCTGCGAAGTGGTAGGTCACACAAGCTCACAGAACGGGACCGACGAATGCTGAAGCATGTAGCGTGTACAAAATCGTCTGTCCTCAGTCGCAACACTCACTACCGAGTTCCAAACTGCCTCTGGAAGCAACGTCAGCACAATAACTGTTCGTCGGGAGCTTCATGAAATGGGTTTCCGTGATGGAGCAGCTGCATACAAGTCTAAGATCGCCATGCGCAATGCCAAGCGTCAGCTGGACTGGTGTAAAGCTCTCCCCATTGGACTATGGAGCTGTGGAAACAAGTTCTCTGGAGTGATGAATCATGCTTCACAATCTGGCAGTCCGACAGACGCCAGGAGGACACTACCTGCCCCAATGCATAGTGTCAACTGTAAAGTTTGGTGGAGGAGGAATAATGGTCTGGGGATGTTTTTCATTGTTTGGGCTCGGCCCCTTAGTTCCAGTGAAGGGAAATCTTAACACTACAGCATACAATGACATTGTAGACGATTCTGTGCTTCCAACTTTGTGGTAACAATTTGGGGAAGGCCCTTCTCGTTTCAGCATGACAATTCCCCCGTGCACAAAGCAAGTTCCATACAGAAACGGTTTGTTGAGATCGGAGTGGAAGAAGTTGACTGGCCTGCACAGAGCCTTGACCGCAACCCAATCGAACACCTTTGGGGTGAATTGGAACACAACAGAGAAACAGAAAAGCCCATAGATGTACCTAGTTATATGCTCTATTGGGTAAATAAATTAAACAAGCTCCAGTAGGCTAATCTTTTTGAGTGTGAACTGTATTACTGTACTATATCCTATTATACTGTATGATATGGACTGGAATTATGCACAACTTTCAAACCATGATAAATCAGGAAGAAAACATGCAATTCTGGTGCAGCACATGCGGCATACAAAGTTACAGGTATAGGCTTGCGAATTTAATTGTAATTTTGAAATACAAAAGCCCTATTTGTATAATCAGTAATAGGCTGATGCATACAGTATATACCGTTCATAATATTTCCCCTAATGTTATTAGCCTACCTCCTCTTTCTCTCTATTGTTGCTTCATTCCTTCCTCGGGTTCAACAGTTAAATGAAATCATTTTCTTTGTCATTATCTTCATCATTCTAATGACATCCTTGAATAATATAGGACTAGAATTAGATGCAAAAGGCTTTCACTTCACAAAGATTGAATGGTTATGTGTCTGAATAAATAACTGCTATAGCCTACTGCCATCGCGCGTTCGCTCTTCTTTCAAACACCCCGTGAGTTCTATTGGCTGTTGTATATAACATTCAGTAAACAAGAGCTTGCTTCCCCTCTTCGAATAGTCTATTGGTATAAGCAATTCAAAAAAATAATGTTCAGCAAGCTGTTCTAGTCTAGCTTTTCCTGCATGGGACTCCAAGAGCATGGGACTCCAAGTAATGTTTTTTTGACCTCTACGGGATCGGTGGCCTCCCCTGCGGGACAGTTAAGCTAACATAGCCAAATGTGATTAGCATGAGGTTGTAAGTAACAAAAAAAATCCCAGGACATAGACATATCTGATATGGGCAGAAAACTTAAATTCTTGTTAATCTAACTGCATTGTCCAATTTACAGTAGCTATTACAGTGAAATAATACCATGCTGTTGTTTGAGGAGAGTGCACAATTATGAACTTGAAAATGTGTTAATTAACCAATTAGGCACATTTGGGCAGTCTTGATACAACATTTTGAACAGATATACAATGGTTCATTGGATCAGTCTAAAGCTTTGCACATACATTGATACATCTAAATTGCACCTGGGCTGGAATATTACATTATGGCCTTCCTCTTGCATTTCAAATATGATTGTACAAAAAAAAAAAAAATGTTTTCTTTGTATTATCTTTTACAAGATCTAATGTGTCATTTTCTCCTACATTATTAGACTATGCTGCAGCAAATGTAGGCCTACCTGTCACAATGCTGAGATGGGCAGTCTGTCCCCACCCTCATCCATCATGCAGAGGCCGTAGAAAATGCAGATTTAGACATCGCATATAGTTTAATCATTTCATTTCATGCCATGCTGTTCACATAAATCATTTATTATAATTTACCGGTTTCTCGCAGTTATTTATCCCGGGAAAAGGTAGTGGTAAATCTCGGTAATCGGTTTCCCGCCATTCAACCCTCGTTTACACAGCGTTTCCAACTGGACATTAAAACCAGCATTCATTTACGGACAGTGTTGAATATAGCCAAAATGAGAATAGGCTAAATTGCAATGTCCCTTGCCTCCTGTTTTGCCATTTTAGTATTGTGCACATGTTGCTAGGCAGAAATGTTAGGCATAAATACAAAAGATCTTGCCTATGTTTGAGCAGTCTTTCCCAACTCCAGTCCTGGAGTACCCCTTGGCAGCACACCTTTTTGTTGTAGCCTCTGACTAATTTGTATAAATAAAATGTCACATGAACATATTCAAACCCCCAGTTTTTGGGAAACATAGAAAAGGGGTGGCCAACCCTCTTGGAGAGCTCCCTCTAGGCAGCATATTCTACAGTCCTACAGTATTTTAAAGGGATAGTTCCCCCCCAAATAATTACATATTTACATGTTTGTTTCTTATGGACAAGGAGAGACTGCAATCCATCCTATGGTTAGCCACTGCCACCAACCGTTGATATTATCATTTTCTAACCAAAAACCAATGTAATACCATGTCCCCCAGTTAGCAAACTCTAAATGTCACGCTCCAATAATCTCAAAGTATCTTCAAATCAAGTCATGACATTTTTAAGTGGGGGTTCAACTGTAAAATTATCCTGAATACACCCGACCTGTGATTTCAAAACATGTTTATTCCAAATGAACCACCGGATTCTTCCTTCCACTTGATGGAGAGGCATTTACAGCGTATTGTTTCATCATGGACATCATGGGCGTCATGACAGCAAAGAAACCCAGCTGTCTCCATGACAACAATAAGGTTAGCTGCTTATTTAATTAACACACTTAATCAAAGTAGGCACAGAAAATATATACTGTACTTCACACAATATAATAATAGATTTGATACAGTATATTGCCTCTTCTAGTCCTACTCTTTGTCCTCCTGCTTATAAATACATTGACTCCTGTGGGGGACAACTAACTGTCAGTCCACAAAGCTGTCTCCTAGGACTGGGAAGTGTGAAAGGGACAGAGGGGAGGAATACACATGCCTCCCCTAGCCTTATTTAGTTTGGAACGCCATGTGGTAGGTCTCGAGCTTCCAGCTGCTTTACTTGGAAATGTCCAAGAATAGAGTGAGAAAAAGAGGAGGATGGGGAGGGGTTTAGGGAGAGAGAGAGTGAAGAAGAGGCAGGGTGAAGGCATCGGGATCAGCTGGTTCCATCTGTCAAGGATAGATAAGACACTTGGACTAGCAGAGGTGATATCAGTGGTCCCAGGAATGGAGGCAGCAGAGGAAGGAGAGAGGAGAGAGGGAGGATAGAGGAGGGGATGTGTTAACTGAGCCCTCTCCTTGGTATGAGGGAAGGAGACTGCTATTTACGAGGTAGGTTGGATGATTAGAAGCCAAACAGACAGGTGTGTTGTTACAATATGGGTAGCTCAAAATCCGTGATGACAGGTCACTGAATCTGCACCTGGTACACAAAGACCTTGTTTTCCTAACCATGTCACACAGTAGTACACTGCATACTTGTGAACCACACTGCACAAGGGAAACGTAGATAAAGACTTCATATGTGGACTTCATCATTTGACATTCACTTTCACGCACCGATTAAGATCATTGCCCCAACAGTTTTTCTGCAGTCAGATGACCTAGTGGCCTCATGGGTGGAATGTTATTCATATTTTTCATAATGTCCTAATTAATAAACTTTTTTTTTTTAAATTTTCATGGAAAAAATCTGGTGTTTCTGGTGTGTCTATGTCAAGCAGCTTTGTAATTTATTGGGATGTGAATTAAAAATGTATACATTTCAACTCAATATCTGACATGTCCTGTTTTTTTAAGGCCATAACCATGTGTGTGAGTTGTATACTTTCTGTGTCAAAGTAGATTTGTTTAAGGCTACCAAGAAACACTGTGTGACCCTGATTTTGCACACTGCAGTAAAAAGTTAAGGACAGCCTTTGTGCCTTAAAAAGTTAAGGCACAAAGGCTGTGTTTACAGAGCCACCCTAAGAACCCAATTCTGACTAATCCTTTTTTTCTGTCCACACTCAGTTTTGAATGTGACCCCTATCAAATTTGCGCATTCACACTGATGCAGTCTCTGAAGTAGGACACAGATGCAATACTCAAATCCTGTCATTGTTCCTTTAAATCTGGGGGTAGTTGTCTTGGTACTGGCAGAACATGTGGAAAAAGCAAAAACAAAAGCCACAAAAAAAATCCATCTGGACTGAGGTCGCATATGGAGCGTCAGAATTGTATCAGGTTTCAGATCCACATATGGATGTGGTATAAATCTGAACTGAAAAGATCAGATTCCATGAGGTTGTTTATTTTTTACACATTAGTGAAATGATAAGATAGGTATCAAATATGCCAAATAATTAGCAAAAGATCTGAACTGGGTTGCCTGTGTTAACGCAGCCAAAGTATTGTTGGACAAATTGTCTGTGACAAATTGACTAGTGATGATTCCTATTGTAATTTTGAGGCTGTTTAAATATCTAAATGTATTCAGCTTGGGACTCTGTTGTTGCTGTGTCTGTACAAAACCCTCTGACCAAAGCAATGAATGGTTTCATTTACTGTAATATACAATGAATGTAAAAAACATGAGGAACACCTGGTCTTTCCATGACATAGACTGACTAGGTGAATCCAGGTGAAAGCTATGATTCCTTATTAAGGTCACTTGTTAAATCCACTTCAATCAGTGTAGATGAAGGGAAGGAGACAGGTTAAAGACAGATTTTTAAGCCTTGATACATGGAGTGTGTATGTGTGTCATCCTGAGTGAATAGGCAAGACAAAATATTTAAGTGCCTTTGAACAGGGTATGGTGGTAAGTGACAGGCGCACCGGTTTGTGTGTGTCAAGAACTGCCACACTGCTGGGTTCTTCACACACAAGAGTTTCCCGTGTGTATCAAGAATAGTCCACCACCGAAAGGACATCTAGCCAACATGACACAACTGTGGGAAGCATTGGAGTCAACATGGGCCAGCATCCCTGTGGAACACTTTCGACACCTTGTAGTCCATGCCCCGGCGATTTGAGTGGGTGCAACTCAATATTAGGAAGGTGTTCCTAATGTTTTGTGCACTCAGTGTGTGTCTCTGTGGTCGAATCATGTCATGTCAATCTAAGGATATTATGCCTATTTAAGGCATGTGCAAACTGACTTCTCTTTGTAATATACAGTCATATACAGGTACCTGCCAAAATAAAGTGTCTTAAAAGGGCACTGGGCCGCCAGAACACAGATTCTATAAGTCTATCTGTCTGGAACTTTATTGGAGGGATACCTTTGGTGTTTTGTTGATGGTGGTGGAAAACAAAGTCTCAGGCACCGCTACAGAATCTCCGATAAGTGTTAAAATGGGTTGAGATCTGGTGACTGAGACACACCCACCCTTTAAACCCATAATGCTCCTTTGAGACCTCCCTTTCAAAGTCACTGAGATCTCTTCCAGCCATGGTAGCCAAAATAATGGGAAACTGGTCAACCTAAGCATGATGGGATATTAATTGCTTAATTAACTCAGGAACCACACCTGTGTGGGAAGCACCTGCTTTCTTTTATATATATTTTTTATTTTAATTTGACCCTTTTTTCTCCCCAATTTCGTGGTATCCAATTGTTAGTAGTTACTATCTTGTCTCATTGCTACAACTCCTATACGGGCTCGGGAGAGACGAAGGTCGAAAGCCATGCATCCTCCGAAAAACACAACCCAACCAAGCCGCGCTGCTTCTAAACAGAGCTTCCAACCCAGAAGCCAGCCGCACCAATGTGTCGGAGGATACACCGTGCACCTGGCGATCTGGTTAGCGTGCACTGCGCCCGGCCCGTCACAGGAGTCGCTAGTGCTCGATGAGACAAGGATATCCCTACCGGCCAAACCCTCCCTAACCCGGACGACGCTAGGCCAATTGTGCGTCGCCCCACGGACCTCCCGGTCGCGGCCGGCTGCGACAGAGCCTGGGCTCGAACCCAGAGTCTCTGGTGGCACAGCTAGCACTGCGATACAGTGCCCTAGACCATGGAAGCACCTGCTTTCAATATATACGTTGTATCCCTCATTTACTCAAGTGTTTCCTTTATTTTGGCAGCTACCTGTACAGTACATTCGGAAAGTATTCAGACCCCTTGACTTTATCCACATTTTGCTATGTTTTTAAATAAAACATTTTCCTCATCAATCTACACACAATACCCCACAATGACAATTCAAAAACAGGTTTTTAGAAATTTTAGCACATGTATTAAAAATAAAAAACAGAAATACCTTACTTACATAACTATTCAAACCCTTCGATATGAGACTCAAAATTGAGCTCAGGTGCATCCTGTTTCCATTTATCATCCTTGAGATGTTTCTACAACATAATTGGAGTCCACTTGTGGTAAATTCAATTGATTGGACATGATTTGGAAAGGCACACACCTGTCTATATAAAGGTCCCACGGTTGAAAGTGCAAGTAAGAGCAAAAACCAAGCTATGAGGTCGAAGGAATTGTCCGTAGAGATCCGAGACAGGATTGTGTCAAGGCACAGATTTGGGGAAGGGTACCTGAAAATGTCTGCAGTATTGAAGGTCCCCAAGAACACAGTGACCTCCATCATTCTTAAATGGAAGAAGTTTGGAACCACCAAGACTCTTCCTAGACTGGCCACCCAGCCAAGCTGAGCAATTGGGGGAGAAGGGCCTTGGTCAGGGAGATGACCAAGAACCCGATGATCACTGACAGAGCTCCAGAGTTCCTCTGTGGAGATGGGAGAACCTTCCAGAAGGGCAACTATCTCTGCAGCACTCCACCAACCAGGCTTTTATGGTAGAGTGGCCAGACGGAAGCCACATTCATCAGATTCTCTGGTCTGATGTAACCAATATTTAACTATTTGCCCTGAATGCTAAGTGTCACATCTGGAGGACACCTGGGGAAGTATGGTGGTGGCAGCATCATTCTCTGGGAGACTAGTCAGGATTCGAGGTAAAGACGAAAGGAGCAAAGTACAGAGAGATCCTTGATGAAGACCTGCTTCACCTTCCAACAGGACAACGACCCTAAGCACACAGCCAAGACAATGCAGGAGTGGCTTTGGGACAAATTTCTGAATGTCTTTGGGTAGCCCAGCCAGAGCCTGGACTTGAACCCGATTGAACATCTCTGGAGAGACCTGAAAATAGCGGTGCAATGACGCTCCCCATCCAACCTGACAGAGCTTGAGAGGATCTGCAGAGAATGGGAGAAACTCCCCAAATACAGGTGTGCCAAGCGTGTAGTGTCATACCCAAGAAGATTCCAGGCTGTAATCGCTGCCAAAGGTGCTTCAACAAAGTACTGAGTAAAGTGTCTGAATACCTGTGTAAATTTGATATTTGAGTTTTATTTTAATACAATTTATAAAAAATATTTTTTCTTTGTCATTGTGGGGTATTGTGTGTAGATTGAGAGGGGTAAAAACAATGTAATCCACTTTAACGTAACAAAATCAGGAAAAAGTCAAGGGATCTGAATACTTTCCCAAATGCACTGTATATTTCAGCGTTTCCCCAAGTACTAATCAAAATCAACAAATAAACGGTTAATTGACCACAAAATCAACATTTTACAATGGCCATATCAGTCCCGGACTTGAACTCCATTGAAAACCTGTGGTTTGAATTGAAGAGGGAAGTCCATAAGCACAGACGAAGGATGTCAAGGATCTGGAAATATTCTGCATGGAGGAATGGTCTAAGATCCCTCCCTCCCAAAGTGTTTTCTAATCTCATTAAACATTTTAGAAAAAGGCTCAGTGCCGTTATCCTCGCAAGGGAAGGGTGCTAGAGTATAGAAAACAGGGTTGCCAATAATTCTACTTGTTAAACAAAATCTCTTGCTCTGACCAATATTATTAGTATAAACTAATATAATTTCCCCCTAAAAAATGTGCAATTAATATAGCTCAGTATTTGTATTATTTCTTTTATATTTTATGTAATATGCTATCATATTTATCAAGGCTGCCAATACCTATGGATCTGACTGTAAATAGGACTCGATCACGTTTTAGGGAAGACCCAGATGCAGACAGTGTCGAAGTAACAAAAGTTTATTACTAGAACAGGGAAAGGCATAACAACAGGTCAGGGGCTGGCAGAGGTCAGTAATCCAGATCAGAGTCAAAAGGTACAGAACGGCAGGCAGTCTCAGGGCAGACAGAGGTTAATAATCCAGGGCGGTGTGACAAGGTACAGAACGGCAGGCAGGGTCAGGGCAGGCAGAATAGTCAAAGCCGAGAAAACTAGAAAACAGGAACTGTAGAAAAAGACAGGAGCAAAGGGAAAACAGCTGGTAGGCTTGACGGACAAAACGAACTGGCAACAGACAAACAGAGCACACAGGTATAAATACACTGGGGATAATGGGGAAGATGGGCAACACTTGGAGGGGGGTGGAGACAATTACAAAGACAGGGGAAACAGATCAGGGTGTGAGGCTCTCAGATTTAAGTTTGGGCTAAAGTCCTTATTTTAAATTATTAGATTTGGTCTGGAATTTGATTGTTGCAGTTTGTGCTCTCTCTGTGTTGCGCTTTCATTTGCACTGCAGAATGTTTCAGTGTAGGATGAGTAGTATCATATCCTCACCATTAAAAGGTTTTCCTTTAGTTATCTATTTATCTGATCATTAACTTAATAACTACATAAAACCTGATTTGTTTTTGAATGAATGATCATTTGGTAGTGGTTCCTAAGTCCTGGTCTTTGTCACTGTACGGCTGTGTTTACACAGGCAGCCCAATTCTGATCTGCTGTCCAGTTATTGGCAAAAGAGCTGATCTGAATTTTAAAACGTTTATTTTTATTTTTATCAGAATTGGGCTACCTGAGTAACGGCAGCCTAAGTTACATGTAATCAATGACATATCGACTTGATAGGTGGATCTGATTTGTTTTTCACTTCACACTGTGAATTAGTGTTTCTCTTTGACAGTATGCTCTGTTTACTGTAATCATCTGAAGATACAGTGATAGATGCCTGTTAGTATGTGTGTGTTTGTATCTTTGTGCACTGGAGTCCATGTGAGTTATTTGTAATAAATACATCACATAAGCAGAGGGTGGTACGCTCAGCCGAACGCACCATTAGATGCACACATCTTGCCCTCCAGGCAGTGGCGATTTTAGCATGTAAATCTTGGTGGGGCAAAAAAAAGAAAAAAGTGGGATGCATGCCAGCAAAGCCACTACACAACACAACACTAATACATGAATTGCACTATAACGGTGACAAACAGTGCCCACAAAATGTTAGGGCTTACATAAAGCTGTCCAAACAGCAGTCCAAACATCTTACCACTGCTACACCTGGGTATCAGTGGAGCCTTGTCTGGCAGCGAAACAGTTCATTCAGGCTCATTTACTGCATTTAAAAAAAAACATAGCTGGTATGACTGACTTGCTTAAACAAATGTGGTTTCTAATGTCAATTGAGATGTACAAAATTGGCATAAGGAGACGACAAGTGGATAAGAGGCAACCCGGAATTTCGATTAAGACATTAATGAGCGAGCTAGGACGGACGTAGTCAATATAACTCTATGTTCAGCGCTTTTGAAATGTAAAGCTACAGAAATCAGAACATGGGCCATTACAGTTTTCTCCTTGTACACCAAGTCAGAACCGTAGAATAAATAAAGGAGGCAATATAAGCAGACAATGAAAGATCTTACAATATTCGATGATTACATTTCTCAAAAACAGGTTATAGGCTACATGTGTACCACCAAGTTAGAACAGTAGGCAAAATTAAGAGGAATAAATAGACCAAATTATTAGGGTGTGGCACATGGGCTATTAACATCTTACTACACAACATACAATTAGTATTACTTTCTTAGCTACAGTATACATACCTCCCTGGCATTTTACATAATTTTTGCAGCAGCATACAAGACATTTATGGACTCACCGTGGTGTGCTATGCTCACTTGAACAGAAAGGTGGCACAGCATTTTGTCATCAAAGTCTGTCATTATCTGGTGTTATGGTGCTTTCAAAACAACTGGGAACTCGCATCATGATGACATCATTGATCTTCAGGTCATGGCTCTAGAAAGAGGCCGGATTTACAATTCCGAGTTGGATTACAGTTCAAAATGTATTTTCCCAACCAGAGCTCATTTATTCCCAACTTCCCAGTTGTCTTCAACTCACTGAAGTCAAGTTCTCAAGTCCGAGTTAACAGTTGTTTTGAGCGCAGCACAAATCATGCTTAATTGACAGCCCCAATAATTAAAATAAATAAATAAATTCTGCTAAAAATGTGGCCTCAAAACAGGTGGGCTCTGCCCCACCTGCCCTGAATGACGGGTTGCCACTGCCTCCAGGACACCTACAACACCTGGTGTCACAGGAAGGCCAAGAAGACCTCTGCCAACCGAGTCACGACCTGTTTACCTCACTCAGACGCGGGTAGTACAGGAGCATGGCTCAAATGAACAGACTGGTCAATAGATTCTACCCCCAGACCATCAGGCTGCGGAAAAGCCACCACCAGTCATTACATTTATCATTGTCACAGTTGTAAATATGTATATATTATAATTTTGTATTATTGTTTCATTCACACCTGCACTGTTGGAGATCAGAGCTTAAGTGTTTCACTATACACCTGTGACCCTGTGCAAATGACTAAATAACAAATGAATTTCATCTAAGTATGTGTCAATGTGCTTTAAGGCATCTCAATGTGCAAGTGGATTTGTTTGTGGAAACTTAAGTAATGTATTTTGTATGAGTACCTTAGCTTGTGACTGAATTTCGGACTGTACATTTAGCACTGTGTGTGCGTGTGTGGGGAGGGGTGGTTGTTGACTTTGATCACTTGGTTAACAGACAGAGCTGGTAGCCCACATGCATGTGAGGGAGACGGTACAAATCCCTCCTGCCTCATGCCCAGCCCATTCCACATAGAACACTATTCTAATGTGTGTGTGTGTGTGTGTGTGTGTGTGTGTGTGTGTGTGTGTGTGTGTTAGATCTACTGTTAAGATTCTCAGTTGAACCCTTGCCATAATAAAATGTCCTGGAGACTGCTACTCTTGTCCTTTAGTTAAACATGGGGGATAGGAGGGAACTTAAGGAGGAAAGGGGTAGGCGGTATGACTGAAGTGGAGGTTGTGAGGGATTGAAGTAAGCAGCAAGTGCTTCATGCCCATACTCATAAAGCTGTGTATCAACCATGTATCAGAAAGCCACTCTTCCCTGCAGTTCCATTAACCTGTCTGTTGTCTGTTGCAGCGGAGCCAGCCAACATACTGTAGGGAGAGTCCGTAGAGGGTGAAACAAAGAGGGAAAAAATATCATTATATTTTAATGAGCAGATGTCTTAGGATTGTTTCGCTCATTCTGATTTTCCACAGATGTGATCGAATTTTAAAATGATTTTCTGATATTTTTTTCAGTGGGAAATGGAGTGGAATTGTCGACTGAAGCTGGACTAATGGATACCTGTTTTGGATTTTGATGTTTAAGGCTCATATTATGTTGTTGTGGCCCACACACAAACACGTGTCTTTTTTCAATGACCTTTTTTGGATTGGCTTTTATGAGAGTGATATTAGGTTGCATTTACCATATACCAAACATCATGCAGTATTATATGTACTGTACGCATTTCAATTCACGTTGTCGTTGTGTTCGATGTTGGTTAGGTTTTTCAAAGCCACCATGGTCACCAAATGTTACTGAGACAGTGGTTCTGGCTAGACAGAAGATGGTGACAAAGTGATTGAAAGTGACAAAGTGAGTAATTGATAGGTGGAGTGCCTGCATATTTATATCCGTGTCACGGGGTAACTAGTCATGACTTTGGGAGGATCTTTACCATAGCGGCCAGAGGGGGTCAGTACAAGGAGTTGTTGAATCAGTATTGGGGCCGAGTGGTGGGACATGGCTGTGATTGACTATCAACTCCCCCTGGAGGTGTTTTAAATCTCTGTCATATTGTTCCTGTTGAACCAATGGTTCAAGGAGCAAAGACAAAAAGAAATAGACCCATCTTCCTTCATGACTTCCTGTAAATAATCTATATTTTTATAAATCACATGTAAAGACATTAAATAATGTTGTTTGATTTTGATTATCTATCATGGACCTTTTCAATGCTGTGCGTCCTGTTTATGGATAATTGGTTCTAGACTGAAATGCTAAATGCTAAATGAAAATAAGGTGCTAAAAATGGAACATTTGAGAATCAGGGGACGAGACCCGGCTTCCCTTGTAACCCACCACACAGAGTTAAGGGTTCAAGATCAACCAGAAAGAAAGCTGTTTAGTGCCCACACAGAGAATAGAATACCTAGGTGTCAATCTTCTCTGTCACTGGAAGAGCCCCTCGATATTTGTTTCTGGCACGCCCCTAGCGGTAGTATCAAGGTGGTGACGGCAGACACCACTCACAGGGTGGGGCGCAGTTTACGAAGGAAGAGCAGTAAACGGATAGTGTTTATTTCCTTGAAAAACGTTCTACCCTGCCTTCGAATTGTCACATCCTGGTCCGGACAAACAATATGACCGTGGTGGCATACATCGACCGCCAGTGTGAAGCAGAGTACACCTACTCTCACTATGTGTGGCTCATGTCCCAGGAGTACTGAATGAAGGAGCGGATTGGAGACTCAGATTGAAGTGGTGAACCAGATCTGGGAGAGATAAAAACATCATACCCCTTATGTTTTACACATTTTGTTGTTACAAAGTGGGATTAAAACAGATTTAATTGTCATTTTTTGCCAACGATCTACACAAAATACACCATAATGTCAAATTTGTCTTGTCACCTAAAATCCTCAAAAACTTTTACAGATGCACAATTGAGAGCATCCTGTTGAGCTGTATCACCGCCTGGTAGGCAACTACACTGCCCACAACCGCAGGGCTCTCCAGAGGGTGGTGCGGTCTACACAACGCATCACCGGGGGCAAAGTACCTGCCCTCCAGGTCACCTTCAGCACCCGATGCCACAGGAAGGCCGGGTTGGAGCGAGCGGTCGCATTCGCACTTCGCTCTGCAGGTTGTATAACTTTTTCATTACATTTCATTATAGTACAACGGTTGATTTGTCTAATCTTAGCAATTCTTCTTAGCTAGCTACATAGCCGTCCTTGTATCAGAGATAATTGCATAATTATCGTATTTCGTCGCCCTAACGTAGCCTTCACTGCTATTCGCCCAGGAGCTAGCAACGCTAGCTAACGCACACAGATTAGCATCACTGTAGTGCTATTCACTCAACTGAACGACTTGATTAGTCTAGTGTTAGCTAGCTACATAGCTGTCTTTGTTTCCAAGATAATTGTGTAGTTTAGTGTGTGTAGCCTTGGAGTGATTATCTTAATTCACTGAGGTTCGCTAGCCAGCTATTTGTCGTCCTTAACGTAGGAGACTCTGCTAGCTAGCCAACAGCTAACAGCTAACAGCTAGCCAACGTCTACTGTTTCGAATTCAACAACCCGGTCAGGTAGTATCACATTTTCATTTCATTTCATTACAGTACAACGGTTTGATTTGTTTGATCGTAGCTAGCTACATAGCTAGCTACATAGCCGTCTTTGTTTCAAAGATAATTGTGTAGTCTAGAGCGATTTCCTAGGTTAGCTAGCCAGCTATTGTCGTTCTTTTAACGCAACGTAAAGTAAACATCACTGCTAGCTAGCCAGCTAGCCCCGAATAGTAGCACTGTAGAAACTATTACACTCAACGGAACGACTTGATTAGTGTAGTGTCAACAACGCAGCTACTGCCAGCTAGCCTACTTTAGCAGTACTGTATCATTTTAATCATTTTAGTCAATAAGATTCTTGCTACGTAAGCTTAACTTTCTGAACATTCGAGACGTGTAGTCCACTTGTCATTCCAATCTCCTTGCATTAGCGTAGCCTTTTCTGTAGCCTGTCAACTATGTGTCTGTCTATCCCTGTTCTCTCCTCTCTGCACAGACCATACAAACGCTCCACACCGCGTGGCCGCGACCACCCTAATCTGGTGGTCCCAGCGCGTACGACCCACGTGGAGTTCCAGGTCTCCGGTAGCCTCTGGAACTGCCGATCTGCGGCCAACAAGGCAGAGTTCATCTCAGCCTATGCCTCCCTCCAGTCCCTTGACTTCTTGGCACTGACGGAAACATGGATCACCACAGATAACACTGCTACTCCTACTGCTCTCTCCTCGTCCGCCCACGTGTTCTCGCACACCCCGAGAGCTTCTGGTCAGCGGGGTGGTGGCACCGGGATCCTCATCTCTCCCAAGTGGTCTTTCTCTCTTTCTCCCCTTACCCATCTGTCTATCGCCTCCTTTGAATTCCATGCTGTCACAGTTACCAGCCCTTTCAAGCTTAACATCCTTATCATTTATCGCCCTCCAGGTTCCCTCGGAGAGTTCATCAATGAGCTTGATGCCTTGATAAGCTCCTTTCCTGAGGACGGCTCACCTCTCACAGTTCTGGGCGACTTTAACCTCCCCACGTCTACCTTTGACTCATTCCTCTCTGCCTCCTTCTTTCCACTCCTCTCCTCTTTTGACCTCACCCTCTCACCTTCCCCCTACTCACAAGGCAGGCAATACGCTTGACCTCATCTTTACTAGATGCTGTTCTTCCACTAACCTCATTGCAACTCCCCTCCAAGTCGCCGACCACTACCTTGTATCCTTTTCCCTCTCGCTCTCATCCAACACTTCCCACACTGCCCCTACTCGGATGGTATCGCGCCGTCCCAACCTTCGCTCTCTCTCCCCGCTACTCTCTCCTCTTCCATCCTATCATCTCTTCCCTCTGCTCAAACTTTCTCCAACCTATCTCCTGATTCTGCCTCCTCAACCCTCCTCTCCTCCCTTACTGCATCCTTTGACTCTCCATGTCCCCTATCCTCCAGGCCGGCTCGGTCCTCCCCTCCCGCTCCGTGGCTCGACGACTCATTGCGAGCTCACAGAACAGGGCTCCGGGCAGCCGAGCGGAAATGGAGGAAAACTCGCCTCCCTGCGGACCTGGCATCCTTTCACTCCCTCCTCTCTACATTTTCCTCCTCTGTCTCTGCTGCTAAAGCCACTTTCTACCATTCTAAATTCCAAGCATCTGCCTCTAACCCTAGGAAGCTCTTTGCCACCTTCTCCTCCCTCCTGAATCCCCCCTCCTCCCTCTCTGCAGATGACTTCGTCAACCATTTTGAAAAGAAGGTCGACGACATCCGATCCTCGTTTGCTAAGTCAAACGACACCGCTGGTTCTGCTCACACTGCCCTACCCTATGCTCTGACCTCTTTCTCCCCTCTCTCCAGATGAAATCTGCGTCTTGTGACGGCCGGCCGCCCAACAACCTGCCCGCTTGACCCTATCCCCTCCTCTCTTCTCCAGACCATTTCCGGAGACCTTCTCCCTTACCTCACCTCGCTCATCAACTCATCCCTGACCGCTGGCTACGTCCCTCCCGTCTTCAAGAGAGCGAGAGTTGCACCCCTTCTGAAAAAACCTACACTCGATCCCTCCGATGTCAACAACTACAGACCAGTATCCCTTCTCTCTTTTCTCTCCAAAACTCTTGAGCGTGCCGTCCTTGGCCAGCTCTACCGCTATCTCTCTCAGAATGACCTTCTTGATCCAAATCAGTCAGGTTTCAAGACTAGTCATTCAACTGAGACTGCTCTTCTCTGTATCACGGAGGCGCTCCGCACTGCTAAAGCTAACTCTCTCTCCTCTGCTCTCATCCTTCTAGACCTATCGGCTGCCTTCGATACTGTGAACCACCAGATCCTCCTCTCCACCCTCTCCGAGTTGGGCATCTCCGGCGCGGCCCACGCTTGGATTGCGTCCTACCTGACAGGTCGCTCCTACCAGGTGGCGTGGCGAGAATCTGTCTCCTCACCACGCGCTCTCACCACTGGTGTCCCCCAGGGCTCTGTTCTAGGCCCTCTCTTATTCTCGCTATACACCAAGTCACTTGGCTCTGTCATAACCTCACATGGTCTCTCCTATCATTGCTATGCAGACGACACACAATTAATCTTCTCCTTTCCCCCTTCTGATTACCAGGTGGCGAATCGCATCTCTGCATGTCTGGCAGACATATCAGTGTGGATGACGGATCACCACCTCAAGCTGAACCTCAGCAAGACGGAGCTCCTCTTCCTCCCGGGGAAGGACTGCCCGTTCCATGAACTCGCCATCACGGTTGACAACTCCATTGTGTCCTCCTCCCAGAGCGCTAAGAACCTTGGCGTGATCCTGGACAACACCCTGACGTTCTCAACTAACATCAAGGCGGTGTCCCGTTCCTGTAGGTTCATGCTCTACAACATCCGCAGAGTACGACCCTGCCTCACACAGGAAGCGGCGCAGGTCCTAATCCAGGCACTTGTCATCTCCCGTCTTGATTACTGCAACTCGCTGTTGGCTGGGCTCCCTGCCTGTGCCATTAAACCCCTACAACTCATCCAGAACGCCGCAGCCCGTCTGGTGTTCAACCTTCCCAAGTTCTCTCACGTCACCCCGCTCCTCCGCTCTCTCCACTGGCTTCCAGTTGAAGCTCGCATCCGCTACAAGACCATGGTGCTTGCCTACGGAGCTGTGAGGGGAACGGCACCTCAGTACCTCCAGGCTCTGATCAGGCCCTACACCCAAACAAGGGCACTGCGTTCATCCACCTCTGGCCTGCTCGCCTCCCTACCACTGAGGAAGTACAGTTCCCGCTCAGCCCAGTCAAAACTGTTCGCTGCTCTGGCCCCCCAATGGTGGAACAAACTCCCTCACGACGCCAGGACAGCGGAGTCAATCACCACCTTCCGGAGACACCTGAAACCCCACCTCTTCAAGGAATACCTAGGATAGGGTAAGTAAGGGTAAGTAATCCTTCTCACCCCCCCCCCTTCTCCCCCCAAAAAAAGATTTAGATGCAAGTGGCTGTTCCACTGGATGTCATAAGGTGTATGCACCAATTTGTAAGTCGCTCTGGATAAGAGCGCCTGCTAAATGACTTAAATGTAAATGTAAAAATAATCAAGGACAACAACCACCCGAGCCACTGCCTGTTCACCCCGCTATGATCCAGAAGGTGAGGTTAGTACATGTGCATCAAAACTGGGACCAAGATAGACATCACTGCCCTATATACATAGACTTTAAATCACTGGCCACTTTAATAAATGGAACACTAGTCACTTTAATAATGTTTACATATCTTGCATTACTCATCATTGTCACAACAGATTTCCTCCTCTTCGTCTGAAGAAGAGGTGTAGTATGGATCGGACCAAGATGCGGCGTGGTAAGTGTTCATGATGTTTAATTTTAAAGACAAACTGAACACTAAAATACAAAAACGTAACGTGAATAACCGAAACCAAAAACAGTACCGTGTGGTGAACAAACACAGACACAGAAACAATCACCCACAAAATACCCAAAGAACATGGCTGCCTAAATATGGTTCCCAATCAGAGACAACGATAAACACCTGCCTCTAATTGAGAACCAATCTAGGCAACCATACACTTACATAAACACCTAGACTAGAAAACACCCCATAAACCTACAAAAACCCCTAGACCAGACAAAACACATAAATCCCCCATGTCACATCCTGACCTAACCAAAATAATAAAGAAAACAAAGATAACTAAGGCCAGGGCGTGACAATCATCTCATATGTATATACTGTATTCTATACATGCTCATCCATTTATATATTCTTCAGTTAGATTTGTGTGTTTTAGATATTTGTTGTGAAATTGTTAGATATTACTTGTTAGATATTGCTGCACTGTCTTAACTAGAAGCACAAGCATTTCGCTACACTCGCAATAACATCTGCTAAACACGTGTATGTGACAAATTACATTTGATTTGATTTGGAAAGCAGACTGAACCTGGTTTTTCTTTTGGACTTTGCTCTATTCCTTTCCTTTTTATCCTAAACAAACTCCCTAGTCCTTGCCGTTGAAAAGCATAGCCATAACGTGATGCAGCCAAAATATGAAGAGTTGTACTCAGCGATGTGCTTCGTTGGATTTGCCCCAAACATAATGCTTTATATTCAGGACAAAAACGTCATTTCTTTGACACATTTGTGCCTTATTGCAAACAGGATGCATGTTTTGGAATATTTGTATTCTGTACAAGATTCCTTCTTTTCACTCTTTCATTTAGGTTATTATTGTGGAGTAACTACAATGCTGAACCATACTCCGTATTCTCCTATCACAGCCATTAAATTCTGTCAGTGTTTTAAAGTCACCATTGGCTTGTAAATTCTGTAAGTGTTTTAAAGCCACCATCCCTGAGCCATTTCCTTCCAATCAGTCACCTGAGTAGTGACTGGGTGTATTGATACACCATCTAAAGTGTAATTAATAACTTCCCCATGCTCAAAGAGATATTCAGTTGGTGCCCTTTTTTGCGAAGCATTGGAAAACCTCTCTAGTCTTTGTTATTGAATCTGTGCTTGAAATTCACTGCTCGCCAGATAATGAATTGTATGTGTGGGGTACAAAAACAAAAATTAAGAATGGGAAGCATAGAAATAGAGCACATAGAACATGTTTCACATTTCTATGTGAATTTGGTTGGTCAGCCAAAAAGTTAAATATTGCAGCTTTAAGATAATGTTTTGTCCTGAAGTGATTTAGGCTTGCCATAACAAAGGGGGTGAATACTTATCAAGCCATTATTCCACGTTGACATTATGAGGTTTTTTGTGTAGATCAGTGGCACAAAGTCTAAATGTAATCCATTTTAAATGCAGGCTGGAACACAACAAAATGTGGAAAAAGTCAAGTGGTCTGAATACTTTCTGAAGGCACTGTACATCTCATTCATATTCTCAAAGAACTGGGGTTACGAAAGTAACCTTAAGTTTCTCACCCTGGTTCAATAACTAGGAATACCAAAAGGTATCTAGTGGATGGCCTGTCAAACGACCTGCCTCATTTTGAACCTTTAATGACAATTAGCTTAATTTCCCTTTTACTTCAGGAAAAATACAACAGCTGTGTGTTACATTTTTGTAATTTATCTAAATTGAAATGGCGATGGTGAGGAGTTTAATGACGTAATGGCCACCACTAGAAAGCCAGTCAATGACGAGGAATGTACCGAGCTAATGAAAAACGCCGACCTTAACAAAGACAACAGGATTGATTTGGATGGTAAGACACACACGTACTCATACACAAGCTCAATTTTCTCCAATGGAAAAAACATTCACATTAATGTATGTGCTTATGAAACAGAAACTGGTAGATGACTAATGGTCAATAAATAATAACATAAACTTTGACTAGTGATTGGTTTGGAATTAACGGGCAAATTTGGGCACGCAGTCTGTGGGTAAATCATTTGACTGGAAACACATACTGACACACACACACACAGACTATTGTTGACATATTATGTTGAAGATTTAATCATGTTATAGCACAAACAAGCAGGTGCACTATGGTAATGTGTGTAGGCAAGTTTATTTGTATTAATTATTATTAATGAACACATGTCATGACTCAACTCCCACTGTTCTGGGTTTCTCTACTACTAATATTCAAAAGAGAATACAGTGTTGAGGTCTGGGATCACGTAAGTACCACATCGAGACATAACATATCCAATCATAAACATGAAAATGCTTATAAGACATTCATCCTCTGGTGACTGGACACATACAGGGTTATGGGGGAGTTACTATATATCATTGGGTTGTGGTTCCCAAGTGGTGCAGCGGTCGAAGGCACTGCAGCTCAGTGCATGAGGTGTAATTACAGTCCCCCGGTTCAAATCCAGGCTGTATTACATCCAGCCGTGATGGGGAGTCCCATAGGATGGTGCACAATTGGCCCAGTGTTGTATGGGCTGGGTATGCTGGCATTGTAAATAAGAATGTGTTCTTAACTGACTTGCCTAGTTAAATAAAAGTTCAATTAAAAATATATATTTAAAAAAATATATGATACAGTGGGTGCTTTGCTGTTGCTGAGAAAAGGAAAAACGGATTGGCTTAAGTGGGAGAGGATCAAATTAACCATTTTTTCTGTGTTCCATAATTGCTGAAAATGAACAAGACCAACATTCCTTTGTGACCCTTTCCATTTGTCACTTCTGCTTGAAGAAAACAACAACTATGTTTCTAAATAAAAAATGAAATACACACCCTCTTGAGCAAAGAGTACCCAAAAACACTACAGGAGAGTGAAAAGGGCGTTTGATAAAAGACAATACATGGAGGTTCTTCACCCTATCCTAGACACTGACCTTTTCAGTCATGTTGACTCTGTGGCTATACATATCTGCCCAACCCTTATAAGACGAAGGCTCTTCCCCTCCCTGCCACCGAACACTTCCCACCCAGCTGCCCCCTTACACCTGCTCCCTCAAGAAATGCTACACCCCTCCCACTGTGTCTCTCCCCTCGCCCTTCTTGCGTGACAACCCTTTGCAGAGTGCTTTCAAAATAAACCTACTCTCATCTTTAATGTATGTTTCCAACGCCTTGTCATGTTGTTAGAGTAGACTGGATCATTGTCTACAATTTATCTGTTGATCTGTGTGTCTGTCTTCAGAAACTATCTGTCACGTTCAGTTTTGGTTTTACCTTGAAAATGTGCCTAAACAGGACTTTGCCAAACATAATGTGCCACCATCACTCTAATGACTGCCTCGGCTGGTTCACTAACTACTTCTCAGATAGAGTTCAGTGTGTTAAATCGGAGAGCCTTTTGTCCGGGCCTCTGGCAGTCTCTATGTGGGTGCCATAGGGTTAAATGCTCGGGCCGACTCTTTTCTCTGTCTATATCAATGATGTTGCTCTATACGCAGACGAAACCATTCTGTATACATCTGGCCCTTCTTTTGACACTGTGTTAATAAACCTACAAACAAGCTTCAATGCCAAACAACACTCCTTCCGTGGCCTCCAACTGCTCTTAAACGCTAGTAAAACTAAATGCATGCTCTTCAACAGATCGCTGCCCGCACCCGCCCGCCCGCCGAGCATCACTCCTCTGGACGGTTCTGACTTAGAATATGTGGACAACAATAAATACCTAGGTGTCTGGCTAGACTGTAAACTCTACTTCCAGACTCATATTAAGCATCTCCAATCCAAAATTAAATCTATAATCGGCTTCCTATTTCACAACAAAGCCTCCTTCACTCATGCTGCCAAACATACCCTCGTAAAACTGACTATCCTGCTGATCCTTAACTTCGGCGATGTCATTTACAAAATAGCCTCCAACACTCTACTCAGCAAATTGCGTGCAGTCTATCACAGTGCCATCCATTTTGTCACCAAAGCCCCATATACTACCCACCATTGCGACTTGTTTGCTCTTGTTGGCTGGTCCTCGATACATATTCGTCGCCAAACCCATTGGCTCCAGGTCAACTATAATTCTTTGCTCGGTAAAGCTCCGCCTTATCTCAGCTCACTGGTCACCATAGCAACACCCACCAATAGCACGCACTCCAGCAGGTATATTTCACTGGTCATCCCCAAAGCCAACACCTCTTTGGCCGCCTTTCCTTCCAGTTCTCTGCTGCCAGTGACTGGAAAGAATTGCAAAAATCACTAACTTCAAGCATTGGCTGTCAGAACAGCTTACCGATCGCTGCAGCTGTACACAGCCCATCTGTAAATAGCCCATCCAACCAACTACCTACCACATCCCCATATATTTTTTTTTTCTGCTCTTTTGCACACCAGTATTTCTACTTGCACATCCTCATCTGCACATCTATCACTCCAGTGTTAATTGCTAAATTGTAATTATTTCGCCACTATGGCCTATTTATTGCCTTACCTCCCTACTTCATTTGCACACACTGTATACAGATTTTTTTGTGTGTTATTGACTGTATGTTTATTTATCCCATGTGTAACTCTGTGTTGTTGTTTTGCTTTATCATGGCCAGGTCGCAGTTATAAATGAGAACTTGTTCTCAACTGGCCTACTTGGTTAAATAAAATAAAATAAAACAATAAATAAAACATTCCACTTTGTGAAAGAGAAATAGGTGTACAATATGAGGTAAAGGAGCATGCAAAGTCAAAAAAAGAAAAGAGGACTAAAATAAAGACAGTAGGCACAGAAAACTTTCAAAGGCCTCTAACTGCGTATATAATGCAACATGCGATAGCAATGATCTTCTCATCACTTGATGGATGTCATCCCATGATAATCAAAAAAAGAGCTCTCAGCACTCAACAGCAACAAGAATGCTCTGACAACGCTCTGTCTCCATGAAGAGGTCCCGAGGATGCAAATACCAGATCAGTACAGTAAGATGCCCTCCCCTAGGGCTCTGACAACGCTCTGTCTCCATGAAGAGGTCCCGAGGATGCAAATACCAGATCAGTACAGTAAGATGCCCTCCCCTCGGGCTCTGACAACGCTGCCAGATGCAACAGCTTATCTTGAAGGCGTCTGGAATAAAAACCTAGAGTTTTTAAATGTGTAGCTAGTAGCACCTAACCAAATCCTTCTAGTGGAAGATATCCTCCACTCACTGAGTATATAGCCCTTAACCCCCCCACCACTAACAACATGACATCCCCTTCTACCTCGAGTAACTGCTCATCATAATATTCCCATATCCCACCCCTCCTCCTCCCTATCCAACCCCAGGAATCGCAGGAAAGTTCTACCATACAAGGAGAGTCATGTCTTGAGTGGATGGCCTGTTAATTGGATATGATACTGTGATTAAAGGCGGGCTCCCCGTACAACCAAACATCATCTGCTATTCAGGGCACAGCCAGCTTCCAGCTCTGCAAGCACTTTTCCACAGGGTTAGGGTTTCACACCCAGAATGAAACACCATCCCACAGCCACAATCCACTCTGGGCCCAACCTTCTTTATCAGCAATACAGAGTTTACAGTGGGTATGAAAACTGTCAATCCCCATATTTGCTTGAACTCACAAGTGCATGCTTGAAGATCAACTACACATTGTTTTAGAAATGACGTTTCAGAATGGACTATTTTCAGATATTGCTTAAAAGGGCTGGCTTTGTTCCCTTCTGGAAATGTGTAAAAGAAGATGTAATGTTGTTACTTTGAGAGTGGGACCAGAGAGACCAGAATTTGTTTTGGTTGATGAGCAAAAACATTGTCTGACAGGGAATACCAAGACCTACTGTTACAGGGTAGCCTAGTGGTTAGAGCATTGGACTCATAACGGGAAGGTTTGCAAGTTCAAATCCCAAGCTGACAAGGTACAAATCTGTCTTTCTGCCCCTGAACAGGCAGTTAACCCACTGTTCCTAGGCTGTCATTGAAAATAAGAATTTGTTCTTAACTGACTTGCCTAGTTAAATGAAGGTTAAATACAAAAACATGCAGGTACCTTAAACCTGCTGCACTTACAATCACAAGACAAATGTTGCCTTTCAATAGTGACATGTACCTGAAACCTTTCTTATAGCTACGTTTACTCCGTAAATGAAATGTTTGCATCACTGTCCACTCCAGATTTCGATTGGCTTTTGGGGGCCTCAGAACCCTGCAAGTTCAAGATTCTAAATCTGTAGTCCTGTGATCACGCGGGGGTGTGTCTTAAGTGACCCGTTTAAAGTGTGTCTGAACTCTCATTTGAGGTTTAATCTTTCTGTAGGGGTGCACACGGATTGACCACTCCTTTGGGATTTATTTCTGTGGGTATTTGGGGGAAAGCTCATTCGCAACCATGGTAAGACCAATCATTTGGGATTTATTTCTGTGGGTATTTGGGGGAAAGCTCATTCGCAACCATGGTAAGACCAATCATTTGGGATTTATTTCTCTGGGTATTTGGGGGAAAGCTCATTCGCAACCATGGTAAGACCAATCATTTGGGATTTATTTCTCTGGGTATTTGGGGGAAAGCTCATTTGCAACCATGGTAAGACCAATCATTTGGGATTTATTTCTCTGGGTATTTGGGGGAAAGCTCATTCGCAACCATGGTAAGACCAATCATTTGGGATTTATTTCTCTGGGTATTTGGGGGAAAGCTCATTCGCAACCATGGTAAGACCAATCATTTGGGATTTATTTCTGTGGGTATTTGGGGGAAAGCTCATTCACAACCATGGTAAGACCAATCATTTGGGATTTATTTCTGTGGGTATTTGGGGGAAAGCTCATTCGCAACCATGGTAAGACCAATCATTTGGGATTTATTTCTGTGGGTATTTGGGGGAAAGCTCATTCACAACCATGGTAAGACCAATCATTTGAACACACAATCACATGAATAAAAGCATAGTAAACAGCGAGTTTGTATAGGGTTACATTTACAAGTTACATTTGGATGGGCAATTAAGATGATTAATTAGCCTAATTTGGAAATCATTTTTTTGGACCATCATTTTGACACTGTATTGTCTCTTGCAGTCATGTTTACTATTTCATAAAGTGTAAGGTATAAAACGATTAAAACAGCAGTCATTTCCTTAGACCATGATTATCAGGATCTCATCTTGATGAATACTAATCACCAACTTGTTTAATTAACCAAATAATATTGAGTGTTTATAGCAGTATTTCTCGAGCATGACTTTAGGGAAGTGATGCATGTTCCGCAGGCTAGATAGGCTATGGGTTTATGGGTGCTTATTGAGTACGTAGATACCGAGTATCAGACTGTCACACGACCTAAAAGGTCCGGGAGCAAAGCTGTCCGGGTGCGGATTGTGTTAAGGCGACAAATTCCTTCTGGAATGTATATCCGTATGGCCATATACAGGGGGGTAATGTGTTGAGCCTTAAATAGCATGGCACATTTGTCAGTAGGCCTATAGGCTAAGGCTAACCCTTTTGTGGGGATACCTTTGTGAATGTCAATACGACAAAAATACACTCATCTGATAACATCACTGTTGCCCCACCCAAAAAAATATAGATATAATTGACCATTTGAGAAATTGTCACTAATACCTGACAAATGTGGCGCTGTTTTCCTCTAGACTGATGCACAACAGGAGGCCCGCTCATTCTTGAGCGAGGAGATGCTTAACGGTGAGTAGATCCATCGCAAAACCATGTTGCCGTTCATTAATAACTGGCAGGTCTAATGAATACAATAATTAGTGTCCCGATACGTATCATCATTCCAGAATTCAAGGCTGCCTTCGACATGTTCGACACCGACGGTGGCGGCGATATCAGTACCAAGGAGTTGGGTCAGGTCATGAGGATGTTGGGCCAGAACCCGACAAGAGAGGAGTTGGATGAAATCATTGAGGAGGTCGATGAGGATGGTGAGCAACGGCTGAGTCTAAAATATACTATATATTAACCTACATTAATGTATGTAAGCTATATAGTTTAAATTGCACGTGTGAAGTTTGGCGCGTAATTAGGCTACTTTTGGGTAACTATGCCCATGTTATGCTCAGGTGACCGAAGCATGATTACATACCTCTTCATATTGTTGTACTTACCTGTTATTTTCGAGCTTGATGCATAATCGATCGGAAACTTCACCTTAGGCAGCGGCACCATCGACTTCGAGGAGTTCTTGGTCATGATGGTGAGGCTCTTAAAGGAGGACCAGGCCGGAAAGTCTGAGGAAGAGTTGGCGGAATGTTTCCGTGTGTTCGACAAGTATGTCACCTGTTTTAGCGGTTACGTTTTACAGTTTACCTTGTGTACAATTAGAGTCAGCGTTCATATGTCGACAGGTTGTTAAACTCCAATGTGTGTTGCTTACGCAGGAATGCCGACGGCTACATCGACAGAGAAGAGTTCGCCATCATCATCCGCAGCACAGGCGAGCAAATCTCAGAGGAGGAGATTGATGAGCTGCTGAAGGATGGAGACAAGAACGCTGATGGCATGCTGGACTTTGATGGTATGACAAAGCCATGATGCCTTTGATAATAATAATGGTGATGCTGATTGGACAATTAGCCAACATATTGACCAGCATTTTCATTTTTATTTATTTACTTTATTTCACCTTTATTTAACCAGGTAGGCTAGTTGAGAACAAGTTCTCATTTACAACTGCGACCTGGCCAAGATAAAGCAAAGCAGTTCGACACATACAACAACACAGAGTTACACATGGAATAAACAAAACATACAGTCAATAACACAATAGAAAAAAAGTATATATGCAGTGTGTGCAAATGAGGTAACATAAGGGAGGTAAGGCAATAAAATAGGCCATAGTGGCGAGGTAATTACGATATAGCAATTAAACACTGGAGTGATGTGCAGAAGATGAATGTGCAAGTAGAAATACTGGGGTGCAAAGGAGCAAAATAAATAAATAAATACAGTGTGGGGATGAGGTAGTTGGACGGGCTATTTACAGGTGAGCTATGTACAGATGCAATGATCTGTGAGCTGCTCTGACAGCTGGTGCTTGAAGTTAGATAATGTGTTAGATAATGAATGTTAGGCGTGTTATTGACCATGAATTACATCACCGTGATTTAAATTACAATTTTCACAATGGATTTGCCACTCTTTTTCAGAATTCCTCAAGATGATGGAAAATGTGCAGTAAAAGAGAGACTCAAGGACATTCCTCCTCCCTTTGACCCCCTGCTGACCCATCCTGATCCTCTTTTGACCCACTGCAATTCTCCCTCACTCTTCGCCCCTTACTGGTCCATTGCCTATGTTCGTCCACCTCGATTAAACTAAACCTCTTCAACAGACAGGCACCTGGTGGGGGTAACCAGGGCTTTTGAACCCCTCTTGCATGTGATTATGATGCCCCATTGACGCCAATCTGCTGCTGTTCCCCCAAATCTGGAGGGAAAAGCCAGGATGTGAAATTCACTGCAACATCACATAATGGGTCAGTGGATCACTTACCACCTTAACACCCTCAAGCTGGGAGTTCAGTCTAGATGTAGTCTAGATGGGCAGCTTGGGATAGCTGCTTAGACCAAGGCCAACTGTTGCCACTTCACTGTAATAACAAACTAAGATAATAAATGAATAAACACATGCTCACTGGTAGTTGGCCTGACATAATTATGGTCTGTACGCTATTTTCTTGAATAAAATAAAAAAATATTTTATATATATATATTTTTTCCCATTTTTCTTTGACCCACACAGCCATAAGGCATAACAGATTAGACAGCAGTAAAGCTAGATCAGGCATATTTACTTATGGCAAAACACACATTTAAAAAACTAATATTATGAAATGATATGCCACCCGGAAGTTTAAATTCTTCATCATTATACAAACTGAACTTCAGGTAATCATATTAATCCCTATGAAAATAGATTACTGATACAGTGGGTTAAGGAACAAAGGACAAACATCAACATTTTCTCTATGTCAAATTCATAATTTCCAGCACAATCCCAACATCGACACGTGAAAATGACCAGTTTCAATGTAAAGATAAAGATACAGTAAGTTTCCAATGACATCATCGGCCAATTAGTAGGCAATGCCTACTCAAAATTGGTTAAAAGCACACCGATAATGTCATTGTAAACACTTACACTGCCTTCAGAAAGTATTCACATCCCTTGACTTTTTCCACGTGTTGTTGTGTTGCAACCTGAATTTAAAATGGATTAAATGTCAATTTTTTTTGTCACTGCCTACACACTATACTCCCTATAATGTCAACGTGGAATTATGTTTTTAGAAATGTTTACAAATGAATTAAAAACGAAAAGCTTGAGTCAATAAGTATTCAGGCAAGCCTAAATAAGGCAAGCCTAAATAAGTTCAGGAGAAAACTGTGCTTAACAAGTCACATAAGTTGCATGGACTCACTCTGTGTGTAATAATAATAATATAATAATAATAATAATAGTGTTTAACATGATTTTTGAATGACTACATTTCTGTACCTCACACACACAATTATCTGTTTAGTAGTACATTTCAAACACATATTCAACCAACGCCTCGCAAAGGACACCTACAGTTGAAGTGGGAAGTTTACATACACTTAGGTTGGAGTTATTAAAACTAATTTTTCAACCAATCCACAAATGTCTTGTTAACAAACTATAGTTTTGGCAAGTCGGTTAGGACATCTGCTTTGTGCATGATACAAGTAATTTTTCCAACAATTGTTTACAGACAGATTATTTCACTTATAATTAACTGTATCACAATTCCAGTGGGTCAGAAGTTTACATACACGAAGTGTATGGAAAATTACAGAAAATTATGTCATGGCTTTAGAAGATTCTGATAGGCTAATTGACATAATTTGAGACAATTGGAGGTGTACCTGTGGATGTATTTCAAGGCCGACCTTCAAACTCAGTGCCTCTTTGTTGACATCATGGTAAAATCAAAAGAAATCAGCCAAGACCTCAGAAAAAAATTGTAAACCTCCACAAGTCTGGTTGATACTTAACTATATATGCTGTTCCATAGGTAAACAATAGTACGCAAGTATAAACACCATGGGGCCATGCAGCCGTCATACCGCTCAGGAAGGAGACGCATTCTGTCTCCTCGAGATGAACGTACTTTGTTGCCAAAAGTGCAAATCAATCCCAGAACAGCAAAGGACCTTGTGAAGATGCTGGAGGAAACAGGTACAAAATCATCTATATCCACAGTAAAATGAGTCCTATATCGACATCACCTGAAAGGCCGCTCAGCAAGGAAGAAGCCACTGCTCCAAAACCCGCCATAAAAAAGCAAGACTATGGTTTGCAGCTGCACATGGGGACAAAGATCCTACTTTTTGTAGAAAGGTCCTCTGGTCTGATGAAACAAAAATAGAACTGTTTGACCATAATGACCATCGTTATGTTTGGAGGAAAAAGGGGAGGCTTGTTAGCCGAAGAACGCCATCCCAACCGTGAAGCACGGGGGTGGCAGCATCATGTTGTGGGGGTGCTTTGCTGCAGGAGGGACTGGTGCACTTCACAAAATAGATGGCATCATGAGAACGGAAAATTATGTGGATATATTGAAGCAACATCTCAAGACATCAGTCACGAAGTTAAAGCTTGGTTGCAAATAGGTCTTCCAAATGGACAAAGACCCCAAGAATACTTCCAAAGTTGAAGCAAAATGGCTTAAGGACAACAAAGTCAAGGTATTGGAGTGGTCATCACAAAGCCCTGACCTCAACCCTATAGGAAATATGTGAGCTGAACTGAAAAAGTGTGTGCGAGCAAGGAGGCCATCAAACATGACTCAGTTACACCAGCTGTCAGGAGAATGGGCCAAAATTCACCCAACTTATTGTGGGAAGCTTGTGGAAGGCTACCCAAAACATTTGACCCGAGTTAAACAATATAAAGGCAATGCTACCAAATACTAATTGAGTGTATGTAAACTTCTGACCCACTGGGAATGTGATGAAAGAAATAATAGCTGAATTAAATCACTCTACTATTATTCTGACATTTCACGTTATTAAAATAAAGTGGTGATCCTAACTGACCTAAGACGGGGAATTTTTACTAGGATTAAATGTCAGGAATTGTGAAACTGAGTTTAAATATCTTTGCCTGAAATGTATGTAATCTTCTGACTTCAACTATACATGGAATAACATGGAATAAGTCAATGATATTACTTTCCTATTTTTTAATACAAAACATTGAAACGCACCATTTTTCCATATGTTGATGTTGGGTTGGTGCTGGAGATGAATATGACATTGGAAAATGTTGAAATGTACCTTTAAGGCTCGCACACATCACACCTCATTTCGATCCAGCGTTCATCTGCCGATCGTTCAGCGCGCTGTGTTTTAAGGACCACCCACTGTAGATGTCTGACTGACAACATTTCACATGTCAATTCAGTGCACACTCGGTTCGCAAATTAGGTTCAGATGTGCTAAGTACTCTCGGCTAGCAAACCCTATGTGTCTGAGCCCTTAGTCCTGCGGAAATAATTAAAGTAAAATTCAGAGGGTTTTATTCCATGCACAATAAGGTCCATCTACAGAAGTTGTGCGTTCATTTGCACAAATTAAACAAAACATTTTATTCAAGTTTTGAAGCTATATCCATTGTCTCAAGGTGTAGAAATCAAATCAAATTGTATTGGTCCCATATATTTGTTTAGTAGATGTTATTGCAAGTGTAGCGAAAGTGAAACATTTCAGGAAAGAGAACCCATCCATGGATTAATATAGAAAGTCTCATTTGAACTCCCCTCTGGGCCCATGTCCTGAAATCTCACAGTAAAGGATGGATGAAAGTGTCAAGGATTGGGAGTTACTTTATTCATAAATGTCCATTCCACCATTGTGTCACTATCCTTACTGATAAACAGGACAACAATTCTCACCTAAGAGACATTTCCTAACAGGACCTAATGATTGATACTGCAATGTGATGTCATTCTGTGGATACAGCACAGTATACGGCAAATACACACATCTAATACTAGAAAGTAGTTGTATGTTAATGGGGCGGCAGGTAGCCTTGTGGATAGATAGAGCATTGGGCCAGTAACCTAAAGGTTGCTTGATCGAATCCAAGCTGACAAGGTAAAATTCTGTCATTCTGCCCCTAGTCCTAGGACATCATTGTAAATAAGAATTTGTTATTAACTGACTTGCCTAGTTAAATAAAAATAGAAAGATGTCTGTAGAAGGCATAAGCATTTCACATGAGCACAAACATATCTGTAGTCACAAGTTGGTGGTCAATGAACACTATCTCTATGTTCACATCTGCAACAACTTTAAATCCTTTAAAAAAACATGTCCAATGATCAAAGCAGAATAAACAGCTTGGACAATGTGAAAGAGAAGTTTAAAAAAGGGAAAGAAGGCGTGTATTTGCAGTGAAGGCCAAATCCCTCTATCAAAGGCTCTAAGAGCCATAGTTCGCTTCATCAAAGGCCTTGCGGGCTCTCTTCAGCTCCTCGTTCATCGTCAAGAGGTCTTTCACTCGGGCAAACTTCCTTGGATCTTTCCGGATAAGGAAAACAATGTCCTCCACCTGGACACGGCCCTGGCGTCCGATGGACATAGCTTTGTGTGTCATCTCCGTAACGAACTCGATCACAAGGTCCTCCAGGATGTCCACCGACTCGGTGTAGGGATTCTGGTCATCTCCAAATCCATACATCATACACCGAAGTTCTTTAGAGAACAGCCTTTTCCTTTTGCCGTGGTTCCCATCGGATCCACCCGCCCCGTCATCCAAATCCTCGTCAAAACCAGCTTCGTCTTCCTCCTCCGCCATCCTCACAGACAAGGTGTACTAGAGCTAGCAATTGTAGCTAACGCTAGCTGGCTATGCGATTATCTAGCTAGTTACAAAGTCCAGTGTGTCCAACGATATTTCGCAAACCGTGCAGGTTAGATGCAATTGGAGCCCTGACTGGTTATTGCGTTGTGGCGGCTTTTTGACTTTATATCAATTACAAAAACAAGAGGGTCACGACAACAACTCCTCAACCAAATTGTCGATTTCTTCTTCACTAGTTGTAGTTGCCGGAAGTAGCTACAGCAACAGGCTGCGTTGTTTTGCTTGGAAAAACAAAAATACTGCCACCTAGCTGCAGTGCTGGAATCGGGCGCACTTGATTCAGGTCAGCCATCGGACCGGGTAGGCAGAGTGATCCATTGCATTGGACCAAGGTCTACATTTCACCAAGCACCGACGAGCGTCGGGGAAGCAAAATCAAGTGCATCGCTTGTCTGGCTGTGCTCAGTCCACGTAGAGCCTGCGGGTTGTACTGATGAATCGATGCCATGGCCCGTGTGTAGAGTGGACTAACTGGCAACAACAAAGTAACGTTACTGTAATTTGGAAAGTAAAACAATGTTCAATTACTCTGTACAGTCATGTGTTTTTATGCATCGCTTGATAGCTAAGCTAGCTACCCAACGTTACGGTATTTAGACGCAGCTTTGTATAGCAGTTAACAGGACCGGTCACACTTTGCTTAGCTAACGTTAGTTAGCTAGCTAGTTTACCTGCTTTTGCCGCTGTTCGTCAGCAGGTGAGTTCAGCCAGACAGTAGCTAGAGTTTTAAAATTTCATAAGATATCTGGTTCAGCTAACAAGTTATCCACTGTCTACCTCAGTGGCTTGCCCGTTCATATTTTGTGCTTTGTTAGCCATGCCATATGGCTCAGGTTTATGTTTTCCAGTGCCTTCATCATCATCAGCAATGCATCTATTTAGCTTGGCAACATAGGCTTATCTGAGATTATAGCTACAATGTTAATTATGAAAAAAATCTGCATGTTCATGTATCCCCACAACACGCTGCGTCAGTGCTAACATACAGCTGGGAGTGTGCTCATTACTCACTAATAAGACTGGTCAAACAGATTCCTCAACGCAGTCACATGCTCAGCCAGCAGCAAATTATATCAGTTATTTTGTCTTTGATTATATTGTCAATTTATCCCATCTTTCTCGCTCTTCCCTCATCTCTCCCTTCCCAGCTTTCAGCACATTGTTCCTGTTTGAAGACGGTGCCTCTGCAAGTAGTTCCTGTGGGGAAGGGTGAAGCAGCACCATGGCTTGCCCTGTCCAGTTCCTATGCCGGGCTGTCCGCACTGTGGGCCTGGTCCTCGTTTACTATGTCTTCTCCATCGGCATCACCTTTTATAACAAGTGGCTGATGAAGGTCAGTCTGAGGCTGGCTCGCACTCCTCATGCGACATAACATTGTGTACTTGGTATGTTTGCTTTGCATGCAGTGCCATGTAGTTTAACTCACTGTCACTGTTCCCACCCCTTTCCCACTTTCTCTCAGGGCTTCCACTACCCACTGTTCATGACGCTGCTCCACCTCACCATAATATTCTGTCTCTCTACCCTGACCCGCTCGGCCATGCAATGCTGGACAGGGAAGCCTCGGGTCATGTTGAACTGGACAGACTACCTCACAAAGGTTGCCCCAGTCGGTGAGTGCATATATTAGAGGAATGTATGCCAAACAGTTTGAGTTATATGTGACACAATATAATCAACATGGACTTCAGTCTGCATAATAAAAGGCATAGTCCGTCTGTGTGATAAGATACCACTTTATACTTTTCTCTCTACTAATCTTGGCTGAAACTACTTAAATACATCTTAAAGGGGCAATCTGCAGTTGAAACTGTAACAGTGGTCACACCCGCCACCTATTTGGTAAATAGCTGAGGGATGGGGTTGGAGAAATGTATCCACTCTCAAATTCATAGACGGAGCTATGGATGGAAGGACTGACCATCCATGAGATCAGAATTATAGTTTTAACCATGTTTTCAGCCTATACAGTGTTTTTTTTTAAAATTTGAGTCATTTTGCAGATGCTCTTCGCCAGAGGGACTTACAGTTAGTGCATTCATCTTAAGACAGCTAGGTGGGACAACCACATAGCACAGGCATAGAAAGTAAGTCAAGTAGTACAAATGCTGGTTCAGTTATTTTTTCTTCATTTTTTTGTGTGTGTGGGGGTGGGGGGGCTCAAGGTGAGGAGGATTATTTAAGATACTGTTTGAAGAGGTAGGGTTTCAGATGTTTTTGGAAGGTGGACAGGGACTCTGCTGTCTTAGCTTCAGGGGGAAGCTTGTTCCACCATTGGGTGCCAGGACAGAGAAGAGCTTGGACTGGGCTGAGCGGGAGTAATTGTAAACAAAAACTGTATAGCCTGAAAACCTGGTTAAAACTATAATTTTGATATCATGGATGGTCAGCTGCCATCCCGTAGGGGTGGGATGGCCATGAGAACTGAGGTGGCAGAACGGAGTGCTCGGGTTCAAGTGTAGGGTTTGAGCCTAAAGGTAGGAAGGGGCTGTTCCATAGGTAAGCACCATGGCCTTGTAGTGGATACAAACAAAGGTGTAAAACAACCATAAACTGTATTTGGGGTTTTGAGGGGTATACTACAAAGCAGGATCAATGAGTTAGCCATCTAACTTGCCTAAATATAGATGCGCTGAAAATGTGCATGGTCCCTAATCGACTCAAGAACCAAAACGCATATCTAAGTTTAGATTTCATAATGAACCAGAAAATCATGTTATTTCTGGTTGTTAATTAAAGTTGGCTGACTAACTAATTGATCCTGCTTTGTACACTGAAGAAACATGGAACAATTTAAAATATTTTATTGATTTACAGTTCATATAAGGAAATCAGTCAATTGAAATAAATGATCTAGGCCCTAATCTATGGATTTCACATGACTGGGCAGGGGTGCAGCCATGGGTGGGCCTTGGAGGGCCAATCAGAATGAGTTTTTCCCCACAAAAGGGCTTTATTAAAGACAAATACTCCTCAATTTCATCAGCTGTCCGGGTGGCTGGTTGCAGACGATCCCACAGGTGAAGAAGCCGAATGTGAAGGTCCTGGGCTGGTGTGGTGACTCTTGGTCTGCGGTTGTGAGGCTGGTTGGACGTACTGCCAAATTCTCTAAAATGATGTTGGAGGCGGCTTATCGTAGATAAAGTATGATTGAGTTATCTGGCAACCAGCTCAGGTGGACATTCCTGCAGTCAGCATGCCAATTGTATGCTCCCTCAACTTGAGACTCATCTGTGGCATTGTGTTGTGTCACAAAACTGCACATTTTAGAGTGGTCTTTTATTTTCCCCAGCACAAGGTGCACCTGTGTAATGATCATGCTGTTTAATCAGCTGCTTGATATGCCACACCTGGCAGGTGGAAGAATTATCTTGGCAAAGGTTAAATGTAAACAAATTTGGGTCAAAATAATATTTTGTGCATGTGGAACATTTCTGGGAATTTTTATTTCAGCTCATGAAACATGGGACTTTACATGTTGCATTTATATCGCTGTACAGTATATTACACCCCTCTGATGGGGTACAGCAGTTAAACTAATCTCATGAGGCATTCACCTTCCTGTCAGTAAGAAAGAAACCCTTTAGTAGGAATAAAACAGTGTGCCATGATATGATCAATTGTCCTAAAAAGTTGTCTCTTTCAGCCATTGCAACAGCGCTGGACATTGGACTCTCCAATTGGAGCTTCCTCTTCATCACCATCAGCTTGTAAGTGTGTGTGTGTGCGTGTGTGTGTGTGTTTATTACAGTGCCTTCAGAAACTATTCACACCCCTTTACTTTTTCTGCATTTTGTTTCAGCTTGAATCTAAAATGGAATACATTTAGATTTTTGTGTCATTGGCCTACAGTACACACAATTCCCCATAATGTCACAGTGGAATTATGTTTTTAGAAATGTTCAAAATTAATAAATAATGTCTTGAGTCAATAAGTATTCAACCCCTTTGTTATGGCAAGCCTAGATAAGTTCAGGAGTAAAAATGTGCTTAACAAGTCACATAATACATTTAATGGACTCTGTGCAATAATAAGGTTTAACATAATTTGTTTAATGACTACCTCATCTCTGTACCCCACACACACAATTGTCTGTAAGGTCCCTCAGTCGAGCAGTGAATTTCAAACTCAGATTCAACCACAAAGATCAGGAATGTTTTCTAATGCCTCGCAAAAAGTACACATATTGGGAGATTGGAAGAGCAACAACAATAGACATTGAATATCCCTTTGAGCATGGTGGGTCAATCCACACAGTCACTAAAAAGAAACAATGTCCTTCCTAACTCAGTTGCTGGAGAGGAAGGAAACCCCTCAGGGATTTCACCATGAGGCCAATAGTGACTTTAAAACAGAGTTGAACAACATTGTAGTTACTCCACAATACTAACCTAATTGACAGTGTAAATAAGTAATGCAAAGAAATGAACTATTTGTCCTGAATACAAAGCGTTATATTTGGGGCAAACACAACACATTACTGAGTACATCTCTTCATATTTTCAAGCATGGTGGTGGCTACATCATGTTATGGGTATGCTTGTCATCGCCAAGAACTATGAAGTTGTTTAGGATAAAAAGAAACGGAATAGAGCTAAGCACAGGCAAAATACTGGAGGAAAACCTGACTCAGTCGGCTTTCCACCAGACACTGGGAGACAAATTCACCTTTCAGCAAGACAATAACCTAAAACACAAGGCCAAATATACACTGGAGTTACTTACTAATATGACATTGAATGTTCCTGAGTGGCCTAGTTACAGTTTTGACTAAAATCGACTTGAACATTTATGGCAAGACTTGAAAATGGCTGTTTACATTTACATTTAAGTAATTTAGCAGACGCTCTTATCCAGAGCGACTTACAAATTGGTGCATTCACCTTATGACATCCAGTGGAACAGCCACTTTACAATAGTGCATCTAAATCTTTTAAGGGGGGGGGGGGTGAGAAGGATTACTTTATCCTATCCTTATCCTATCCTTTAGCAATGATCAACAACCAACTTGACAGAGCTTGAAGAATTCTAAAAATAATAATATGCAAATAATGTACAATCCAGGTGTGTAAAGCTCCTAGAGACATACCCAGAAAAACTCACAGCTGTATTCGCTGCCAAAGGTGGTTCTAACATGTATTAACTCAGGGTTATGAATAATTATGTAAATTAGATTTTTGTATCTAATTTTCAATACATTTTGAAAAATGTCTTAAAACATATTTTCTCTTTGTCATTATGTGTTATTTATTGTGTGTAGATTGGTGAGCTGTTTTATTGTATACATTTTTGAATTTGGGCTTTAACACAACAAAATGTAGAATAAATCAAGGGTTATGAATACTTCCTGAAGGCACTGTATGTATCTTCCTAACTTTGATCATCAATGTCCTGAATGGCATTAGAATGTCTTTGTATGTTTCCTCCAGGTACACAATGACCAAGTCTTCTGCAGTGCTCTTCATCCTCTTCTTCTCATTGGTTTTTAAACTAGAGCATCCGGTAAGTCAATTTCACTTGAGATGGGGTAACTGTTGCTGTTTCTTCTTGGTCATTGTTTATCCAGTAGTATTTATGGGTGTTGCATGACAGAAAATTGCATTTAAAATTCACTCTGTTCGTACTACATGTTTGAAAGACTGTTTGCAGACACCACATTCACAGTAAACGCTGCATATGTCGGTTCAATCGGAAATGACTTTTAAATGGTACATTATCAAATCCTGGCTTTTATAATAAGATGTTGCTGAACTTTGAAGAAAATAAGTAGAATGTTCTGTATTTATGTTAAAAGTAGAACATGTTTGAAATGCAAAATAAGGCTTTCTTCTTTTCACTCTGTCAATTAGATTAGTATTGTGGAGTAACTACAATGTTGTTGATCCATCCTCAGTTTTCTCCTATCACAGCCATTAAATGTAACTGTTTTAAAGTCACCGTTGGCTTGGTTGAATCTGTTTGAAATTCATTGCTCGACTGAGGGACCTTACAATTATCTGTATGTGTGGGGTACAGAGATGAGGTCGTCATTCATGTTAAGCACTAGTGTTGCACACAGAGTGAGTCCATACAACTTATTATGTTACTTGTTAAGCACACTTGTACTCCTGAACGTATTTAGACTTGCCATAACAAAGCGGTTGAATTGTTATTGACTCGAGACATTTCAACCTTTCATTTTTCTTTCATTTGTAAAAATGTAGAAAAACATGATTGCACTTTTACATTATGGAGTATTGTGTGTGTAGGCCAGTGACAAAACATTGAACTTTAATCCATTTTAAATTCATGCTGGAATACAACCAAATGTGGAAAAGGTCTAGGGGTGTGAATAGTTTCTCAAGGCACTGTATATGGTCATTTTTAGATATACACGGTAAAGCATCAAAGTTTCTCTTATGGCTCAGCTCAGGTGCATACATACATCATAGAAATATACATAATTTACACCACACACACGCTCAGACAGATCTGTTCAAGAGTCCCAGCTCATGAGCTCCATCAGCAGCAATTTTTAATTTAGAATGGAAAATGAATGTGTTTATGCAACACATGTTTGTGCGTTGTATCACATCGAACCACATCGGTTCATTCCTCGAATCGCACCGAATCGTTTTCAACTAAAACGTAGACTATCGTTCCTGTATTGTATCGTCAAATCGTCTTGAAAGGGAAAGATGCACATCCCTTACACTTCGGTGTACCGTAGCCGCTCACATGGTTAGGCCATTCTCATTGACGGCTTTCTTACCACACCCCCTCACAAATTACACTCTGTAATATCTGGATCATTCATTACTACAAAGGCAAGACTTGCCTAATTGAAGTCTCTGCGGTTGCAATCTTCCCACCAAGACACTGACTTTCCCATGTTCTAACGAGCTATAGGATTCAGTGAATGGATTCACTTTTCATGCATAGGAGGAAGTTCCATTCCCTTCAGGTGTATCTAACTGTATATGCACTTTGTGAAATGTGTGTGTATTTATATATATTTATTTATGGTTGTGTACTCTGGTTCCATGCCCTTGATGTGTATGATGTGAGAAGATGAGGAAGTGCATAATGTATGCATGTGGACGAAAGGCTTCTGTTCTGACCCCCAAGTTACTCTGTTTTTACAGAACCCATACCTGATCGTGGTGGTCCTTCTGATAGCCAGCGGCCTGTTCATGTTCACCTTCAAGTCGACCCAGTTCAACCTGAAGGGCTTCATCATGGTACTGCTTGCATCGTTCATCGGTGGGATCCGGTGGACCCTCACGCAGGTCCTGATGCAGAAAGCAGAGCTGGGTCAGTAAACACCTAGTCTCAGATATCCCAACCGGGAAACAGTGGATGTCAGAACATGGTTAATGTGGGAGGCAACACTTCTGCCTAGGGAGACTAGTTACCGAGCGTCATTGTGTTGTTGTTTGGACTTGTCCTTTTATTCCCTGATTAGGCATTCAGCCCAGTAACCCCACTCTTCCACATTCCACTCCCACAGGGCTCCAGAACCCAATAGACACCATGTACCATCTACAGCCGCTCATGTTCATGGGACTCTTCCCGCTCTTCCTCTTCAACGAAGGTTAGACTTTTACTATGCTTCTCTCTAACCTGTTTGCGATAGTCCATGCTTGTCAGTCTGGGTATGACATAAGTGCCTCTATCTGTGTGTCAGTACTTCTGATTCTGTCTGCAGGGCTGAGCCTAAGTACCTCAGAGAAGCTGTTCCGTGTGAATGAGCTCTCTCCCCTGCTCTACACTCTGGTCATGCTGAGTATAGGCGGATCACTGGCCTTTGGCCTGGGTTTCTCTGAGTTCCTGCTAGTCTCAAAGACCTCCAGTCTCACTTTATCCATAGCAGGGATCTTTAAGGTAAGGAGGATAACACCGTATATCACAAGTTACCCTCTCTGTATCCCTTCAGCTCCCTCACTTGAAATTGCTTCCTTTTGTACCATCTCTCCCGCTGTCTCAAGCACTCCTTGTTTCACCTCCCCTACACTCTTTATTTAAAGTGTGTTTTTCATCTCCCCCTAACGTACCCTCCCTGCCCCCACTAGGAGGCGTGTACTCTGCTGCTGGCAGCAGGCCTGATGGGGGACAGGATGAGTGGACTCAACTTGATGGGTTTCGCTGTCTGTGTTTCTGGCATCTCCCTGCATGTGGGGCTGAAGACCTACTATTCCAAAAGTAAGTTCATACCATTACTATATGTGGTATCCTACACTGTAAAATGAAAGCAAATTGTTATCAGTCTATCCCTGGTGTAGTCGGTATATTAGGTATGTTGTAATTGTTTGTTAATCAAGCCAGCGCTGCTGAAGGTACCGAGGCTAATGGAAAGGTATTTCACCAAGCTGTCCATCATATCCAGTAATTGGGTGTCCTTTTTCTAATGTACTCCAGGTAAAATTCACTCGTTGAGACAGCTGCCCGTTAAAAACAGCCAAGACCTGGAAGTACCACTATTATGTCATAAGGAAGACGAGGGGGAGGAGACAGCTGCTGCTGATGATGATGATGATAAAGAGCAGGAGATTCTACTCTGAATCAAACAAGATGGCTGACTGACTGTCTTGTTCCAGAGAGGCAAAGAGAAGGGATCACTGCCTCGACCTCCCTTTCCAACCAAAGTGAAGGAGTTGAGAAGGATATTCTGGAACACTTGGAGGACAAATGGAATTAAATAAAAAAGTGTATTTATTGCAACGTGTTTTGGCTTTTGGCCTTCTTCAGAGAGGCCACAGAGGAACAGAAAGGAAGGCTTCCAACCCTCCTCTACAGACAACATTCTCTTCAGCATTTGTCCAAAATCGCTGAGCATTACCGACAGTAACACGGACGGACACACTAAACTTTATCAAATGCATTTACTGTTGCCTTTTCAGGGCCTTCAGTGATGTGAAAGAAAAGTGTTTACCTTATAATGTGAAATGACCAAACCATATGTGCCATTATAATGATAAATGTTTCTAGAAATGGGGGACCACTTGCCTAAACATCAGACGGTTACCATGGTTACTCCATGAATGTCAATCTGACCGAAATCGCCCTAAAAAAATAAACAATATTCTCTATAAGCCAAAATGTTGAATACAATTATATTTACACATACTTTACTGCTTGTACGTGCTGTTGGTCCTTCTGGCGGTAGGTGGAGATAGGGTATCCACAGCCAAGTGTTGTTTACCTGACTTTTTGCGGTGCCAGTAGGTTCTGTCGCTTGTATTTTCAATCTCTTGACTCATTGCACGTGCTGCACAATATGTAAACAATAGCTGTTTGCCATTCGGTGTGTGGTTTGGCTCGGCCATATCGGGCAAGTGTTCGTCACGTGCAAATTGCATCAGTATTGAAAATAAAACCAGGAAATACAGACCACTGTACTAAAGGCCGTGTTGATAATAATTCCCTGTGGATATTTTGTATTCAATTACGTCCGACATAGGGACAACATTTTTTGAAATGCTAACCCTCCATGTTAGAGACGAGTGTGTAAATATTTCATTTTAGTAACTTACAGTTGAGAGCACACATTTGTCATTACCTTTTCATACTGGTCCCCCGTGGGAATTGAACCCTCAACCCTGTTGTTGCAAGTGTCATGCTCTGCCAACTGAGCTACACATGACTCCACATTGTCAAATGTTAATTAAATTCGATTATTTGAGTTAAAGCAATTTCTAAACAATTAGGTTGGCATTTGTTTATATTGAATTGGGTAAGCACCAAGCTTTTGTTGCTGCTACTACTACTGTATGTTCTTAAATAAAACATTTGCACAATTATTCAGAGCTGTATGCATCATTTCTTCACCGAGGTCTTTCAAATAGCTGTACTCTGTTTGTTATGTGGTCCTCACCTGCTGGCTGACCATATAATCAGATTTAACATGATGTGCACTGCCAGGCCTTCAGCTGCCTCTATTAGATTTTCTCATTTGGAATCTCATTTCATGAGGAGAGAGCTCCCTCTCATCAATTTGATTGAGTTGACTTAACTTATAAAACCTGTGGTCATGTGAGCACAATTCACTGGGAAGACAGAGATGGGACCTGTCACTGAGTTTGGAAATGTGGTAACACTGACAACGGACGGACTGGGATCAGAAATCGGCCCATGCATTTCTATAACAACGGCCCATTATTTTCCTTGAGGCTCCCATACCGGCCCAATTTTTTTCTCGAGGCTCCCATTATTAGCCAAATAATTTTCATTCGGTGCAAAACCCCCAATTTAGACAGAGCCACAGAGCAGAAGATGGACCAGCTCATCTGTCATTTGTCTGAACTGCCCTATGGCCAGTCCATCTCTGACTGACATGGATATGTGGGAAAACTGTCATCATGGGTTATAACCAGAGGAGACCATGAATTATGTTTACCTAATAATTACAACGTTTTATCTTTACATTCACTTTTGCGTTTGCCATTTACTGTTTTCATTGGGTGTTGGGTTTTGGTCCAGTAAATGTTTATTTTGTGTAAGAACCCTTATTCAGTCTTATTCAGAAAGCAACACTTTTTGACATTACTTTCTCGCCTTTTATATACTGTATTAACCTACCAGTTGCCACATTTTCTCCGAGGTCGCATGCACCCCAGCTTCAGCACGTATACTAAGTTTAAAGGAAACAAATAATTAAATAATGTCGATATTCTATTAAAGATGATTCTTATGTGCTAAGTGAGGAGAGAATCTGACTAGGCATGTTATGTCAAACATGAAAGTAAGGGCAGATCTCCTGGTAATTTATACTTCTCTGAAACAGTGCACCACGCCCATGTTAGGGTGTAGGAGGGATGCCTGTAGTGTAGAGCTATCATATTTCATTCCCAACTCTAGAAGATAGTGCTTGATGGGGGAGCAAAGCAGTGCAAGCGGAAGTTCTGCCTGTTGACATCCTCACCTTTGGAATGCAAAAGTTTCATCTCGCGCTGAAGGAATAACCTGGACGTAACTTGCGACCCCAGGTAGGCTGATTTGCTCTGTAACATGTTACATTGTAGGCCTACATCTAGTTTATATTAGCCTAGATGATATAGTAGGTGAGTCACAGAACATGCTTCGCAGTCGCGCCTGGTTTGCTATCTCTCACTCGCGTACGGCAGGTAGACAGACTGAAACAAAGATGTAGCTCAGCCCCAACATCGCTTATCGGTTCTATTTTGAGAGGAGCGTAAAACTCGGTATGTTTTTCAATGGCGGGGGTGGATTGATAAATCTCAGCAATATTGTATGGCCGTGATGAATCGCCTTGTAGTTTCTCCCACTCTAGGCTTATAGGAAGCGACCCCATCCACCTGCGAGGTCTACTGAAGTAGGCAAGTATGTATGGAATTAATTAACAAAGAAATCACCTGGGCAAATAATTATATTGGGGTTGTGGTTAACATGCCTGCTGCAGAACCAGAGAGATCCGGGTTCGAGTCCCGGTCGCGCTACCTAAACCCAGTTTGCAACACCGCTGTCAGAAGTGGGGGCATGTCAGAGGTGCCGGTAGATATGTGAAAGGGCATTAAACAAAGGTGCAGCTCGGAGACCTGCTTCCCAAAGGAGGGTCAGCATGTTTGACTTGGAACCAGAGAGCTGTATATGGGGCTCAGGGCCTGACAATAGTCACCAAAAGCTGTTTTGTGAGAGGCCAAGAAGCAAGCACTGACAGTACAACACCTTATTTCTAGTATAGACTATTATTTGTATCTTTCTGGTATGCACAGGAGAACAGTTTTCATTGCATAACCATAGGCCTACTTTGTTCTGTCCAGTGTCTGACAGACAAGAAGTATGGAAGAAATACGACAGAACCGTCGATTGATTTGCCCTCTACCCCGGTGTGACGAAACATAAAGTTTTACAACAATCAGGCAAGCAGCTACATGTCAAGGCCCTCTGGCTGGAAATGATGAGTGTACTGGACACATATCTAGGAAAATAGTTGTCAAATGTAATCTAGGCCTTTGTCTTCTGCAGAAGAGGGTAAAATAATATTACTGAATATTTAGAAATTTAAAAATGGTTGTTGAACACAGTTTTTCATGTGGACTGGTGCCCATTGCATGCTTAAACATGCACCCAACAGTTTCCTGATACACACACAGCTGTCCTCTCAGTTTAGTGTCTCTTCATGTTAATCAGCCTCACATCACTGCATGCTTTGATGCTGGTGACCCAGTGCTGATGCCCCTCCCTGTCTCCTACCTCAGTCAGACAGACACCTGCAGTATAATGGGTCTTAGAGTGGTGTCTGTCTGTGTAATTAGACCATTCAAATTAGAGGGCTGTCCTAATGGCGGGCAGACAGTATTTAAGCATCTGTACTGTCCTCTGTGTCAGTGGGACTCAGCATTTTCAATGTTCCCATGGGAACAGCGGGGGACACTTGGGGCAGTGATGGGCCTGGTATTAAGGATGATGGTCATTGGCCAGCCAAATGACTGCGGTCACCATAATAAACTTTCGAATAGCATTTAAAAAAATATATATATATGCAGAACCAGTCAAAAGTTTACACATCTACTCATTCAAGGGTTTTGTAGAAATGTATTCATTTCTTTTATTTAACTAGGCAAGTCAGTTAAGAACAAATTCTTATTTACAATGACGGCCTACCAAAAGGCAAAAGGCCTCCTGCGGGGACGGGTGCTGGGATAAAAAAAAATAGTGTGTGTGTATGCATGCATGTACAGTTTAAGTCGGAAGATTACATACACCTTAGCCAAATACATTTAAACTCAGTTTTTCACAATTCCTGACATTTAATCCCAGTAAAGGTTCCCTGTTTTAGGTCAGTTAGGATCACCACTTGTTCTATTTTTGTTTCATCAGACCAGAGGTTATTTCTCCAAAAATACATCACGCAAAGCAGCCACAACTGTCAGTACAAGTGTCCATGATTGAGTCTTTCAATGAAGAGATTGAGATAACTGTCCAGCTTGAGTGTTTGTTGCAGCTCGTTCCAGTATACTAGTGAAATGGGTTGCAAAGGGTCGGAAACTTGAAGGGAAAATTTCCAGAAGTTAAGCTTGGGAGTTTTTCTTAAATTCATCAAAAATGTTAGCTTATAACAGTGAACCTTTTTTGTGGGATACACATACGGCAATTCTAGGTCTTGTGGCATGTTTTGGTTAAACTATCCCCAATTCAATGGAATTGCAACCCTCTGCATGCACAATGCATTCTTCCATCACATGTACAGCTGACTCAAGATCTTGCACACTAATGAGATGCTATTGAGCCCACACTACTACACTGTCTGAGCCAAGGACTACATGCTTTCTGGTAAGGTTTTATTACAATACTGGGTAGTGTGAAAACATTTTATATGACATACATGATTTTCTTGTTAACTAGTAAATAGTAGCCTACAGCAAAGTGTGTTTAAATCATTTTTAACTTGTTAACAACTTCTGCTAGTTCGTTTTTGCTACCATGTGGGTTTTAGCTTGCTTGAGGAGGAGTGTTAATTCACCTGTTAACATACATGTTTCAATTTAAAACATGTATCTTACAAAGGTGTTGTTTAATCTAACTGCTAAAACTATTTATCTGTACATGGAATTGTATTTATTTATTTATTTACAAATTATTTTCTCATCTTTACAGGAAAATGACACAGGCACTATCCGATGTGTGGAAACATTTCACTGCAGCTAATGTAGAAGGAAAAGCTGTGTACATTTGCAAATACTGTGCCAAATCATATGTGAAGAATGCAACAAAAATGCAGAATCACCTGGCCATGTGCATAAAGTTCCCTCAGTGCTCACAACAAGCAACTTCTGACAAAAGTCACTCTACTTCTATTCGAGGTGCAACATTTTGAATCAGACACCTTATCGATAGCAACAGCTCATGGTCCTCCTGGAATCAGAAGTCCTTTTGACTCAATGGAGGATCATAGTCAGATAAATGCTGATGAATGTCTTGCTAAAGCTGTGGATTCAACTTGTTCACCTCTGATGCTCACAGGCAATGTGTATTGGAGGAGATTTCTGAATGTTCTTCGACCCAGCATACACCCCTCCAACCAGACATGCTTTATCTACTTATTTGCTGGATGCAGAGTTCAACAGAGTTCAAGTGAAGGTCAAGTAAATCACAGAGAAAGCAGACTATTGAAATCATCTCTGGTCGAATGTTCGTGGGCAAGGAATAATTAACTACATCATCCCCACCCCTCAACCAGTATTCGACAAGAGCACAGACACAAGGGACAACAAACACACCAGTCTCTACATTGCAGATGAGCTGAAGGCAGTCATCAATGACCTTGGACCACAGAAGGTATTTGCACTGGTGACAGACAATTCTGCGAACATGAAGGCTGCTTGGTCTAAAGTGGAGGAGTCGTACCCTCACATCACACCCATTGAATCTGCTTAAGGACATCATGGCACTGAAAACAATGGACACACTCTACAAGAGAGCCAAGGAAATGTTATTTATTTAACTCGGCAAGTCAGTTAAGAACAAATTCTTATTTTCAATGACGGCCTAGGAATAGTGGGTTAACTGCCTGTTCAGGGGCAGAACGACAGATTTGTACCTTGTCAGCTCGGGGATTTGAACTTGCAACCTTTCGGTTACTAGTCCAACACTAGGCTACCCTGCCGCCCCAATGTTTAGGTACGTGAAGGATCATCAAGTTATAGCAGCAATCTACCTCACCAAGCAAAGTGTGAAGAATAAGAGCACGACATTGAAGCAGCCCAGTAACATCTGTTGGGTTGGTGTTGTCATCATGTTTGACAGTCTCCTGGAGGGGAAGGTGTATCTCAAAGAAATGGCCATATCACAGTCTCCCGATATGGACAGCCCCATCAAGAGGATCTTCCTGGATGATTTATTTTGGGAGAATGTGGTAAGCAGCCGGAAACTCCTGAAACCTATAGCAGTAGCCATTGCATCTTGTCTGATGTTCAGACTCAGCTTGCAGATGTAAGAGAAGAAATCTGTACTGCCCTGCCCACTTTACTGTTGGTCCAAGCAGAGGAAACTGCAGTTCTGAAATGCATCAAAAAGCATTTAGATTTCTGCCTGAAGCAGTGTACATGTTGGACCCCAAGTATGCTGGCAAGAGCATCCTGTCTAGTGCAGAGATTAACAAGGCCAATGGTGCCATCACTATCGTGTCTCTCCACCTTGTCCGGGATGAGGGCAAGGTTCTTGGCAGTCTGGCAAAGTACACTTCCAAGCAAGGGCTTTGGGATGGAGATGCAATGTGGCAGTCGTGCCAACATAAAGTTGAAGTCGGAAGTTTACATACACCTTTGCCAAATACATTTAAACTCAGTATTTCACAATTCCTGAGATTTAATCCTAGTAAAAAGTCCCTGTTTTAGGTCAGTTAGGATCACTACTTTTATTTAAAAAATGTGAAATGTCAGAATAATAGTAGAGGGTGATTTATTTAAGCTTTTATTTCTTTCATCACATTCCCAGTGGGTCAGAAGTTTACATACACTCAATTAGTATTTGGTAGCATTGCCTTTAAATTGTTTAACTCAGGTCAAATGTTTCGGGTAGCCTTCCACAAGCTTCCCATAATCAGTTGGGTGACTTTTGACCCATTCCTCCTGACACAACTGGTGTAACTGAATCAGGTTTGTAGGCCTCCTTGCTCGCACACGCTTTTTCAGTTCTGCCCAGAAATGTTCTATAGGATTGAGGTCAGGGCTTTGTGATGGCCACTCCAATACCTTGACATTGTTGTTTTAAGCCATTTTGCCACAAATGTGGAATTATGCTTGGGGTCATTGTCCATTTGGAAGACCCATTTGTGACCAAGCTTTAACTTCCTGACTGATGTCTTGATGTTGCTTCAATATATCCACATCATTTTCCTGTCTTATGATGCCACCTATTTTGTGACGTACACCAGTCCCTCATGCAGCAAAGCATCCCCACAACATGATGCTGCCACCCCCGTGCTTCACGGTTGGGATGGTGTTCTTCGGGCTTGTAAGCCTCCCCCTTTTTCCTCCAAACATAACGATGGTCATTATGGCCAAACAGTTATATTTTTGTTTCATCAGACCAGAGGACAATTCTCCAAAAAGTAGATGTCCTAACCGACTTGTCAAAACTATAGTTTGTTAATTAACAAGACATTTGTGGAGTGGTTGAAAAACACATTTTAATGACTCCAACCTAAGTGTATGTAAACTTCTGACTTCAACTGTATCTCTTCAGCCACCTGGTGGAAGGAACTTTGTAGATCTGAGGCTCTTTCCCCTGTTGCCTCCATCATCCTCTAAATCCCACCAACATCAGCGCAACTGGTCCTTGTTTGGGAACACACATAACAAAGCACGCAACAGGCTGACCAATACAAGGGTTGAAAAATTGGTGGCCATTCGGGCAAATTTGAGGCTTTTTGAGCCTGACAACGAGGTTGGAAAGTAGTGAAGATGAGACCTCAGTCTGATGTTCAAGTGGTGGACATTGAGGAGGTCCAGGGAGAAGACATGGAAGCCTGAGAGGAAGACAACCAAAGCTTTAGTTTCTAGACTATCATTTTACAGATAAATTGTTTGAAACGTTTTTAGGAGATGGATCGTTGGGATCATTCAATATCCCCTTTTGTTGTTCAGTGAAATCATCCAATGTGAAGTATTAACTCATTTAAGTTAGTTCAATTTGTAAAGTTTTTTACATTTTTTTTATTTCTATTGGAAGGATTTAATAATTTGCAATTATGTTTACTTACGATAACGTAAAAGGTTTCTGTCTCCATATGATATGGTAAATGTATCCAATGCAAAAAACACCTACATTTGAAATGGTATTAATATTCATTTGCATATATTTTCTGTTTTTCTTCAAAGATTCCCACGAAAGTTTCCACCTCTGAATATTCCCCAAAATATGCAGCCCTAATAGTGAAGACATCAAAACTATGAAAGAACACATATGGAATTATTTGTCACTAAAACAAGTTACACATTAAAAAAACAGATTAATCGGACATTTTTTTTTATTAATTAAAAAAAAAACATTTTAAAAGGTTTTCTTTTAAATTATACTTTTTTTTATATATATTTTTATTTAAAAACAAATTATATATATTTTTTTAATTTAAATTATTATTATTTCTTTAAATATTTGTAATAATGACAATTACAATACTGAATGAACAATGAACACTTTTATTTTAACTTAATATAATACATAAATAAAATCAATTTAGTCACAAATAAATAATGAAACATGCTCAATTTGGTTTAAATAATGCAAAAACACAGTTTTGGAGAAGAAAGTAAAAGTGCAATATGTTCCATGTGAAAAAAGAGCTGACGTTTTAAGTTCCTTGCTCAGAACATGAGAACACAAACTGGTGGTTCAATATTCCCAGTTAGGAAGTTTTACACTAGTTATTATCGGACTATTTATTTCTATACCACTTGTATTTCATATACCTATAGTATTGCCAGCCTAATCTAGGGAGTTGATAGGCTTGAAGTCATAAACAGCGCAATGCTTCAAGCATTGCGTAGAGCTGTTGGCAAACGCAGGAAAGTGCTGTTTGAATGAATGCTTACAAGCCTGCTGCCTACCACCACTCAGTCAGACTGCTCTATCAAATATCAAATCATAGACTTAAAATAATAAACACACAGAAATAAGAGCCTTAGGTCATTAATATGGTCAAATCCGGAAAGTATAATTTCAAAAACAAGACATTTATTCTTTCAGTGAAATAAGGAACCGTTCCGTATTTTATCTAACGGGTGGCAACCCTAAGTCTAAATATTGCTGTTACATTGCACAACTTTCAATGTAATGTCATAATTATGTACAATTCTGGCAAGTTAATTACGATGTTTGTTAACAAGAAATAGTCTTCACACAGTTCCCAATGAGCCAGGTGGCCCAAACTGCTGCATATACCCTGGCGCGAATGCGCTTTTGTTATATCATCACCCGTTTGGCGAATTAGGCTGTGATTCGATGATAAATTAACAGGCACCATATTAATTATATGCAATGCAGGACAAGCTAGTTAAACTAGTAATATCATCAACCATATGTAGTTAACTAGTGATTATGTTAAGAATTATTGTTTTTAATAAGATATGTTTAATGCTAGCTAGCAACTTACCTTGACTCCTTGCTGCACTTGCGTAATTGGTGGTCAGCTTGCCACGCAGTCTCCTCGTGGATTGCAATGTAATCGACCATAATTGGCATCCAAAAATGCAGATTACCGATTGTTATGAACTTGAAATCGGCCCTAATTAATCGGCCATGCCGATTAATCGGTCAACCTCTAGTTGGGTTATTGTCCTGTTGAAAAACAAATGAGAGGCCCACTAAGTGCAAACCAGCTGGGATGGTGTATCGCTGCAGAATCCTGTGGTAGCCATGCTCGTTAAGTGTGCCTTAAATTCTTAATAAATCACTGACAGTGTCACTAGCAAAGCACCATCACACCTCCTCCTCCATGCCTCACGGTGGGAACCACACATGCAGAGATTATCCGTTCTTCTACTCTGAGTTTTAGAAAGACACGGCGAGTGGAACCAAACATCTCCAATTTGGACTCCAGACTAAAGGACAGATTTGCCCTACCAAGCAAAAAGGCAGTAACTGCTCATTTGGTCAAATGAGTTCATGTAATTTTTGCTAGATTAAATACATGCTTAATCATGTGGACAAGTATCCTGCCTCTATTGTGGGGGTCATATTAGCAGTGACTGCATAAAGTTACTGTGAAACCAAGGTAAATGATAGCAATTTGTCTCAGTTCTACGCTACGAGCAGTTACTGCCTTCTTGCTTGGTAGGGCCATTGCTCGTTTTTCTTGGCCAAATCAAATGTCTTCTTCTTATTGGTGTCCTTTAGTAGTGTTTTTTGTTGTTGCAGCAAGTCAACCATGAAGGCCTGATTCACACAGTCTCCTCTGAACAGTTGATGTTGAGATGTGTCTGTTACTTGAACTCTGTAGCATTTATTTGGGCTGTGTCTTCTGAGCCTGGTAACTCTAATGAAATTATCGTCTGCAGCAGAGGTAACTATGGGTCTTCCTTTCCTGTGGCGGTCCTCATGAGAGCCAGTGTCATCATAGCACTTGGTTTTTGCGACAGCACAAGGAAACTTTCAATGTTCTTGAACATTTCCAGATTGACTGACCTTCATGTCTTAAAGTAATGATGGACTGTCGTTTCTATTTGCTTATTTGAGCAGTTATTGCCATAATATGGACTTAGCACTATTTGGTAAAATACCATCTTCTGTATACCACCCACACCTTGTCACAACACAACTGATTGGCTCAAACGCATTAAGTAGGAAAGAAATTACACAAATGAACGTTTAACAAGGCACACCTGTTATTGAAATGCATTCCAGGTGACTACCTCATGAAGCTGGTTGAGAGACGGCCGAGAGTGTGCAAAGCGATCATCAAGGCAAAGGGTTGCTACTTTGAAGAATCTCAAATATAAAATATGTGTTTAATTTGTTTAACACTTCTTTGGTTACTACATTATGTGTTATTTAATACTTTTGATATCTCCAATATTATTCTACAATGTAGAAAATAGTCAAAATAAACAAAAACCCAGCAATGAGTAGGTGTCAAGTTTTGGTGAGTATGCAGGTCATGGAAGAACAGGGATATTTTCAGCTTCCAGGAATTGTGTACAGATCCTTGCGACAAAGTCCATTATCATGCTGAAACATGAGGTGATGGCGGCGGATGAATGGCATGACAATTGGCCTCAGGATCTCGTCACGGTATCTTTGTGCATCCAAATTGCCATAGATAAAATGCATTTGTTTGTTGGCCGTGGCTTATGCCTGTCCATACCATAACCACACTGCCACAATGAGGCACTCTGTTCACAAAATTGACATCCGCAAACTACTTGCCCACACAATGACATACACGCCGTCAGCCATCTGTCCGATACAGTTGAAACCTGGATTCATCCGTAAGGCACACTTCTCCAGTGTTCCAGTGGCCATCAAAGGTGAGCATTTGCACACTGAAGATGGTTCCGATGCTGAATTGCAATCAAGTCGAGACCCAGGCTAGGTAGACGAGAACGCAGATGAGCTCCCGGAGAGAGAATTTCTGCACAAGCTGTCAGAAACAAATGTTGTGCAAACCCACTGTTCCAGCAGTTGTCCAGAGGGCTGGCCTCAGATGATCCCACAGGTGAAGAAGCCCGATGTGGAGGTCCTTGGCTGGTGTGGTTCCACATGGTCTGCGGTTGTGAGGCCGGTTGGACATACTGCCAAATTCTCTAAAATAATGTTGGAAGCGGCTTATGGTAGAGAACTGAACATTACATTTTCTGGTGGATTTTCCTGCAGTCAGCATGCCAATTGCACGCTCCTCCAAAACTTGAGACATCTGTGGCATTGTGTTGTGTGACGAAACCGCACATTTTAGAGTGGCCTTATATTGTCCCCAACCCAAATTCGACCTTTCTAGTGATCGTGCTGTTTAATCAGCCTCTTGATATGCCACACCTGTCGGATGGATTATCTTGATAAATGCTCACTAACAGGGATGTAAACAAATTTGTGCAAAAAAACAGCAAATTAAAAACATTGACAGGTCAGGGAATCAGTCTCAAGATCATTAATCAGTGATTTAAAAATAGTTCTTCCAGTTTAAAAGTATTTTGTAAGGCATTCCAAGACAATGGTGCAGAGTACATAAAAGCCCTTTTACCAAATTCAGTTCAGACATTTGGAACAGTTAGCAGGATAACGTCCAGCGAACGAAGAGAGTACCCACCACATTTCAAAACAATAAAAATGCCCAAATATGTATAAAGGTAGTAAACCCAAAATGGCTTTGCCATTGCTTGAGCCACATCAGTAACATTATTTCACAGCAAATCTGCAATAATTTCCACTGTGATGTTCATCACAATACCAGGCAGCCATAGATGCGTTAAAGGAGAATGGATATCAGATGTTCCATTGACCAGATTGGCGCACATCCAACAAATCTGATCTAACAAACAGTTTTATGTATTTATGGATGCCAAGGGAAGCCAGGCTTCCCCAAATATTTGACAAATATATTTGACCATCTTTTCATAATTTTCTATCAATTCACAAGTGGCTGTATCTCACTCGAGAAATCATCTGAACAGTATGTGTATTCCATGTATCTGATGCTGTCTGGAACAAAAGAGTATGACATGTTGCTGCCCTAGCATTTGATTGATTGGCGCCAGCAAGCATTATGTCTCACGTGGTCATTTTTTAAATAAAATAATTAGCCATTCAGTGTTGAGCTGAGCTCAAATGTGGGTTGTCCTGCCACAGCAAAATGACAGTTTGGATTTTGCTTCACACGAATCAAATACCATCCTAAGCAAAATGTCATCATTCTCAGACAAACGTCTGTTTCTGGTCTGCTTGATTTATGTCCTTCAGTAACATGCTTGCTAAATTGGCCCTTTCCTAAGCCATGGATGGAGATTTGGACGTGTGGATTTGGACTTGTGGTTTTGACCTAATTCTCTGTACAGGCCAATGATTATGATGGCGATTCTAATCTAACCATAAATATGCGTATTGTTCCACTGACCTGAGATGAATGAAGGTCAATATGTAGCCTTGTGGGCTCACATTAACTTGCTAGCTAACTTCGCTGGTTCATTTTTGCCCATGTGAGGGAGTTAGGCTACCTAGCTAAAATTATTGTTAGCCTATGAAAACAAAAATGAAAGGTTTACTGAATGGCAGAGCCATAGACCGTTTTGCCAACTTAATTTGTTTTGGTGTCTAAGTTTGTTTTCAGTGTATTAAACTGAGCAAAATATTACCTTGTTGATTATGGTTAAGTTGAAATGGTGCTGGAAGAGTGGAGGCAGTGCTCCTGGTGTCTTTGTGCTGACTTGCGACAACTCTGTGGTTCTAAATCAGTAGCTGTAGTGTAAACTGTCGAGTACATTAACTTTCTTGACCATGCTGCAGGTCAACTGTTTGTTAAGTGCAGTATTTGCCTTGTGGACTTATCCAGAGCAATGTGGCTCTCCGGTTTTGTGATGGGAAAAATGTATGTGTAGTTGAATTTATTCTGCCACTGTGTGACTGTTGTCACGGCCTTATTTTAAATCACGGTGGCATATAAACAAATGGGTTATAGAGCAACTATCACAACAGGCTTTTTATTGTCATCTCAGGAGAACACTCATTGTCCCCGCTGGTTCTTGATGTAGGACCCTCCAGGCCCTCTGGGTTTGGCCAGCAACAACACTTTATGCATTCCCACCATTTCCCCTGATCAGAGCCAGGCTAGACAGGGCCAGTTTGAAGGGCCACCGGCTGCTCCTGATGGCCCCATACTGGCCGAGACAACCATGGTTCAGCCTCCTGTTGTCCCTCCTTTCTGGGACCCCATGGCAGCTGCTGCTGAGACCCGACCTGCACTCTTAGGCTCAGGGATGCCCTGGCATCCGGATCCACTCCACTTCTAGCTTTTGGCTTGGCCCCTGAGATGCGTAAATGGGCAAGTGAAGGCATTTAGGCATTCAGGACAATGTGGTGAACACGTTGTAGAATGACAGGTCTTTCTCCACCAACATGCATCAAATGTGGTGGGGTATATTCTGTACTTGGTGTGAGGGTCATAATGTTGCCCCAGAGTCATGTAATGTACAAACGGTTTTACACTTCTTACAATCACTGATTTATGCAGGCCGAGCAGCATCTGCTTTGAGTGTATTTGGCTACAATTTCGGAGTGCCATGACGATCGCCACCCATTGCTCTCCAAAATGTGTTAAGGGAGCTGGATGCAGATGTCTAACTAAGGCCTGTTCAGTGCCAAATTTGGACCTTGACATGGTGCTGTCAGTACTTGCTAGGCCACCCTTCAAGCTCCTGGGGTTAGTGTCTTTGAAGCACCTTTCCATGAAGGTGGCATTCCTGTTGGCTCTTACCTCTACTAAGAGGGTTAGTGAACTTCATGCTCTTTCAGTGAGCGCTGAATGTTTCAGAGTGGGTGCAGAAAAGGGGAGTGTTATCCTCCGGCCTAACCACTCTTTATTACCTAACCACTCGGTCGTGTCTGACAGACGTGAACCGGCACTTACATTTGTCCGCTGGGTTTTTCCCCAAGTGTGCTGAACCCAGTGAGGACACTAGACACAAGTCAGAAGTTTACATACACCTCAGCTAAATACATTTAAACTCAATTTTAATCCTAGTAAAAATTCCCTGTTTTAGGTCAGTTAGGATCACCATTTTATTTAAAAATGTCGAAATGTCAGAATAATAGTAGAGAGAATGATTTATTTCAGCTTTTATTTCTTTCATCACATTCCCAGTGGGTCAGAAGTTTACGTACACTCAATTAGTATTTGGTAGCATTGCCTTAAATTGTTTAACTTGGGTCAAATGTTTCAGGTAGCCTTACACAAGCTTCCCACACAAGTTTGGTGAATTTTGGCCCATTCCTCCTGATAGAGCTGGTGTAACTGAGTCAGGTTTGTAGGCCTCCTTGCTCGCACACGTTTTTCAGTTCTGCCCACAAATTGTCCATAGGATTGAGGTCAGGGCTTTGTGATGGCCACTCCAATACCTTGACGTTGTTGTCCTTAAGACATTTTGCCACAACTTTGGAAGTATGCTTGGAGTCATTGTCCATTTGGAAACCCATTTGCAACCAAGCTTTAATTTCCTGACTGATGTCTTGAGATGTTGTTTCAATATATCCCCATAACCTTCCGTTCTCATGATGCCATCTATTTTGTGAAGTGCACCAGTCCCTCTTGCAGCAAAGCACCCCCACAACATGAGGCTGCCACCCCCGTGCTTCACAGTTGGGATGGTGTTCTTCGGCTTGCAAGTGTAACAGTATAACTTTAGTCCGTCCCCTCGCCCATACCCGGGCTCGAACCAGGCAGAGCAAGGGGAACCACTACTTCAAGGTCTCAAAGCGAGTGACGTCACCGATGAAACGCTATTAGTGCGCACCACCGCTAACTAGCTAGCCATTTTACATTGGTTACACAAGCCTCCCCGTTTCTCCTCCAAACATAATGATGGTCATTATGGCCAAACAGTTTTATTTTTGTTTCATGCGACCAGAGGACATTTCTCAAAAAAGTAGATGTCCTTACCGAGTTTTAATGACTCCAACCTAAGTGTATGTACACTTCTGACTTCAACTGTACGTTACACAGACTAAGCTGTTAATGTGTTATGTTCACAGGCTCATTTCCAGAACTCCACCGAAAGAGACTCTCATTGTATTGTGGACACTATTACTATAGCGTATCAGCTGTCCGGCTGCTCTGTGCTGCCTCCTGTGGTGGCACATTCTACTAGAGGAGTAGCTACATTGTGGGCCCTGCTCTGAGAGTTCCCCTTGCTAAAATGTGTGCCTCGACCATTTGGACATCGTCTAGCACTTTTGCTAGGTACTATCGAGTCAATGTTGCTGCCGCAAACCAGGTCTGTGGAGGGCCGTGTTTAATGGGGTCAACCGCAGCACTACCCGGTACCCAGGACTAATCTGAAATTCTTACTTTGAATGTATCCTAACGAGCAGAAGGATACCATATTGGAGTGATCCAATAGCTCACTGAACCTTGATTACAGACATAACCTTGGTTGTTAAGAGTCGATGTTAAGGCCAAAACGGACTCAACCACACAAATGCTCGGGCATCACGGCTTCAGGGTTACCACTAGATGGTGCAGCCACAAAGTCTAAATTGGCTCTCATAAAAAATAATTAAAACAAAATGTGCTTTTTGGTCTTAATTTAAGGTTAGCAGTGTGGTTAGGTTTCAAATCTGATTTTAAGAAATAGGCAGGATTTATGACTTTGTGGTAACTAGTGGAGGTCGACTGATTATGATTTTTCAATGCCGATACCGATTTTTATTGAAGGACCAAAAAAAGCTGATCCCGATTAATCGGCCAATATTTTTTTTTTGTAATAATGACAATTACAACAATACTGAAGGAACACTTATTTTTATTGATGTATTATATTAAGTTAAAATCAATTTAGCCTCAAATAAATAATGAAACATGTTCAATTTGGTTTAAATAATGCAAAAACAAAGTGTTGGAGAAGAAAGTAAAAGTGCAATATGTGCCATGTAAGAAAGCTAACGTTTAAGTTCCTTGCTCAGAACATGAGAACATATGAAAGCTGGTGGTTCCTTTTAACATGAGTTTTCAATATATCCAGGTAAGAATTTTTAGGTTGTAGTTATTATAGGAAATATAGGACCATTTCTCTCTATACGATTTGTATTTCATATACCTTTGACTATTGGATGTTCTTATAGGCACTTTAGTATTGCCAGTGTAACAGTATAGCTTCCATCCCTCTCCTCGCCGCTACCTGGGCTCAAACCAGGAACACATCGACAACAGCCACCCTCGAAGCAGCATTACCCATGCAGAGCAAGGGGAACAACTACTCCAAGTCTCAGAGCGAGTGACATTTGAAATGCTATTAGCGCGCACCCCGCTAACTAGCTAGCCATTTCACATCGGTTACACCAGCCTAATCTCGGGAGTTGATAGGCTTGAAGTCATAAACAGCTCAATGCTTGAATGAATGCTTACGAGCCTGCTGGTGCCTACCACCGCTCAGTCCGACTGCTCTATCAAATATCAAATCATAGACTTAATTATAACATAACATATAACACACAGAAATACGAGCCTTTGGTCATTCATCAGGTCAAATCCAGAAACTATCATTTTGAAAACAAAACGTTTATTATTTCAGTGAAATACTGAACCGTTCTTTTTTTTAACTAACGGGTGGCATCCATAAGTCTAAATATTCCTGTTTCATTCATCCTGTTTCACCTTCAATGTTATGTCATAATAATGTAAAATTCTGGCAAATTAGTTCGCAATGAGCCAGGCAGCCCAAACTGTTGCATATACCCTGACTCTACGTGCAATGAACGCAAGAGAAGTGACACAATTTCACCTGGTTAATTTTGCCTGCTAACCTGGATTTCTTTTAGCTAAATATGCAGGTTTAAAAATATATACTTCTGTGTATTGATTTTAAGAAAGGCATTGATGTTTATGGTTAGGTACACATTGGAGCAACGATAAGCACCACAATGATTATATGCAACGCAGGACACGCTAGATAAACTAGTAATATCATCAACCATGTGTAGTTACCTAATGATTATGATTGACTGATTGTTTTTTTTATGAGAAGTTTAATGCTAGCTAGCAACTTACCTTGGCTTACTGCATCCGCGTAACAGGCAGTCTCCTCGTGGAGTGCAATGTATTCAGGTGGTTAGAGCGTTGGACTAGTTAACTGCAAGGTTGCAAGATTGAATCCCTGAGCTGACAAGGTAAAAATCTGTTGTTCTGCCCCTGAACAAGGCAGTTAACCCACTATTCCTAGGCAGTCATTGAAAATAAGAATGTGTTCTTAACTGACTTCACTAGTTAAATAAAGGTGGGAAAAAAACCGTCACAATCGGCATCCAAAAACACCGATTTGTTATGAAAACTTGAAATCGGCCCTAATTAATCGGTTGACTTCTAGTAACTAGTGACGACCCATCTTCAGTCAGCTGTTTGTTCCCAAAGAAATTCAGCATATTTTATTTTTATAGTTATGACTTGTTTTTTTACGGTAATTGTGCCTGTCCAAGTCACACTACCTGCCTTATCCATTTGCTTAAGTGGGTTTCTTCGAGATTAAAGTTTGACAAAATGGCTTTCGACAAACTCTCATTTGTGCTCCCACAGGTTTTGACCTACGCTCAGTACTCACCAATATTGGCAATAATCAAATCGTTATATACTATTAACTATGACCATTGTTTGCCTTCCTTTTTCAGGTTTCTATGTTCTAGTCATCATGCCTCTTCACTGCCAACGACCTGGCTGCCCAGCGCTGATGGGGCCTTTCCTGGTCACTCTCCTGGTGCTAATGAACTCTGGAGTCCATAGCCAAGGTACCATGTACTTCATTACTAGTACATCATCACTACTATGTATCAGATCATGTTTGTACCATGTGACCATAGTATTCAATGGATATGTTGCTCTAGCTGTAGAAGCATACAAATCCCCTGGCATTGTGCAACCTCTCTAGACTGACATGTAAGATGTCTGTCTGACATGCAGACTTATGTTAGCAATTACACAAACTCTCAGGACACTAATGTGAACTCATTCACTCCTTTTTGTTGCACACACACACACACACACACACACACACACACACACACACACACACACACACACACACACACACACACACACTAAGCCGTTTATGTCCAATAATCATATAATATAATAATGACTGGATAATATTATTGGCTGATATTAGCCATAGGTTTAAACAAAACAATTAATTTAGCCAGATTTTTCAGTGTACCTTTTTTTAATGTTTCATTATCAGTATGCAACATTACTCCCTCAGAGCTCCCAGTGCAGTGATGACTGATCTCTGGGCTGTTGTTGTTATTCATGGGAGTGCGGGGCATTGACCCCAGTCTCCAGATCCCCTCTGATCCTCTGCCAGAACTAGATGCAGAGACAGTGGGACACTACTAAAGCATTTCCATGTGAACAGAGACCCTTGCCCCTTACCCCTGTCCCAGCCCCCACCTCCCCAAATGAAGACTGTGCCTAAAGTCAGGCATCAACAGTAAGTGCTATGATTCATATCTGCACTCCTCTACAATGTCTTCGGTTTTCCCCATGACGTTGTGTATAAGGTGCCTTCAAAATGACCTTCAACCTTAGGCCCTAAACGGATTTCCTGTCCCTCTTGCTATCCCAGTGGAGAACACAAGGCCTGCTTTGAGCAGACAGGGGCAGCTGGAGAGGAGAGAGGAGGACAGAGAGTGACACATGAAAGAAGAGGATTGTTGGGAATCCCCCGTTGGAAATTATGTAGATGACCTGAAAACAAGAGACTGATTTGATTAGTGAAGGAGGAATAGGGATTTAATGTCTGAAAAAGGTTTAGAACTTACTAATAAATTCATTTTGGGGGGGAATTTCTTTGATCTTAGAACAGCCCACCACCCCTGCAACCCCCCCCACCACCACCCCCCATTGCCAAGTTCACCGCTATACTCGTACCCAGAATCAGTTCCACGGCAGAGAAACAGCTCAGTTGGCCTCTCACAACAAGTAATCACTGCATAGATGTTCATGTTTCAAGTGCCTCGTGTTGATTATGCTTTTGTCTGTGAGAGACAAAAATCAGTTGTTCCAATCACAAGTTGATTGTTTTGTGCTCTGGCGGGTACACGTCTGAATAGCAGTCTGATTGTTGATTTGTCTGATTGATTTGATGTTAGATGTGGACCTATTCCTAACGTGGGTGCGCATATGTGTTGGCTACACTGCAGGGCGTCTGAAGCTGACAGTGCTGTCTCAGGATCGGCTGCAGATGAAGTGGAAGGAGGCTGAAGGGCCGGTCCAGGGATACAAGGTCCGCGTGAAGCCCATCTCAGGTGAGCCAGCAGTACTGGTGTGTACTGTGAGGTTGATTCTAACTAAGAGTTGACAGTGTTGGGTCAGGATGACTCAAAGCTGGAATCCTTAATGGTGAAACTGTCACGTCTGTTTGCGATATTAAAACAGAAAGAAGTTACTGCAGACAACTAACAGTGGTTTTCTTTCCTCTGAAGGCATTGCACGCGCGTTAGAACAGCAGCATATGTACCTCAGCATATGTACAGCATTTGTCTTTTTTTTACACTGATTAGCGATGCACTCCACCTCTGGTTTGTCAACAAAACAAAACCGATAATGGCCATGGGGGGCAGACGGTGATGCTGTTTTCCCCTACGATACTACGGATGACATATTTAACCAAGACCACATTTTATTTGTTTTTTTAAACATTTATTTAACTAGGTAAGTCTGTTAAGAACACATTCTTATTTACAATGACGGCGTAGGAACAGTGGGTTAACTGCCTTGTACTTACAGTATATAGAGGCAATTTTAGTGCTGGACTAATGTGCAGTATATTATTACCCAAATGAAAGTGAATTAACTATAGGTAAGTGCCTCCATTTTTTTCCCATTGTATTTTCTTTTATTTGCCTGTTTTTGAATGATTTTCCAGAACCCTACAATTTCCCACCCAGCTGCCTGTTTCTCCACAATAAAGCTGCCAAGCTGTCCCTCCCACTTAACTCCATGCCATCTGGAGCCAGAGTTGATCAAAGCACGGGCCACTGGCTAGTAAACACCTCCTCACTCTAATTCAGTTGGAAACCGTTCATTGGTCAATCTGACCGAGCCACAGGGTACAAGGGCTACTCTGGTTAGCTTGACATCTCTCCTTTTGTACTACTTATACAACTCTCTTTTATTTACATTCTCGTGTTATATAATAAATAGGTGTGAAACATTATTTCAAGAGTATATTCTCATTGTGTCAGCTCTCTGTCCACCCCCCTCCCCTTCCTCATTTGTTTCTCACTGTCATATTATCTTTTATTTTATCTCCAGTTCTCTGTCATAGCTGTGTCCAGACAGGTCTGTGATGGTAAGACTCAGAAACGGTTAACAGTGAAACAGACATGAGACATGCCTGCTTACCCTGCAGCTCTCTAGAGGGAGATGAGGAGATAGGGGGGAACAGAGCAAGAGCGGAGGGGACCACTTTGAAAGAAGCACAAGGAGACATTAGGGATTTTGGAGAGATGGGGATGATGATGATGATGAAGAGATGTGGCAGTGGACTAGAAGAGGGGGAAAAGGAGTATAGTATATCTGGCTCAGTTGATGTTGTAAACAAAGCCTCAAGGAACAATTGATCTTTTTGATGTTTTAGCTGCTGCCGTGTGAACACACCTGGCTGTGGAGGCTCTCACCTGATTGCTTAGGGAGATATGCTGTGGTTTATCCAACCACCTTCTGGGTCATGACTCACACATTCTTTTTATAGAACAGTCGTCTCTCTTCCTTGTCGAGTTGTTGCCTTTTTATGAAAACGCACATATTAAAAATATATATATATTATTGTGCTCACTATCTCTTTCTACCATTTGTTGTGGTAACAGCAGCTGTATGTGTGTCTCTCTCAGTTGCTCTCTCACTTCTGCAAGAATCTGAGAGACTGTCTGTGATATGTTCGATGTCTCTGTCCTCCAGAGGTACCCCAGCCGGAGCTGATGCTGACGACCACGCGTGGCCGGGCCACAGTGGCAGGTCTGGACTCCAGCCAGGAATACGCCCTCCAGGTCCTAGTGCTCAACGGCACACTGGAGAAACTCATCGCCAAGAGACGCTTCACCAGTAAGAGACGGCAGGGGAGAGGGAGTGTTGAACAGGAAGGAGAGGCGAGGAGGAAGAACCGAGGGGTGAATGAATGCAGAGGACTTAAAAGAGGGAGATTAAATGATGTTAGGAGGAATGTAATGGCGGAGGGAGTTTGGAAAGGTGGAGATTAATAATGAGTAGGATTAGTATAGAGGAAGCAAAGACTATGAAATGAAGGGTGTGAAGGACAGGAGGAAGATGGATAAAGAGCCAGAGAGGGAGAGTTTACAGTAAGGGGGGGCTGGAGGGAGAGAGTGTTCGATAGAGTGGGAGGTTAGGTGAATGTTTGGAATGACCGTTATGGTGAAATGAGAGCGAGAAGGAAAGAGTAACTGATGTTAGAGAAAGATGACCACTATCCGGAGGAGGAGAGAGTGAAGGGCACAGCAAGGGAGAGCTGTACAGATGCAAAGATCAAGAGTGACGACATAGGCCCTCATGCCCACTAGTGTAGGCCTGTGTCTCATGCCCACCACTGTAGGAATTCTCAAAGCATTAAGGGAATTTTGCGAATTCCCATAAAAATCGCAGTTGACCTCAGTGGGATTTACCAAATTCACTTTATCTTTGGTCGGTGAACTGGTCATTACAAAGCAACTGTTATTCTCTGTCAGGTAACAACACATTATGCCTGTGGGTTGAAAAAAAGCAGCCTTTATAGACAGTACTCCCCCCCCCCACAGTTATTTGGGAATTTCTAAATACCTGTGTGCCTTTGACATTTGAATGTGTGCGAACACTTCCGTATCATTCCATGTAACCACACACACACACACCTATCAGCCTTTCTTTCACAAGGGACTGTCTGTAATTGAGACATTTTAAGAGTATTCTTGCAAAATTACAGGTTGTGATTATTGCGGGAGGGAGACAGAAGCTAGGTTTCCATCCAATTGACGACAGATTTACATGCAAATATTCTAGAATCTGGATAGAAACAATGTCTTAATTTTCCCTCCAGAGATGTTGCCATCAAATTGACTTGTTGCAGTTGAAAGGGTGTGTGTGATGTAGTCCACATAAAATGCTTTTTGCTGTTAATTTCCCACTTACCGAATTAAAAAATACAAGTTAAATGGGTTTCCATCGCATTTTCAACACTACTGATGGTTTTCTCACAGAAAAATGTTCGTTTTAGATTGCAAGTGTGCCCACTCTGGTATTGGCATGTCAACAGCGCTGTACATGATGCGATTGTTATTAGGGATAACGGAGCAAGATTATTTTTATTTGTCAAACTGCAGCCAAGCCTCAATTATCATGTCACCAGAATAAGACCATCGATATTTATTGTAAAGGAGCATCAAGCTCATCACCTTGCAATTTCACCGCATTGTGAAGTTCATAATTTCTTTCCAGGGGCTCAACTTTGTTTTTAAAAGTGTAGGGGACATAAATTATAATAATTATTATTCAGTTTGATTAACACTCCAAACAGCCTACCCGACCGCTCGGAGGCGTCCGCATGGTCCTAACGCACACATTTGCCTGGTTTTGTGTCACATTCCAATGATAAACTGGTGGGGACAAAAATGCAATTTCACAATGTGGGGGGACATGTCCCTCCCCTGTCCTAGTGAAAGTTGTGCCCATATTTATTTCATCTGTAGCCTAATAAATTGCATGCTTTCCTGAGTCGTAGTGGGAGGACCACACACCATGTCATCGCGTGACTCCCAAGTTTACTTCGATATGATGGTTATTATTTCAATATTTGTGTATAAAAGCGTTTCCACCGACACAAAAAGATCCCACCTTGTCTAGTGTATTTTGTTTATGTTGACATTTGGAAAGTTTATGTAAAAAAAAATCTGTTTCTGTCAGGCAAATGTCATGAATTTTTTAAAATTCAATATACTTTAGTCGCATAAAAAGGTTGGATGGAAACCTGGTTTATGTAAAAAGCTGTTTTAGGAACAAAATGCCCTTCAAAATATGTTTTATTGCTGCCAGCCTTTCAGTGATAGTGGGTTACTGTGTCAATGGAAGCGCGTTGGGACAAGTCAGACGTTGGTGTTGACTTGAAAACGTCTGGCTATCATTCAATGATGATCCTAGTCTGGGAGCTCCTTCCTGGCCTCTTCTCAAACCCCCAGCCCCACTTGTTATTTCCATAGAAATGTCATACTTGTTTTCTGTCGCACTTACCGTTTTCTCGAGGCAACATTTGCCCTTTTCCCGGCGCTGTGTATGTGCTGCCATTTATTTTTGTCAAGCTCTGCATAAAATGATATGTTTTACAATGTACAATTATTTTAGATTCATATACTCATCTGCTGCTCTACATTTCTCCTTTCTTTCTCAATTCGGACTCTTTCCTCTGCCTCTCCTTCCCGTTCAACCACCGCTGTCATTTCTCTTCCATCTTTTCCTCCTTCATTTGTCTCTCCATGGCTCTATTTCCTCTCTTCTGTCCTTCTGCTCTCCTCTCTCTGTCCTGCCAGTTGAGGGCTTGCGAGAGGAGGAGTTGGTCCGTAGTGGCAGTCGAGAACAGCGGCGGAAGGCCCTACCAGGGGGGTCAGGGTCAGGTGAGCTGGATGACCCCATAGAGGCCCTGGTAGCTGTACCCACTGTGGTCTACCATGAGCCGGCAACCACCACCACCACCACTACAGGTAGGGGGTGTTCTCACCCAGGGAGTGCTTTTAGGTCAAAGGATTTTACACGGTAGAGCAGGGCTATTAAAATCTTAACCTATGAGGTCGAGAGTGCCACTGTTTTTCTGTTATACTTGATAATTAATTGAACCTACCTACAGGGCTAAATCAGTCTCTGATTATAATGTTTTTTAGGTCCAGATTTGAATTTGACGGCAATAGAGCAATGCCCAGGAACCTTACTCTGGCCAATAAGCACTGAAGTTAATATAATGGTCATCCTCAATCAGTTCTGCAAGTGATGTGCTGTTACAGGATTTTATGTTCCGAGTGTTATTTCACTTCCTGTTTACTGTCGTGATTGTATACGTCACACTACAGTGCTGTTGGCAAAAGGTTTGATAATTGCTTTGTTTGTGGGTGGCAACAGTGGCACTTAGAGAAAATACAAAACACAACCCCCTCACATCCTCCCCATAGTTGATATTGTGTTCTCCTCTCTGTTTCGCCATGGGCTCTGTCATTATGTGTGTTTAACTGGCAGGGTGGGGGTAGGAGCCTGGAGAGGCGCCTGCGTTGTCACACTAGGTCTGTAATGAGAGCGCTGATGCAGTGCCACAGCTGTAAGCTGCCCTGTCCAGCATGGGAGATGGACTGCACTGGAGAGAAACATGGCTGAGAGGCAACAGGGAGTGGACATGGGGTGTGGGCTAAGAGACGGTGCAAAGGGTTTTACGAGTTCCCTGTATCTTAACAATGTCTCAGAAGAACTGGAGATGGGATATTACTATGGCCTATTCCTGAATGTTTGTCATCATATATCAACTGGTGGCCTGAAATAATCATGCTGTTGGAATTTCTGTCGTAGACGTTGTTTCTCTAACACTACCAACTGTCAAATTGTGTATCTGTAGAACCTCCAACTACTCCAGAAACAACTACCCAGAATAATGAGTTGGTGACAGAGAAGGCTCCCAAAGAGAAGAGGAAGAGGAAGAAAGAGAAGGATCGCTCCAAGGTGGACAATAAGGAGGAGCAGGGGACAACTCAGGGGAAACCAGTAGAGGATGAGAACTCTGACAGGGAGAAAGTCAGGAAGACAATCCCCACCCAGCCTGTCACAGGTACACTAACTCCCGTCCATCCCACCGACAACAAACCGTTTGTAAAAACACTACTACTACACTAAAAACACTGTTACTTCAAGATGTACCAGACAAAATGTTTTTGTTTAAAAAGCCTATGTATGTATTTTCAGTGTTGTAAGTGAAGTACCTTATTTAGAGCCCATAGTATGCACACTCTTCTAGCGCTAAAGGATAAAGTTAAGTCCGAGAAGAGGAGTTCTGGCGTTACTTTGTCATCCTCAGCACTGCAATCATAGAACAAAATATTCCAGTGAGTGGCAATTTCCGATCTGATGACAGCGTTTCCCGAGGAGGGGAGCACAGAGAGGACAGGATAATGATAGGGCCTCTGGAGCAGAAATGTCCTTGCACTCTCCTGTATTCCTCTGTAACACACACACACATACCTACTACTAATGCATTTTCCTTAGTTTGGATCAGCCAGTTTTCTTGATTTTAAGAGTGTTTCTTCGTTAATCCAGTGGTGTCCACTCGGAAGGCCTTTGAGTGTGACACGACCGCAGCCGCTGACGTGGTCATGTTGGTGGACGGCTCCTGGAGCATTGGACGCACCAACTTCAGACGTGTCAGGGACTTCCTGGAGGGTCTAGTCACGCCTTTCCATATCGGCCCAGACAGGGTGCAGATAGGTGAGGCACAGCAGACTGTTTCTGCTGAATTAGCGTTTTGGGTTTCTTATGAAAGGGTGTGTGATTTGATCTCATAATTAATATAATAATAAGCCACATATATAAGACGTCCCCGGGCAGATGTCTTTTGATCTTAATGGTTCTGTTTTGTGCACTTTCTTTCATCTAAATCCTGGTGGTTTTGGCCCCTTTCCTGTTTCTGCAGCTGTAAATACTCAACCTATAACAGTACTCGCCTCTGTTAGGTTTTTACTTCCCGGGACACCAATAACTGTCGTGTGGAGTGATATTACCAGTTTATTGCCCCTCTGTTTCCCCAGCCCTTTCTCAGTACAGTGGAGACCCTCGCACTGAGTGGCAGCTCAACAACTTCACTACCAAAGAGCAACTGCTGGAGGCTGTCAGGAACTTCAGATACAAGGGCGGCAACACCTTCACGGGCCAGGCTCTGCTGCATGTCCTGGAGGAGAACCTGAGACACGAGTCGGGGGCGAGGCCGGACACCCCTCGTATCCTGATCCTCCTGACGGATGGGAAGTCACAGGATGACGCCATCGCTGCAGCCAACCGGCTGAAGAACACCGGCGTGGAGATCATTGCCGTAGGTGAGATCTACCCTGGTGGTGCAGCCTGTTACTCTTGAGGGTTTAGTTTGCATAATGGAGAGTAGCGGAAGTACAGGAGTTTGTGTGGCTTTGTTTGTTTGTTTTTTGCATGTTATTTCTGCTTGGTTGTGTTTGTCAGTAATTTGTGTGTCTGTTCAGGAATGTATTGCCGTGTGAAATAAGGACTGTGCCTGTGTCTTTCAGGTGTAAAGAACGCAGACGAATCAGAGCTGAGGCAGGTGGCGTCTGAGCCTCTGGAGATCAATGTCTACAATGTGAATGACTTCCCTCTGCTCAGCAAATTGGTGGACCGACTGGTGCACATCCTCTGTGGGAAGATAGAGGAGCGCAGCATTGCTAAGAGTGAGTTTAGTATTTCAGTACATTCATCCGTATGTTTATACAAACTCTTACGAAACTTTCTGTGAGGAAATACCAAGTAGTTTCCTCATTCTCTGTTTACTGCGTAGGAAACGAAAGGCCGACAGAGGACCCTGTGCTCTACTACCCAAGCCCCACAGACCTGGAGTTCTCTGATCTGGGCCCCAGGGAGGTGCAGCTGAGCTGGACTGGACCTACCCGACCTGTCCTGCAGTACAGAGTGGTGTTCCACAGCGCCGAGGGACAGAGCCCACAGGAGGTCCGAGATGGACGGAATGTTCTCATGAATGTCTGCATTTACAAGTCATTGCAGTTATGAAGCTCAAGATCTTTTGTCATGGAAATAAATCAGTTGTGTCAACATGTAGCTATTTGGTGGTTTTGGCTGTGAGTGACTTGATCTGTGTGGCGTCTGTGTTCAGGTGGTTGTGAATGGGACCGTCTCCAGTGTTCTGCTGGGTGGACTCTCCTCCCAGACCCACTACCACATATCAATCTTTCCTGTCTACGATGACAACGTTGGTCTGGCCCTCAGAGGGACCATCACCACATGTAAGGCAGAACCCATCTGCCACATTTCTCACACATCATGTACTTCATAATGCAAATAACTCGACGAAACCGTGGAAATAATTTCTGATGCATTCGCTCTACGGTGGAAATAACTTCTGATACATTCCCTCTACCCTCTCTTTCTCTCCTCTCCTGGATCATCAGTGCCCCTGGCCATGCCAGAGGGTCTGGAGGTGACCCCCTCGTCCCCCAGCAGTCTGAGGGTGCGTTGGGGTGCCACCGCGGGGGCCACTCAGTATATGGTTCTCTACTCCTCCCTCAGCCACGGAGAGCCCGACGATGCCAAGGAGGTGAGGTTACTGGAGGATGGCAGAGTGACGTGTGTAATATGTTGATGTGTTTCTTAGGATCATTTTGTGTATTAAATCCCTGTCCCAGGTGAAGTTTGGGGCAGACCAGACTGATGTGATGCTGGGTGGTCTGATACCAGTGACAGACTACTCTGTCACCCTGTATGCCCTGTATGACGAGGACCCCAGCGACCCTGTCACCGCTATCGCCACCACATGTGAGGAGGATGTTATCACTGCCTATTATTAATTAACATTCAATCCATTTATCCATTTATTTTTCGGTGTCATTTCTTTTTTCTCCCCAATTTCGTGATATCCAATTGCGATCCAATTACGATCTTGTCATCACTGCAACTCCCCAACTCCGCCTCAAGGAGTTGCTAGAGCGCGATGAGCCAAGTAAATCCATCGTAAAACGGACTATCCTGCCGATCCTTGACTTCGGCGATGTAATTTGCAAAATAACCTCAAACTCTACTCAGCAAATTGGATGCAGTCTATCACAGTGCCATCTGTTTTGTCACCAAAGCCCCATACACTACCCGCCACTGCGACCTGTATGCTCTCGTTGGCTGGCTCTCGCTTCATATTCGTCGCCAATCCCACTGGCTCCAGGTCCATCTATAGGTCTTTTGCTAGGTAAATCCCCGCCTTATCTCAGCTCACTGGTCACCATAGCAGCACCGACTCATAGTACGCACTCCAGCAGCTATATCTCACTCGTCTCCCCCAAAGCCAATTCCTCCTTTGGCCGCCTTCCGTTCCAGTTCTCTGCTGCCAATGACTGGAACGAATTGTAAAAATCACTGAAGCTGGACACCCATACCCTCACTAACATTAAGCACCAGCTGTCAGAGCAGCTCACAGATCACTGCACCTGTACATAGCCCATCTGTAAATAGCCCATCCAACTCCCTCATCCCCATACTGTTATTTATTATTTATTTATTTTTTTGCTCCTTTGTATCCCAGTATCTCTACTTGCACATTCATCTATCACTTCAGTGTTTAATTGCTAAATTGTAGTTATTTCGCTACTATGGCCTATTTATTGCCTTACCTCCCTTATCCTACCACATTTACACACACTGTATATAGACTTTTTCTCTATTGTGTTATTGACTGTAAGTTTGTTTACTCCATGTGTAACTCTGTGTTGTTGTTTGTGTCGCTTTGCTTTATCTTGGCCAGGTCGCAGTTGTAAATGAGAACTTGTTCTCAACTGGCCTACCTGGTGAAATAAATAAAAAAAAATATTTTCTACTCTTTCTCTGTAGACCCGTTGCCCTCCCCCGTCAGCATGCAGTTTCCCAAGGTGAGCCACAGCATGGTCAGGGTCAGCTGGGTTCCTGGAGTGGTTGATGTTCCCGGTCACAGAATCACCTGCAGCACCAACCATGGCAGTGATGTCAAACAGGTGCTCACCATTTAACTACTGTGGAATAAAACACACACTACTCAATAAATATGTTTTATTTATTATCCCGTACGGGCTCTGGAGAGACGAAGGTCGAAAGCCAAGCGTCCTCCGAAACACAACCTAACCAAGCCGCACTGCTTCTTAACACAGCGTGCATCCAACCCGAAAGCCAGCCGCACCAATGTGTCGGAGGAAACACCGTGCACCTGGCGACCTGGTTAGCGTGCACTGCGCCCGGCCTGCCACAGGAGTCGCTAGTGCGCGATGAGACAAGGATATCCCTACTGGCCAAACCCTCCCTAACCCGGACGACGCAAGGCCATTTGTGCGTCACCCCACGGACCTCCCGGTCGCGGCTGGCTGTGACAGAGCCTGGGCTCGAACCCAGAGTCTCTGGTGGCACAGCTAGCACTGCGATGCAGTGCCTTAGACCACTGCGCCACCCGGGAGGCAATATGTTTTATTATAATATATTTCCTTGATTCATTAATTTAGTATCTCCTTCTTTCTGTCTGTCACTTTCCCGCTCGCCTCTCTTCTCTCCAGGTGGAGGTGACAGGTGTGAACTCGGTGCTGCTACAGAACCTGTCCTCTCTGTCTAGGTACTTGGTGTCGGTGCAGTCACAGTATGAGCAGGGCCTGTCCTCACCGCTCACAGCCAACGTCACCACATGTAAGATCATGAAACCAAGCACGTCACACACGCACACATTTCCACATCCATACATGACCTGTGCATATGACAGAGATGGTTGTTTCTCCCTCCCCTCTGCCCCTCTCTCTGTGTCTCTCTGTCAGTGAGGGTACCAGCCCCCTCTGATCTCCGAGTCACAAACTTCTCAGGAAGTGACATCACAGTTCGATGGGAGTCAGCCGCCGATGACGTTGTCTCCTACCTGATTAAATGGATCTCACTCAGTGGAGGGGACCTCAGACAGGTATGTGGAGGAACCTCGGCTTGTCTGTTAAATCTAGTAAGACGCACCATATTTCATTGCCAATTCGACGCTGTGTTGCGTGGATTTTAGTGTGACATTTGCTGTGTGTGTTTCAGTTGAGGGTGGATGGGGACAGCGAGGGGGCCATATTGGAGGGGGTGCAGGACGATAAGGAGTATCAGATTTCACTGTCTGCCCTCTACGCCGATGGAGCACAGAGTGAGGCAGTGGCTATACGATACAGCACCTGTGAGTTCAAAATGCACACATTGTCACAGACCTGGAGATGTTAATCGCATCAATATGTAATATTGGGATGTAAAGGTTGTAGTTCTCAGCTTAAAGAGCACGCGTTAATGTGTTCTAGTGTCAGGTGGCGGCCCTTCTAGTGTGTCCATCTCAGAGGAGACTGCAGTCAGTCTCCTGGTGAGCTGGGTTCCTCCCAACGCCCATGTACTGCAATACCATGTATCCTACACCGCCCTGACGGGAGGAGAGACACAGGAGAGCACTGTGAGTAACACACACACACACACACACAGGTCAGGTTAGGTTGGTTGTTACAGTGTTATGCCTCTGCAGGTGTTGGTTTCAGGCAGCGAGAGACGAACATTGCTGCAGACCCTGCTACCAGACACACGCTACAGCATCCTGGTCACTGCGGAGTACCGCAACCGAGAGGGAGGGAGCGCCTCCGCACAGGGCAAGACCAGTGAGTCACTTACACACCAACTGTCATTAATAGTCTATCACCTGTGAATGCATGGTCTCGCGTGCTCTAGTGTACGCAGACATCCCGTCAGTTGTCTCTCCATGTCTGTTCCTCCAGTCAGTCTGCGAGTGAGCAGTGTCAGTGTGATGAGGTCTGATCACTCCAGTATCTGCGTGTCTTGGAGGCCTGTTTCAGCAGTCAGCGGTTACCGCATTGCCATCCAGTCTTTCAAAGGTAACGAGACCTTTTCTAGCACATCTCGAAGTGACACGGGTAGTCGGGGATCTTGGTTTTGGAGCTACCATCCATCGCTGTTTCTTACAAGGATATTGTGTGTGGCGTATGTTTTTCTCTATGTCCCTACTGTGTTTGGGAGTCCAGACAAGCAGACAAAGCAGGAGATAGTGGATGCATCAAGCAGCAGCTACTGTTTCACTGAGCTGGAGCCAGAGACTGTGTACCGCATCAGTGTGCACTCCCGCCTCGACACTGTAGAGGGAGCTGCCGTCTCCATTCTCCACCCCACAGGTCTGTATATCATCAGCATTGGGAAAGGGGGATACCTAGTCAGTTGTACAACTGAATGCCTTCAACTGAAATGTGTCTTCCGCATTTAGCCCAACCCCTCTGAATCAGAGCGGTGCGGGGGGCTACCTTAATCGACATCCACGTCTTCGGCGCCCGGGGAACAGTGGGTTAACTGCCTTGCTCAGGGGCAGAACGACCGATGTTTACCTTGTCAGCTCGGGAATTGATTGTAGATGTAAACAGATCACTGGGGTACAATCCTCTTGGTGGGAAACACTCTCAATGTAACATTACACATTCATGAAAGTAGAACTAGATAGAAGTATTGAGCATTTGGATTTTGATCCCGACAGCATCGTCCCCAGCCAGAATCCCCATTCATCCCAGACTGCACCCAATTCGCAATGAAGGTACTTCTTTATATTATAGTTAATTGTACAGAACAGAGCTATATTGACAGTGCTGTGACATACCTTTGTTTGTGATTAAACACTGCCCTCTTGTGTTACAGTTTGCCCTGAGGTGACTATCAGAAACAGCATTGTAAAAGGTAAGGAAATTATGTTTGTAAAGTAAAGAGCTTTTGTCATATGCGCATGGGTGTGTGAGAGTCTGTGTGTGTTTCTGCACCAGGGTTCGATATGATGGAGGCTTTTGGTCTGACCCAGAGGGCTTACTCATCTGTGGAGGGGGTGGCTGCTGAGCCTTTTGTCTTCAATACTCTACACACCTATACTGTGTACAGAGACATCCAACTGACTCAGAGCACAGGGTGAGACATTTACACAGGCAACACACACACACACACACACACACACACACACACACACACACACACACAGGTCACTTATCTCTATATTGTCCCATCCACAGATTCATCCACCCAGCAGGCTTTTCTCCAGAGCACACCATCAGTATAGCTTTCCGTCTGCTACAGGACACCCCCAGGGAGCCCTTTGCCCTCTGGCAACTCACCGACAACGACTTCCAGCCCAAGATGGGCGTGGTGCTGGACCGTGAGTCTGAGGAGAGGGATGGGGTTGAGGACTACCATTTTGAGGGATTTGTAGTTTTTACTGTTTGTTGTGCTCAGGGATCTCACTAAGTTTGCTTCAGTCATCCTGAGCGACTTACAATTAGTGCATTCATGTTAAGATTGCTAGGTGTGACAACAATACATCACAGTACATTTTCACTCAAGAAAGTATTTATTAGCAAAATCAGTGCCAGCAGGAAAATCCCTTTTTTTGTGTGTGTGTGTGTGTGTGTGTGGGGGGGGGTGTTAGGGGCACTGAGTTATTTATGACACTCTTCAAAGGGGTGGGGACTCCGCGGTCTGACTTTAGGGGGAAGATTGTTTACTCATCATACGGTGGATCATTTCCCCCAAAAAACTGTCTTTCATCTCCCCTCCCTTCTCTCTCTCTCTCCTTTCTCTCTCTGTGCCCCCCAGCTGTGAGCAAACTGTTGCTGTACTTCAGTCTGGACTACAGAGGGGAGGTTCAGGAGCTCACCTTCGACCAGCCACAGGTCCACAGGCTGTTCTACGGAAGCTTCCACAAGGTGAACGAGAGAGAACATATTTGATAAATTGAAGGAAGAAAGGGGGAGAGAACAAGGACGAGGGGCAGTTCAACATCAAGACAATGCTGAGTTTTAGATGGTGATTAGAGAATGTGACCATGGATATAGAACTCTAATATATTGTCTATGGTTGTGACATACAGCATGAGTCGTTCTAACACACCCTTCTGTCCTGTGATTGGCAGATCCACCTGTCTATCAGCCAGGTGAGCGTATCCCTGTCTGTGGACTGCCAGCATGTGGGTGAGAGGCCCGCACGGCCACTGGGGACTCTGCCCACCGACGGTTTTGAGACACTGGGCAAACTGATGAAGACCCGTGGACCACACAGCGGCTCTGCCCCGGTTAGTTGGAACAGAACTGTTACTTTGACCCACACATAACATAAACTGTAGTAACCAGAGTCTTTTTTTTTTTTTTTTTCCTCCTCCAGTTCCAGCTACAGTCCTTTGAGATTGTGTGCAACACCACCTGGGCATTAGAGGACACCTGCTGTGATTTGCCAGGCCTGGTTAGTGACACACAGTAACTCTATTAAAGGTCATGGGGAAATGAATAAATACTGACGTCTAGAGGAATATGGAGTTAATGAATGTATTAGAAGCGGAGTGCATGAATGTATCTGGCGTCCTGCCCTGAATTTCACTGTAACTTCATTGACTGTAATGCTGCCTGTGTGACTATCTCAGAGGGATGAGGAGAGCTGCCCCGCCCCTGCCTATGCCTGCACCTGTACCTCCGACATACCTGGAGCTCCTGGGGTCATGGGTCCTCCTGTGAGTCACACACAGTGTTATGTTATGATTTAAAGCAGAATAAATTGATTCAATTAACTGTAATGTAGTTGTGAAGTGATTAGCAATTGCAATGATTTCATGACTGATCCTAAGATTATTATGCAACAATCCTTGTCCCTGTTTTTCTTTTAGGGCAAACCGGGTCCTCGTGGAGAAAAGGGTGAAAAGGGAGAGGAGGGCCAAAAGGTCAGAGGTCTTGACACTTGTGAAGCCGATACAGAAGCGCCTGAACAGTTCACTATACACAGCTGAACTCCATCTGTATTGCACCATAGCCTATTTTCATGTACTGTACATCATCATGTTTGTCAGAATGTGATAGTGACAGATTTTCCTATATTTTAACCTCTATTCACCACTCCTGTTTTTCTCAGGGTGAGATAGGCCCTTCAGGGAAAATGGGGTCAGAAGGCGTTCTTGGGCCCCTGGGAAATCGTGGCCCTCGGGGACTGACAGTTCAGGGCAAAGTGGTGGGTCGATTGTAAATGATTATTTTAGAGCATCCTTATTGCTCTCCATGTTTAGAAAGTGCTACATTGATTTTTAAATGCATCTATCATGTTTGCCCTTTTTGAATTGGAAACATATGTTATTGTGATCAATTGTGCAAATGTCAGCATATTGCAGATCTGTGTCGTGTTGTTATGTGATTACAACAATATGTATCACTTTTGACCTCTGTGTCTGTTCCGTCTCTACAGGGACCTCCAGGGGCTCGGGGTGTGAAGGGGGAGGTGGGAAAGCCAGGTGGGCAGGTGAGTCTGATTTACAACATTCCCATTGAATACACAGAACAGGATATTATTTTGATTTGACCTGTCTTCCAACATTTGATCCACTGTGCTATAGTTTACATTATGGTTTTCTTATTTGATCCCTCCACTTTCCTTCCTTCTCCTTCCCTTCCCTATCATCTCCTCCCCTCCTCCATCCGCATCCCTGTGTTTCTCTAGGGTTTACCAGGTCCTCCTGGACCCAAAGGGAACGAAGGAGCCCCAGGCTCCAAGGTGAGATCAATCTCCACCCTTATTCAAACACGTTCCACAAACCATGCCTGGAGCTCAAGACTCCAAGTGTTTGTATTATTAGTTATGTGTATCAGTCTGAAGCCAGCTCTGACCCTGACCTTTGCCTCCCCGGTGTTTTTCAGGGCATCAGAGGAGTTGAGGGGAACATGGGCGGACCAGGGATTACTGGACCTAGGGTAAGAGTGGGGTGAATGTCAAGCGGAGACAGACTTGTCATTGCTTTTCTAGTGATCTCTCTATTGCTCCTCCCCTAATCCACCCATCTGTGTTGTCAGGGTTTCCAGGGTATGCCAGGACACCCAGGGGTTGTTGGAGAGAGGGGTCCTTTAGGGGGGGTGGGGCCGACCGTAAGTACTGAGGCACAAAACGGAGCTTCATACCCTGGGACTGTCGCATCCAATATACTGTTGAAAACGACAACCACGCCATCACACAATTTCAGTATGCTCAATGTTAACTCATTCAGTGACGATCCATTGTCTGAGGTGAACCAAATTGTATTCGTAGCGATAATGGTTATCAACTAGTTCATCGTAGTTTCCCTTTCTATTAACAGGGTCTTCCTGGGAATAAAGGTGAAAGGGGAGAGAAGGTACATTTTTATCATGCAAGAAAATGTGTTTGTGCTCTCTTGGCCCACTGATTGACAGACATGCTCTGTGTTTTAGGGAGAGCCTCAGTCCATGGCAATGATCTTCCAGCTGGTCACACAGGCCTGTGAGCAACTGGTGCACAGTAAGTACTGCAATGCTGTACTTGTGTTAATGTAAGGTGATGTTTGAGGGAGTGCACATGGTTGTGTATCTGTGTAGACTTATTCACGATTGTTTTTCAGACGAGGTGCTGAAGCTGGATTTGTTCCTGAATGAGATGAGCCGCAAGCCTGTGCCCATTGAGGAGCCAGTGGGTCCCCCAGGAGAGCCTGGTATACCAGGGGGAAAGGGCCCACCAGGACAGAGGGGGAACCAGGGAAGACTGGGAACTAGTGGGGAACCAGGGAAGTCTGGATACCCAGGAGAGCAGGGTGAGGCCTTGGGTTTTACACGGTGGTGGTGGTGGTATGTATTCAGTCCTGGTCAGACTTCTTACGTGATAAGTGTCTCTCATCAGTGGTTCCTTCTTTCCTTCAGGACGTAGAGGTGTCCCCGGGGAGAAAGGCAGCTTAGGGCCCAATGTCCAGGGACCACAGGGAATCAAAGGATTTGCAGGTACACTCATCAGCTCTGTCTCTATGAGCAGAAAAATCAAGAAACGGTAATTGAAATTTTAATTGCTGCTGTCAACTTAGTGATTAGGGTTTTTTGTGATTGTGCAGGTCTCCCAGGAGAGGCCAAGCTGGGCAGTCCCGGCCCTAGAGGAGAGGATGGCCAGACGGGACCTCCGGGCATCGCAGGAGCATTCGGGCAGGCAGGAGAGATCGGTCCCCCTGGTGTTTGTGATAGCAGTGGCTGTCATAGAGGTGCTCAGACACAAGCAGGTACAACAGCCGTATCTAGGACCATTTACAGTAAATATTTCCATATTGAAGATATTACCATGCTATTTTACTGTTTTGACGGCATGTCATTTTTCAGAGGACCCATATTTTGGATACCAGCCTTGAGCACACAGTGGAAGCTGAATTCTCTTGTGACATTGTGGTCCAGCTCCTGTCATCTCTTTCATTTTAAGTGGCCATAGAGCACTTGTGCCATTAGACCTGATGGACAGACTGGGACTGGAGCTGACGAAGCACCACAGTGGAGCAGGTTTGGTGCATTGGAGCTCGTCAGTGACTCAGAGACACATGGGCCACTATTAAGGGGAAAAGGAAGTTGACATGGTGCCTCTTCTTCACTTCTCCTTCTCATGAAACACAAATATATCAAATGTTTCCACTTCCATAAAAACTGATGAAAAGTACATTTTTAAGTATTTGAATAGGTCCTACCTGTTAATAAACTCGCTAACATATTGTAAAGGCCTATGTAGTGGATATTTTGGTAGACAGTAGGCCTGTTATAGTTAACTGATGTATGTTACAACCTTCGCACTGAAAATGTTAAATCTGCTCCTTACTATGTCCATGTTTTTGTACTCATGCACTGTAACATATTACATGTTAAGCATAAATTCAAATATGGTTACTATCTGTAGCTTTTATTATATTTTTTTATACCTAAACTGCCTCAAAATGTTAATCCAAAGAGTTAATTTTGTATTAAAAAAATATATATATTTTGTTTCAAACAAATTATATACTGTGAGAATGTCTTAATTATTTTATAGATATATAGATATACTGTATATGATAAATTGAATCTTGTTATTCCCACTATACACTAACATGCAGATTTCCTGTATTACATGTTGTATTTTGTCTCACAGGAAAGCCCTGTTTACAATTCCTGCTTCATGTGTGTAAACGGCCATTGGCAGTTGAAATGTTGCCATGTGTTCTTGAAAACATTTGATGTGTTTTACTTTTTTTCTACTCCGAAGTGTGTGTGAGTGTGTGTGAGAGAGAGCGCGCATGAGAGACCAGCATTAGACCAGCTTCTACATAAATATGGTAGTCTAAATACTTAAACAGCAGGAAGACAATTGAGAGTAATAAAATCTTGACCTAAAAAACTAAACTTGCCTGAACTGTTTTTTTTCTTCTTAATCCCTAAACAGTGGACCACTTGACTGTAATGAGATAATGATTATATACTGCAAGACAATGGAAGATGGGCTACTGTTACTGGTGAATTGAATTGAATATTGGCATGATCTGTATTCTCCATTATAAACTGTATGGTTCAAGTCCTGAATGCTGATTGGCTGACATACCACAGGTGTGACAAAACATTTATTTTTACTTCTGTTAATATGTTGGGAATCAGTTTATAATAGCAATAAGGCACCTCGGGGGGGTTGTGGTATATGGCTATACCACGGCTAAGGGCTGTATTCAGGTACTCCGCAATGCATCTTTGAACAGGCATTAGCCGTGGTATATTTGCCATATACCACACACCCTAATGCCTTACTGCTTAAATATACCTTGTTAATGATATGTTATGCAAGAGCTCGGATGCAGAGTAGCCCACGTTTTACCAGCATGGAGAGGCCAGAGAAAGTCAGACTAGTAAATTGGGCCAAGGAACCGAAGTTGTTATTGGGTGAAGGCCATCCGCAATACAGCAGATGAAGGCGCGGCATGAGCGTGGAGAACAGATAGAAGTGGTTATGGACAGCTAGGAACAATAAGAGCCAAGTGTAGAGGGAAGAACGGCTCCAAGTAGGCCGACAAAACCGTACCCTGCTGTCTCAGATGGAAGTTGAACCCTGACAAGAGTGGGGATGAATTACTTGAGGTGGCAGGTGTTGTGAAGACTGACCTCCAAGTCCGAGCCTCACCCCAATGGTCATGCAAAGTAGTGATGCGAGGGTTGACTCAACCCGCAGTCACGGCAGGTTTAAGGTCAAGAAATATAGTGTGTGGATAAAGGGAGTATGGGTGGCGAGCGGGTTGAATAAAAATAAAATCTTTAAAAAATCCCTGAATGTATAATTATTGTGCAATTTTTATCTATAGCCTACACTGAGTTTTTCATTCATTATTTTGTTGCAATTGTGGTGGTGATCATAATCCTGAGTTCCTGGAGTGCCCTGTAAGGGTGAAGGAGATTGAGATGGGGATCATGATCCTGAGTTCCTGGAGTGCCGTGTAAGGGTGAAGGAGATTGAGGTGGGGATCATGATCCTGAGTTCCTGGAGTGCCCTGTAAGGGTGAAGGAGATTGAGATGGGGATCATGATCCTGAGTTCCTGGAGTGCCGTGTAAGGGTGAAGGAGATTGAGGTGGGGATCATGATCCTGAGTTCCTGGAGTGCCCTGTAAGGGTGAAGGAGATTGAGATGGGGATCATGATCCTGAGTTCCTGGAGTGCCCTGTAAGGGTGAAGGAGATTGAGATGGGGATCATGATCCTGAGTTCCTGGAGTGCCCTGTAAGGGTGAAGCAGATTGAGATGGGGATCATGATCCTGAGTTCCTGGAGTGCCCTGTAAGGGTGAAGGAGATTGAGGTGGCAAAAGTTAGTGGTCAATCGAATCTCCTATGGGGAGGTGATTAAAATAATTGAGAAAATAAGTGATGCTAGAGAATAGATATTAGTGGACACAACACAGCCTGCAGTAACGGTGGATTTTGTTGCGTTCATTGCCACAGTTATAAACTGTACAGCAGAAGACTCAAAGAAGTCTAAGAAACTGGACATTATTGTGGCTGTGGCAGAAATGATTTTGGGACTTCAGGATTTTAGATTAAGATTTACAAGGGGTACTGGCACCGGACTTAAAAATCAAAATACATGAATATAGGACGAAACACACATCACGACAAGAGAGACAACACAACACTACATAAAGAGAGACCTAAGATGACAGCATAGCAAGGCAGCAACACATGACAACACAGCATGGCAGCAACACAACATTACAACAACATGGTAGCAGCACAAAACATGGTACAAATATTATTGGGCAACAGCACAAAGGGCAAAAAGCTAGAGACAACACCACGCAAAGCAGCCACAACTGTCAGTAAGAGTTTCCATGATTGAGTCTTTGAATGAAGAGATTGAGATGAAACTGTCCCGTTTGAGTGTTTGTTGCTGCTTGTTCCAGTCGCCAGCTGCAGCGAACTGAAAAGAGGAGCAACCCAGGGATGTGATTAGGTCATCTTTGGATTATGTTTGCTTTGTATAAGGGTCGGCAGCCAAAACGGTACTACGGTGCATGGAAAGGGCCCTGAGATTGTGTGTGTAGTGCCTTCAGGACAACACCTGTTGAGGCATTGCAGGTAGATAGTGGGGAACTGCCACTGAGGATAAAGCGGGACAAACATTAGCGTACTGGGCGAGGTTAAAAGGGAGTTCAGAAGGACATCCTGTGGTCACGTCAACTGGGGAATGCTGGGAGCGAGGAGGTGATAAGCAGAGGGCATACGGGTGGACAATCGGGCAGAAGGTGGTAGAATATGGACTGGGGAGAGAGAGACAGGGCCGGCAATTGCATTGGGGAACGTTCCTCCTTGGCTGTTCCAAAACAAATGTAGGTGTGGACATGATTGAGGGCAGGAGAGAATAGAGTAAGGACGTGAGATGTCTTTTAGAGAGATATATAGATAATCGTTTTTATTCGTTTTTAAGGATTCAGATGGTTGAAAGGATCCAGTCAGTGGTCGGATGGGCACAGGGGTGTATATCCCAGATTTCAATGTTAGTGCATGTAAGCGGTTAACTGATTATGTGTTAGTGTATGCAGCAGAGTTGATGGCCATGATTCTAGGTTTGAGATGGGTGGAGGAGGTGCTGCTCTGATTCGGCTGCAGTGTTGAGCAGTGTGAAGATGGGCAGGTCGGATAGGGGAGACTTGTTTGTGGAGATGATAGTGCTGTTGGAGAGGATGGAGTGGTGGTAAACTTTTGTAGGGTTCCCGCCCATGTGGGTGTGGAGGGTAATGAGAAGGTCGATGTGGTGGCTGAGAGTGCAGTGAGGAGAGAGGGGGTAGATATTCAGGTAAACTGGGCTGCAGGGAAGTCAAGTCCTCGATCCGGCCAAAAAGGCTCAGTCTTTGGCAAATGGAGTGGGATGCTGGTAGTAAGGGGAGACAATGATATTGCATGTCGATATAGGTGAGTAAAGGAGCATGTGATGTAGGCGAGAGGAAGTTGTGTGGAGTAGACTACAATTTAGGCACACAGGTTTGAATGCCACGTTGTGGATGATAGGGAGACATGAAACAGGTCTGTGTGATGAGTGTTTAGTGGAGGAAACGTTTGATATTTTGTGAATTGTATGATGTAGATGGGAAGAGATTGTGTGAAAGGGTTAGAGAGGGGGAAGGAAGTGGTGTCGAGGGCTCTATTTCACTTTGTTAGAGGAACATGACTAATGAAGATAATTTAATGTAGTCAGTCTGTGACTGGCCTCACACTCATTTAACATTACATTTAAGTCATTTAGCAGACACACAAATCTAACTGAAGAATATATAAATGGATGAGCATGTATAGAATACAGTATATACATATGAGATGATTGTCACGCCCTGGCCTTAGTTATCTTTGTTTTCTTTATTATTTTGGTTAGGTCAGGATGTGACATGGGGGATTTATGTGTTTTGTCTGGTCTAGGGGTTTTGTAGGTTTATGGGGTGTTTTCTAGTCTAGGTGTTTATGTAAGTGTATGGTTGCCTAGATTGGTTCTCAATTAGAGGCAGGTGTTTATCGTTGTAGGCAGCCATTTAGGCAGCCATGTTCTTTGGGTATTTTGTGGGTGATTGTTTCTGTTTCTGTGTTTGTTCACCACACGGTACTGTTTTTGGTTTCGGTTATTCACGTTACATTTTAGTGTTCAGTTTGTCTTTAAAATTAAACATCATGAACACTTACCACGCCGCATATTGGTCCGATCCATACTACACCTCTTCTTCAGACGAAGAGGAGGAAATCTGTTGTGACAATGATGAGTAATGCAAGATATGTAAACATTATTAAAGTGACTAGTGTTCCATTTATTAAAGTGGCCAGTGATTTAAAGTCTGTGTATATAGGGCAGTGATGTCTATCTTGGTCCCAGTTTTGATGCACATGTACTAACCTCACCTTCTGGATGATAGCGGGGTGAACAGGCAGTGGCTCGGGTGGTTGTTGTCCTTGATTATTTTTGTTGGCCTTCCATTTACATTACATTTAAGTCATTTAGCAGACACTCTTATCCAGAGCGACTTACAAATTGGTGCATTCACCTTATGACATCCAGTGGAACAGCCACTTTACAATAGTGCATCTAAATATTTTAAGGGGGGGGGGTGAGAAGGATTACTTTATCCTATCCTAGGTATTCCTTAAAGAGGTGGGGTTTCAGGTGTCTCCGGAAGGTGGTGATTGACTCCGCTGTCCTGGCGTCGTGAGGGAGTTTGTTCCACCATTGGGGGGCCAGAGCAGCGAACAGTTTTGACTGGGCTGAGCGGGAACTGTACTTCCTCAGTGGTAGGGAGGCGAGCAGGCCAGAGGTGGATGAACGGAGTGCCCAGGTTTGGGTGTAGGGCCTGATCAGAGCCTGGAGGTACTGAGGTGCCGTTCCCCTCACAGCTCCGTAGGCAAGCACCATGGTCTTGACACTCCAGTACAGTAGGTAGTGATGTATGCACATTGAACGTTGGATGCGATCCGCCAACCCAATGCCAAAGAAGAAGAAGAAATCCCGTACAGTCAAATATATTTATAACTATTGTATGTGGCGCCACCCAGTGGTATGTATATTATTAGGAACCAAATAGTGAAGAATTTGTTGCACGGGTAAATATTTTACAACGCACCCGCATCCGGCTCAACAACATTCCAACCAACATGGCAAGCCGAAAAGGTTCACAGCAAAGCCGGGGAGATGGTGATAAATACTCGGTGTTGTTGCCCACTTACAATGAACGAGAGAATCTACCGCTTATTGTGTGGCTATTGGTAAAATACTTCGGTGAAAGGTAGATAATTTCAGATTATGTTGTCCGGAGTGTGTGACAAGATGTCAGTGATAAACTGTCACTAAAATCAGATTTGCTAAGAGGGGACAGCCCTTTGCAATCTGTTGCGGGTGGGTATAATTTGTGGAACGTTCCAACAGGAATCTGTTCCTAAAACGTCTAAAGTATAAGGTTATCAACAAACAGCGCATCCAAAGTAGCATGATCAATTCACCTTGCTAACTAGGTCCCGAATGGGCATCAATTTACCACGGAGTTTATTCTTAATGTTTGCCCATAGGCTACCAGAGTGAGAACAGACATTTTTCGGGAATAAACGTGGTGAGTGGAAAAACTTAATGAGACAGCCCATTCCCTACCCGGTATCTTATTCTGCCGCTATACAACTTTGTATTTACTACGTTTTTGGAACATATTCCTGTTGGTACGCATCACAAATTATAACCACCCATCTGTTGCTGTGATTACCAGTCGCTCATGGATTATTTCAGTGTGTGTGTGTGTGTGTGTGTGTGTGTGTGTGTGTGTGTGTGTGTGTGGAATATGACTTATATAAATACCTCTGAGCTTATTTCAGCTGTTTTACCTCTGCGGTCTTCATAACAACAAAAGGCAGTTGTGGATGGGCCAAGCAATGATGTAAACATGCAACATTGTACTCCATAGACATCAAAGACTGCAATAACATTTTGCAGATGGTACCTTTATAAGAATATGGCATTTATCTCATATTTGAACATGTATTGCATTTTGAAAGACTGACTGAAATTCAAGCTGTAACTGGAACTATGATAGAGCTCATTGTAAAGTCCCTGTTTTCATCAAATGTCAGATTAGCATTTGTTGTGTGATGGGTTGAAACGCCTTTTTACTTATTCACAGTGGATACGAGTACGAGATTATTGTCATTGATGATGGAAGTCCAGATGGGACACTTGAGGTGGCAGAACAACTGCAGAAGATATACGGAGAGGACAAGATAGTAAGTGAATTTAATAGATTAGTTGTTATTTTTGTATATACTTTAACATTCACGTACCTGCTGGCAAAGCAAGACACTCATTCACTCTCTGCTCTTTGTGGTTATTTTTCAGCTCCTTCGACCAAGAGCAAAGAAACTAGGGTTAGGTAAGTGTCACATACTCATTCATCACAGTGTTATTGAACACTATCTCAGGTACACATGTCAGGTAATGTCCTTTTAATTCTGCATTCAGGAACTGCCTACATCCATGGCATTAAACATGCCAGAGGGAACTATGTCTTCATAATGGATGCAGACCTCTCCCATCATGTGAGTGGATCTCCTGTATCTCTGCACAATACAGTATCAGAGAAGCAGGTTGGGATAATGGCACCGGACCCTGTACATACAATAATAACAATTTTAAAATGTTTCCAAGAACATACTATTTCCTAGTCCCTTTTTCTAATCAAGAGGTTACTTGTGGTGTTACATTGCTTGGTTGGATATTTGTATCAAAATGCTTCATTGCCAGGATAATCTTTTATGAAATCCTTTGAATGCATACATCCTAAAATACATACAATTATCTTTCCTTGCAGCCTAAATTTATTCCAGAATTCATAAAGTAAGTCATCTATTTTAATTCATCGCAAAATGTGAATGTGTATATTTTGGGGGGAAATGTAGAACGTAGAATTCAGAATATAGTATGTCTGCTAGCAATCTACATCTCTACCATGTCATCATCTGTTTCCAAGTATCTGATGTGAATGTGTTTGTCTCCAAGGAAACAGAGGGAAGGCGGGTATGACCTTGTGTCAGGCACCCGATACAGAGGAGATGGGGGCGTGTACGGATGGGACCTGCGCAGGAAACTCATCAGGTGACTGCAGGGGCACGCCCGTCTGCTACATCTACACTACCATTCAAAAGTTTGGGGTCACTTAGAAATGTCCTTGTTTTTGAAAGAAAATAAACATTTTTGTCCATTATGTTGTAAATTACTATTGTAGCTGGAAATGGCAGATTTTTTTATGGAATATCTACATAGGCGTACAGAGGCCCATTATCAGCAACCATCACTCCTGTGTTCCAATGGCATGTTGTGTTAGCAAATCCAAGTTTATAATTTTAAAAGGCTAATTTATCTTTAGAAAACCATTTTACAATTATGTTTGCACAGCTGAAAACTGTTGTGCTGATTTAAAGAAGCAATAAAACGGGCCTTTAGACTAGTTGAGTATCTGGAACATCAGCATTTGTGGGTTCGATTAAAGGCTTAAAATGGCCAGAAACAAAGACATTTCTTCTAAAACTCTTAAGTCTATTCTAGCAAGAGGACAAAAGGAGCAAGAGGACATTAGAGTATTTAGTTTGAGAAACTCTTCACAAGTTCTCAACTGGCAGCTTCATTAAATAGTACCCGCAAAACACCAGTCTCAACGTCAACAGTGAAGAGGTGACTCCGGGATCCGAGTTGCAAAGAAATAGCCATATCTCAGACTGGCCGATAAAAAGAAAAGATTAAGGTGGGCAAAAGAACACAGACACTGGACAGAGGAACTCCGGCAAACAGGCAAAGCGCCAATACAGGGCTAAGATTGAATCGTACTACACCGGCTCCGACGTTCGTCTTATGTGGCAGGGCTTGCAAACTATTACAGACTACAAAGGGGAGCACAGCCGCCAGCTGCCCAGTGACACAAGCCAACCAGACGAGCTAAATCACTCCTATGCTCGCTTTGAGGCAAGCAACACTGAGGCATGCATGAGAGCATCAGCTGTTCCGGACGACTGTGTGATCACACTCTCCGTAGCCGATTTGAGTAAGATCTTTAAACAGGTAAACATTCACAAGGCTGCGGGGCCAGACGGATTACCAGGATGTGTGCTCCGGGCATGTGCTGAGCAACTGGCAGGTTTCTTCACTGACAGTTTCAACATGTCCCTGATTGCGTCTGTAATACCAACATGTTTCAAGCAGACCACCATAGTCCCTGTGCCCAAGAACACTAAGGCAACATGCCTAAATGACTACAGACCCGTAGCATTCACTTCCACACCCATGTTGACCAAGTGCTTTGAAAGGCTGGTAAAGGCTCACATCAACACCATTATCCCAGAAACCCTAGACCCACTCCAATTTGCATACCACCCCAACAGATCCACAAGTGATGCAATCTCTATTGCAATCCACACTGCGCTTTCCCACCTGGACAAAAGGAACACCTACGTGAGAATGCAATTCATTGACTACAGCTCAGCGTTCAACAACACAGTACCCTCAAAGCTCATCACTAAGCTAAGGATCCTGGGACTAAACACCTCCCTCTGCAACTGGATCCTGGACTTACTGACGGGACGCTCCCAGGTGGTAAGGGTAGGTAGCAACACATCTGCCACGCTGATCCTCAACACTGGAGCCCCTCAGGGGTGCATGCTCAGTTCCTTCCTGTACTCCCTGTTCACCCACGACTGCTTGGCCAGGCACGACTCCAACACCATCATTAAGTTTGCTGACGACACAACAGTGGTAGGCCTGCTCACCGACAACGACGAGACCTCCTATATGGAGGAGATCAGAGACCTGGCCTGGTGGTGCCGGGATAACAAACTATCCATCAATGTAACCAAGACAAAGGAAATGTTTGTGGACTATAGGAAAAGGAGGACCGAGCACGCCCACATTCTCATCGACGGGGCTGATAATGGAACAGTTTGAGAGTTTAAGTTCTTTGGTGTCCACATCACCAACAAACTAGAATGGTCCAAACATACCAAGATTGTTATGAAGAGGGCATGACAAAGCTTATTCCCCCTCAGGAATCTAAAAATAAAAGGATCTACAGCTGCAACATCGAGAGCATCCTGACTGGTTGTATCACTGACTGGTATGGCAACTGCTCGGCCTCCGACCGCAAGGCACTACAGAGGGTAGTGCGTACGGCCCGGTACATCACTGGGGCTTAGCTGCCTGCCATCCAGGACCTCTACACCAGGCGGTGTCAGAGGAAGGCCCTAAAAATTGTCCAAGTCCCCAGCCACCCTAATCATAGACTGTTCTCTCTACTACCGGATGGCAAGCGGTACCGGAATGCCAAGTCTCAACAGTTTTTACCCCCAAGCCATAAGACTCCTGAACAGGTAACATTTACATTTACCAAATGGCTACCCCAGACTATTTGCATTGTGTGACCCCCCCAACCCCTCTTTTACGCTGCTGCTACTCTCTGTTTATCATATATGCATAGTCACTTTAACCATACCTACATGTACATACTACCTCAATCAGCTCGACTAACCGGTGCATGTGTATAGCCTCACTACTGTTATAGCCTCTCTACTGCATAGAGCCTCGCTACAGTAATTTTTCACTGTCTTTTTTACAGTTGTTTTCATTTCTTTACTTATATATTGTTCACCTAATACCTTTTTTTAACTTAGAAATTGCACTGTTGGTTAGAGCCTGTAAGTAAGCATTTCACTGTAAGGTCTACCTACACCTGTTGTATTTGGCGCACGTGACAAATAAACTTTGATTTGATAATCAAACCCACAAATGCTGATGCTCCAGATACTCAACTCGTCTAAAGAAGGACAGATCTTTTGCAAAATGGTTTTCTAATGATAAATTAGCATTTTAAAATGATAAACTTGGTTTAGCTAACACAACATGCCATTGGAACACAGGAGTGATGGTTGCTGATAATGGGCCTCTGTACGCCTATGTAGATATTCCATTCAGCCGTTTCCAGCTACAATAGTCATTTACAAAATTAACAATGTCTGCACTGTATTTCTGATCAATTTGATGTTATTTTAATGGAAAAAAATGTGCTTTTTTTTAAAAAACAAGGACTTTTCTAATTTACCCCAAACTTTTGAATGGTAGTGTAGGTTGTTGGCCGTCATTTATTCAGCTTATACAGAAGGCAAGTATTAAACTCTCGTCTGTGTGTGTCCCTCCCTCTCTAACAGTCGGGGAGCGAACTATGTCACACAGGTGCTGCTGAGACCTGGGGCATCAGACCTGACTGGCAGCTTCAGGTAAGGGGCTAAATGTAAATAGGTGTGAAGAACAGCAGGCACAGCAATCACACCTACAGTTGAAGTCGGAAGTTTACATACACTTAGGTTGAAGTCATTAAAACTCGTTTTTCAACCACTCCACAAATATTTGATGGCTAGCACGGGGGTGGCAGCATCATTTACATTTAACATTTACATTTAAGTCATTTAGCAGATGCTCTTATCCAGAGCGACTTGATGTGGGGTACTTTGCTGCAGGAGGGACTGGTGCACTTCACAAAATAGATGGCATCATGAGGAGGGATTATGTTGATATATATATATATATATATATATATATAGAGAGAGAGAGAAGCAACATCTCAAGTTTAAGCTTGGTCGCAAATGGGTCTTCCAAATAGACAATGACCCCAAGCATACTTCCAAAGTATTGGCAAAATGGCTTAAGGGAAATAAAGTCAAGGTATCGGAGTGTCCATTGCAAAGCCCTGACCTCAATCATATAGAAAATTTGTGGGCAGAACTGAAAAAGCGTGTGAGAGCAAGGAGGCCTACAAACCTGACTCCATTACACCAGCAATGTCAGAAGGAATGGGCCAAAATTCACCCAATTTATTGTGGAATGCCTGTGGAAGGCTACCTGAAATGTTTGACCCAAGTTAAACAATTTAAAGGCAATGCTACCAAATACTAAATGAGTGTATGTAAACTTCTGACCCTCTGGGAATGTGATAAATAATTATCTCTAATATTATTCTGACATTTCACATTCTTAAAATCAAGTGGTGATCCTGACTGACCTAAGACAGGGAATTTTTACTGGGATTAAATGTCAGAAATTGTGAAACTGAGTTTAAATGTATTTGGCTAAGGTGTATGTAAACTTCCGACTTCAACTGTACTTACATACTGGTACATCTTCCTTTATCTTCCTTAGTGTGCCAGTGTGTGTTATCTCACTGTTTTGTTTTTTATGCATGGTGATCTCAGGCTTTACAAGAAGGAGGTACTGGAGAGACTGGTGGAGAGGTGTGTGTCCAAAGGCTACGTCTTTCAGATGGAGATGATTGTCCGTGCTAGACAGCTGAACTACACCATTGGAGAGGTGAGGCCTTTTTTGGGGGGGGGGGGGGTTGTGTCATTTTGTTTAGTTTCTTAATCATGAGATGTTTTATTTGTTTTTATCGTCGAGGACCACATTTGGACACAGTGTTTTAATTAATACTTTTAAATGCTATCCTCTGGGAATACATCTGTTGTATATGTTTTCACCCAAATAAATTAAGTTATGTTAATCATGTCAATAGGTTGTATGTAGCTTAGTTAAATAGAGTTTTATCTACTTTCCCACAGCCAGATTAACTTGTGAATACCATTTTGATGTTTCTGCGTGTAGTTTGAAGGAAGTTGCTATCTTTTGTACAATTGCTAACTAGCGTTAGCGCAATGACTGGAAGTATATGGGTACACTACCTCTTAACTTTCTTCATACTGGAGGCAGATACATACAAATGGTATCCTGGAGTTCATCTGACTCTTCATTGCCAAAATCCAATCTATCCCTTTAACTATAGTTTTCCTTCTTCCAAACAGGTTCCAATTTCGTTTGTGGATCGTGTTTATGGGGAGTCTAAACTGGGAGGAAATGAAATAGTGTCGTTCCTGAAAGGACTGCTTACTCTCTTCGCGACAACATGATTTATGATGCTCTAGGTTTGGACTCAGCAATGCTTTTTAGTTTTTCAGTCATGGCCTTCAATGCAGTAATGAACCTACATCAAAATCAGTAGCGTAGGACGCACCCCCACAGCACACGCGAGGCTGGGGCCCCCAAGCTTTAGGGAGCATCAAACAAACTTCTATTTTGGTTGGGGAAGATAGCAAGTGAACACTTCATAAGCCGTGGCAAAATGTTTAGGATTACAGGAAATTTGCTTTAAAACTGTGGGGTGGGGGGCTAAACTCTATGTCACTGATAAAAATGAGAAGGGGAAATGGACAGACTATGCTCCTTTCTATGAGTAGTTGATTATTGACAAGTCAAAGCATAGAAAGTAATACATTAAAATATGAATTCTTCACTGCCTCTGCTTCAGATGGATCTCCAATCATACATAAAGATGTTGAAGCATCAAGCTTCTTCCTATGTATTATTGTAGATTGATTAACTCCTTTCTGTTCATTACTTTCATATTTTGGTGGGTTTACACTACCAGTCAAAAGTTTTAGAAAACCTACTGATTCAAGGGTTTTTCTACATTTTCCTATATTTTTCTCTCAACCAGCTTAACGAGGAATGCTTTTCCAACAGCCTTTAAGGAGTTCCCACATATGCTGTGCACTTGTTGGCTGCTTTTCCTTCATTCTGTGGTCCAACTGATCCCAAACCATCTTAATTTGGTTGAGGTCGGGTGATTGTGTATGCCAGATCATCTGATGCAGCACTCCTTCTTGGTCAAATAGTCCTTACACAGTCTGGAAGTGTGTTGGGTCATTGTCCTGTTGAAAAACAAATGATAGTCCCATTAAGCGCAAGATTGGGTGGCATATCGCTGCAGAATGCTGTGGTAGCCATTCTGGTTAAGTGTGCCTTGAATTCTAAATTAATCACTGACAGTGACACCTGCAAAGCACCCCCACACCATCCCACCTCCTCCATGCTTCACAGTGGGAACCACACATGCGGAGGTCATCCATTCACACACTCTGCGTATCACAAAGACAAGGCGGTTGGAACCAAAAATCTCTGGTGGACTTTTACCAAATAGGGCTTTCTTCTGTATACCAACCCTACCTTGTCACAACACAACTGATTGTCTCAAACGCATTAAGAAGGAAAGAAATTCCACAAATGAACGTTTAACAAGGCACACCTGTTAATTGAAATTTATTCCAGGTGACTACCTCATGAAGCTGGTTGAGAGAATGCCAAGCCTGTACAAAGCTGTCATCAAGGCAAATGGTGGCTACTTTGAAGAATCTCAAATATAAAATATATTTTGATTTGTTTTACACTTCTTTTGTTACTTACTACATGATTCCATATGTTATTTCATACTTTTGATGTATTTGCTATTATTCTACAATGTAAATTAAATGAAAATAGTAAAAATAAAGAATAACCCTTGAATGAGTAGGTGTGTCCAAACTTTTGACTGGTACTGTATATATTTAAGCATAAAATAATAATCACCGAAGTAGTGCACTGACCCTTTACTAGTCCTTTATTAGCAGACCAAGATAGCCATCTGTGGCGCAGTTGACAAATAAATCTTAGCACCTCCCCGGAAAAATATAACAGCACCCCCACCCCCAAACTACTTCCTATGATCAAAAGGTATGAATACTTTCTGAAGTCAATGTAATTCCACTTTGATATTATGGGGTATTGTGTGTAGGCCAGTGTCACAAAATCTCAATTTAATCCATTTTGAATTCAGGCTGTAACACAACAAAGTGTGGGGGAAAGTAAAGGGGTGTGAACTTTCTGAAGCTAATGTATGTAACTACAGCTGATAGACCCGAATGGACCCGACCACGGCTAGAGCAGTGATCACCAACCGATCTCCATGGAATTCCTAGTCAATCACAAAACATTTATTTAAAAACTCCAACGATAAAGCCTTGGTTCCTATATATATATATTTTTTTGTTGCACTGTTGGTAGTCTACCACTGCTCCCTCCCTTCCCTCAGACTGACCATCAGATGCAGGCAATCAGTCCAGAAATATAATTGCAAAATGGTCTGAAAAGAACGACATTGAAAGGGCAATTTAAGCTTAGCCAATATGCATTGATTATGTATTGGTCCTATAGCCTACTGCACAAACCTCATTGCTACGTGACTGTTTTTAATTGGTTAATATTGCATAGGCTTACGTTTGTACGTTTATAAAACAAATCTGAACGGTAGGACTCGACTTGCATTTTGACTCGAGGTGGTCTAGCTTTGGATAAAAGCTTGATTTAGAAAAGGTCGGTGACTTCTGTCTTGTAGCATATTTATTTTACGCTAATCAGGTGAATTTATTGACATATTGAAGGCCAAGCCAGCATATAAAGACCTATTCATTAACCAGAAGAGCAACTTGGCTGATAATTGTTTTTTTTGTCACTCTGGTCCAATTTCTATTTATTTTACCTTTATTCAACTAGACAAGTCAGTTAAGAACATTCTTATTTTCAATGACATGGGTTAATTGCCTTGTTCAGGGACAGAACAACAAATTTGGACCTTGTCAGCTTGGGGATTCAATCTTGCAACCTTTTGGTTACTAGTCCAATGCTCTAACCACTGGGCTACGTGCTGCCCCAATGGGTCTGATCTAGACCCAGACCCGTTTGGGTACGGATCTAGGTCCCCCTTTTAAATAATGATCGGGTCCGTCCGGGTCTGATTGTCCTCAGGTCCGTTCGGGTCCGGATCCGAGAATACCTCTACTTGGAAGACAAGCCATGCACAGCAAAAAGCTGAGAGACCTCCAAGGAGGCCATGTTATACTATCACCCATCAATTGAAATCCAGTATTCACATGATGAGGTCTCCATCCACCCCCACCCCAATCTCTCCAAGGGGCCCATGCTAAAATGGACAGAACAATATGCTCTCAGGCTTGGTAGCTGCCCAATCTCTGAGGAAAGTAGTCCCGGTGAGTTAAGTGCCAGCATAGAACAGCGCCACCTACTGTTCTCATTGCTCTCTGACATTGGGCAAATGCAAAGGCACTGTGTTGGTACTGAGGCACTGTATACATCCGACCCTCTGCAGGGGAGGGCGCCCGTTGTAGCTAGTCCTAACGCATGCGTTCACGCTCAACTAGAGGGTGCCTCCTGTTGGTTCAATCTGGTAATTGCAGATCGAGCTTGTTTACCCCAATCCCCCAGGCATAGAATTTGACAGACGTTGAAGAACGACCGAGGCCAAAATCCGAGGCCTGTTTTGCACGGTAAGAGGTTAGACTTGTTTACCACAGAGTAAGTTAGTTTTATAAGTCTCGACTCATTTTGATATCACAATTAGCTTTTTATGCTAATCAAACATATGTCACTTCCGCCCTTTCAATTGCGCCATTTTGGATAGGGCAGTTTATAGTCTAGGATGGGTGTATTGTCTTTATAGGGAAGAGATGGGTATGCATTATTATCAGTAAACAGTCACAGAGTTTACACAGTTTTGGATTAGGTGTAACTACGTCGTAATATTTAAAACAGCGCTACTTTATCTTGTCCTGCAATGGGCATTTTCGATGTTTATCTAGCTAAATGAGTTCCAGCGGCACTTCATCCCCGGCATCCGAGAAGGATACTCTGTGTCGGATAGTGAGAGGAGTCGAGCTCCCTCGCGGTGTGGTGTGACCGCTTGGAGAGTAGACGGCAAGGCGGTTATTCCCGGCTGCTTATTTGGAGGAGTAGAAGGGAACGTGAGAGTGCCCAACGATTTGTCTCACCGTTTATCGTAATTGAAATAATTTACGCCAACGGGACCACCGTATTTCAAACCAGGTAAACTCGTCACACTCCGCTTTTCATACAACCTCGCTAGCTAGGAGGGTTAACTACGATGATGCGTTGCTTCTATTCGTTCCTAGCTAAGGTCGGCGAACAATGTAGACTTAAGCTTTATGTATTGATGATAACAAATTAAACAATATTACGTGGAGTGTTATGATACCGTATATCTTAAGTTGTCGGTGACATTGTACCACTTTTGGCCAGCTAAACTTGGGCACTGAGTAGCGCTCAAAATCTGCACCTACTGAAGAGGTGCGGGGCTCCTTTCTAGTACTCTTGTAGCAGCTGCTAGCTCGCTGTGTTTTACTTGCGCTTCCCTTTGTGGTGGGTGACTCGCGACTGCGAGGAAGCAATCAGCTATCGTTCTGGTAACAGTATTACCAAGTCAGACGTTATTAAGGTGTAGAAAGAACCATGAGGTATGATTCACGTAGTAGCTAATCGTGTAAGAAATATTTGTATCCTCTTTCATTGGTCGACCAGATAGCCATATACGATATTCATCATTGACTTCAATTAAAGCCATCATTTTGGCCAAATTGAAGGAGGGAGACGATAGCTCGTAACCTCCTAACGTCACTCTCCTAGTTAATACACATTTGACCTTTATCAAATGTATTGGTATTTTTTCCCCCATTATTTAAAATATAACTGAACCGGGGTGTTATAATCTAGCTGGCAGCAAACTGGTACGTTAGTCACAGACTCATTCAGCAACTTGCCTACAGCGTGTGCGTATAGGTGACAAGGAGTTGTGATCTGCAGGTCGCACATTTGATTTTGAATGTTGTAACACAAGTGACGTCAGATGGCTAAGTAAACTCACCTCACAATTATAATGGCGATCTGATATAATGTTGCTAGCAACTTATATAAGGTGTCAACATAGTCTTCGAGGTTGGTTTTATACGGGTACTCTATTGATTTAACAATATGTTCCCATGGTCCCTGTGTGGAGGCCATCAGGAGGCCATCAGGAGAAACAATGTGGTGATCCTGATTTAACCTTTTGGTCATTTAGATAGGTATTCCACTTAAATGCCAAGTCTCTTCCTTTTGGTGTGTGTGTATGGTCATCGGTGGCAGTTTGCTAAAAGAGGGTATGACTGATACAATCAACTTTTATTTTTGTAAACAATGTGAGTTTGGAGGATCTTATGGTGACCAGAGGGAATGTCGTCATTGTTACTTTGAGGACAGAACACACTTATAGATTTTTTTTGTTACATGAGTCTATATTTTACCCATTAGGCCATCTCCTTTTGTCCTCTTCCTCTCCTCTTCCTCTTGCCTCAGCTGTAGAGTGGCTATTCTCTGCCAGCTACCCACCCAGCCCCCACTCCCCTCCCCCCCAAAATACACTGCAGACATATTGTAAATGTTGGGCTCTGCTGCTGACTCAATAGGAGGCGCCATTCCGTGATTGCAGAGAGGCTGCAAAAAGGGGGCAGGCAGAGCAATGGAAGCCTTACATAATGGAGGCAGAGCTGTCCTCTAGCGCCATCTACAAGCGATGGGAGTAAGCCCAGCCAGCAAGGGAGACGGGCAGCCAGACGACATTCAGCTCAGCAGCACTGTACCATAGTTGCATCTTCTGGAACATACAACTAGAGCTATGACATCACTGGATAGGGGAAGAGTGTTTGGTCCCATGCTGCTTGTCACTAAAGTTTCTTGTCCTATCTGACCTTTGACCTGAGTAGAGCATCCATTCTGCAGTGTTTTGATTGTTTAGCGTTGACTGGAATATATAATAAATCAATCAGTCCAGACAGACATAAAGACGGTGGTAGGGCCATTATGGATAGACATGAGTAATGCTGCTGTGGAAAACCATTGATGGTTTTATGACGAAAGGTGACTGACAGACAGCTGGTTCTTTTGTGGCCTTCCCCCCCCCCCATAGGTGCACTAGTCACTCCAATGATTATGTTAATGTAACTCTAGTGTAATTCTTTGGGATGTGTGTTTTGGTCACCCATGATAACACAAAGGTTTTTGTGTTGGGTCTGTGGAACTCTTGCCTCTTTACAACAATGCTTAGTACATATGTTGACCTACCTGACCTCACCTATTAGTCACACCTGTGTCCCTCCCTTCTCCAAGTGGCCAGCATGTTCCAGCTCCCGGTCAACAACCTGGGCAGCTTACGGAAAGCCAGAAGAAATGTCAAGCGGGTTCTGGGAGACATCGGGCTGGAGTTTTGTAAAGACCATATTGAGGTGAGCAGCACATGGAGTTCTACTGTTCTATTATCTGTGAATGAGCATCATGCCTTTGACCACACTGGTTTTTCAAACATTAAGAAATAATAGCTCATTCATGAATAGCTCATTAAACAATCAGTCATTGTTTCAGCCATCAAAGCAGGAGTTGTCAAATTTCTCATGTTTATGATGTCTGTCACTTTGTCAGTTTGAAGTTCTATTAAGCCCAGTCCACAACCATAATAACATTCCCAAAGGTTGTGGCCTTTAAAACCCCTCCTAGCAAATCACCTCGATCTGACTTGATTTTTATTGATGTATATATTAATTGTGATTGTCATTCTCTCCCCTTAGGACTACAAAGACTATGTCCCTAATGAGTTCTACATCAAGCACACCACCTGGGATGATGTGTGTGTGTGGGATCCTTCACTGACCAAAGCCCAGGTGAGTGACTCACTGGAACCCACTGTTCATTGTATTGTTATTGTGTCTGCTTATTTTCAATAAACAATGTATTTACATTTGATAAACATCAACAGCTGACTCGCCGCTGTCGTCTTCTTTTCCATTTGTTTCCCAGGAGTACAGATCAAAGCCTTTCTGTTGTTCTGGCTGCCCCTTCTCCTCCAAGTTCTTCTCAGCGTACAAGAGCCACTTCCGCAATGTCCACAGTGAGGACTTCGAGAGCCGCATCCTGCTCAACTGCCCCTACTGCACCTACAATGGGAACAAGAAGACCCTGGAGACGCACATCAAGCTGTTCCACATGCCCAACAACGTGGTGCGACAGGGTCCCGGAGGCATGCAGGGGCTGAAGGATGGCATGCAGCTGGGCAAGAGGCCTGGAGAGAGCATCGAGCAGGCGGTGTACTACTGCAAGAAGTGCACCTACAGGGACCCGCTTTACAACGTGGTGCGCAAGCACATCTACAGAGAACACTTTCAGCATGTGGCTGCACCCTACCTGATTAAGCCTGGGGAAAAGGCCACACCTAACGGTGCTGGTGCGGGCTCAGGGAACACAGACAGCAGCAGCAACACCAATGTCAATGCTAACAGCAACACCATCCACTGCAAGCGCTGCCTCTTTGTGCTACGCACCTATGAGGCACTCGTGCAGCATGTTATTGAGGACCACGAGCGCATTGGTTACCAGGTGACTGCCATGATTGGTCACACAAACGTGGTGGTGCCACGGGTCAAGCCTGTCATCATGGTATCCCCCAAGCCGGGGGAAAAGACTGTAATTGGTGTAGGACCCAAAGGTCAGCTGGTGACCACCACAGTGGGTGGAGTCCGCTCCCTTCCCACCCAGCAGCTCAGCAGGATCGTCATCCCAAAGTCAGGCCTAAGCTCAACGGGACTCCTGTCTGGGTCTCACCTGAAGCAGGGACCTTTTGGGTTAAAGAGCGGGACCACTCAGTCCTTCTCTATAGGCGGGCAGCAGGTGAGAATCACTCTACCCGGCAACGCACAGGTCTCTGTGCCCCAGCATTCGCAGGCTGCCAAACAGAACCTCCCTGGTGGCTTGCGGAGCCCCATAGTGGTGAGTTCCTCCTCGTCTACACTCAAGCCCACCCAGCTGAACTCCCGGGTCCAGGCAGCTGCCACCACAGTGGCCTCAGTCACGGCCAAGGGGAAGGGGGGCACTTCAGTCCTGGGCACGTCTTACACCCAGAAGTGGAAGATCTGCACTATCTGCAACGAGCTGTTCCCTGAGAATGTGTACAGCTCGCACTTTGAGAAGGAGCACAAGGCGGAGAAGGTCCCTGCAGTAGCCAACTACATCATGAAGATCCACAACTTCACCAGCAAGTGTCTGTACTGCAACCGCTACCTGCCCAGCGACACACTCCTCAACCACATGCTGATCCACGGCCTGTCCTGCCCGCACTGCCGCGCCACCTTCAACGACGTGGAGAAAATTGTGGCACACATGCGACAGTCCCACCCGGACGAGACGGTGGGGCCGCGCACTGACTCTCCTCTGACTTTTGACCTCACTCTGCAGCAGGGCAACCCCAAGAACGTCCAGCTGATTGTCACCACCTACAACATGAGAGACGCACCAGAGGAGTCAGTGGCCTTCCATGCCCAGAGTGCCTCCTCTTCCACACAAACTGGCAAGAGGACAGTGCCCAGCCAACCCCCAAAGATGCCCTCTGAATCCGAAGATGGTTCGCCTCCCAAGAGTGCACCTCAGGCGGCCGTGCCATACAAGAAAGACGTGGGCAAGACTCTGTGCCCGCTGTGCTTCTCCATCCTCAAGGGCCCCATCTCTGATGCACTGGCACACCACTTGAGAGAGAGGCACCAGGTCATCCAAACAGTGCACCCAGTGGAGAAAAAACTCACCTACAAATGTATCCACTGCTTGGGTGTGTACACAAGCAACATGACTGCCTCCACCATAACACTGCACCTGGTGCACTGCCGTGGTGTGGGAAAGACCCAGAATGGGCAAGACAGCAGGCCTGCGCCCTCCCCCAGGGTCTCCCAGGCTCAGGGCACTGCCCTCAAACGGGCTGGCTTTGAGAACTGTGACCCTAACGACCCAAAGCGCCGTAAGCTGCCGCCTGGAGAGCATGAGGGCTCTGCGGCTTTTGTAGAGAATCCAGACGATCCTGTCAACCTGGTCCTTGACCCCAAAGGCCACGAGGATGAGTCGTACGAGGCGCGGAAAGCCTTCCTGACGCAGTACTTTAACCGTGAACCCTACCCAATGCGTAGGGAAGTGGAGAAGCTAGCCGCCAGTCTGTGGTTGTGGAAGTCTGACATCTCCAGCCACTTCACCAACCGCAGGAGGATATGCACGCGGGACTGTGAGACCCAGAAGGCCAAGGTGTTGCTGGGCTTCAACATGCGGGAGGTCAGTCGGCTCAGCCATGAACTTACCTTTGACCCTGAGTGCTTGTCTGAGGGCAAAGAAAGTGGAGAGGTATTAGAGAGGCGGACGTCTAGGACGTGTATTGGGCGGTCTGAGCAGGCCATCCTGCGCATAGAGGAGAGAGCTGCGGCTAACCATGGTACTACACTCCAGGAGGGTACGCCAGCAGGGTCTGACAGTGAGGCCAGTGCCACCACCCAGCCCAACGGTGGTGCCAAGAGTGACCAAAACAAGATAATCGAAAGCACCATAAAACAGAGAGGGCCTCAGTATCTCTCAGAACCCATCGCTATTGACTCCGACAGCAATGAGGATGAAACGGATGAAGAGGATGATGAAACTGGAGTAGTAGAACTGAATTCCACGGGTAATGACAGGCTGGCTGCAGAGGGAGAGGTGTTGGGGACAGGAGCCCACTCTAGCTCAGACCTAGAGGATATGGAGGATGGGTCAGAGGAGGAAGAAGAGGGTCATGTTGAGAATGGATATGGCTCCTCGGCGTTGCCGGAGAGACAGGTTAAAGGGAAGGAAGCTATTGCCAAACTGTGACACCCGGAAAGTGGAAAAACAAGTGTCCAACTTGGCAAGCAGCAGGTCTGACTAATGGACACACACACAGGCACACATAAACAAATTATACGCACACAGATAAGTTACTAACATTTGATCCATGCTAACAACTCTGCCTCACCAAAACTCTAGAGCTGGAAATGGTCAATGATGACATGAGGGACAACAAGGGGAGAGTGTAAAGGAGAGCTTCTTCCCTTTTCACTTCAACAAGCCATCCAATGGTGTTTGGTCAAGTCAAAAGCCAATTGAAGGTGCTCTGCAGTGAGAAGTAGTTAGTAGTGACTTAAGATTTGTGAACAAAGATTGAACTTTTCCTCTAGGGGGAAAAAAAGAAAACACTGAAGATGCACCAAATGATAGGAAATGGGTTGCCTTCTATTTACTTTACTACAAAATTCAAATAAGTACTTATTCTTGTCCAATTGGCCACAAGTTACAGTGTGGCAAAAACATTTGAGTCATTACGAGTTACAAGGTTTGAAGTAAAACTAGACTATCCCAAATGTTTCATGTAGTCATGCGGGAATAGCTCATGTATATTTGTACAGTCTTTTAGACATGTTTGGAGAGAAGTTGCTGTAGATGTACTCATACAATATTAGCTATTCTTTCTGTATACAAGCTAGCCTCGTATGTTCTACATTGGTTCGCTAGACAATAGATGTCGCTTTGGTGGCTGGTATTTTCTGTATGTTTTTGTTTATTTTTTAAATAAATCCATTACATTTTTGCTAAATAATATATCTATATATAAATGCAAATTTAAATGAACATAATCGATTGCTTTAGTTTTCGGTCTTTGCTGAAGATTGATTGATTGTACTTTTTTATTTGCAGTAATAACTTTGGTTCTATTGAAAAAAACTGTTTCTCATATCTTTATCCTCCCACTTGGTTAGAGTAAAGGGGCATTTCAACTGTTCTCTGTAGCCCAGTGTTTGTAGTCTAGATTGTACTTTTTTTTGTCTTTTTTCGTGTACCTACCTTTTACTTATTTTCCCCCCGAGAATGGATGTTTGCTGTCGCCTGTGAAACCGAGAGAGCATTTGCTATTAATTACTTTTCTGTGGGTTTTAATTTGTGATCTTCAATTTGTGTATTTGTTTTTGTTTGACATTTTTCACTTATGAACAATAAAGTGCTATATTGTGCTTCTCACAGTTCTCCTAATCTTGCCTTCCCCCCCCCCTTTCCTTTGTCTTATTCTCTTTCATGAGACACACCCCTTTACAGAGACTGTTCTGTTGTTTCAAGAAGTAGCACCACAAGTCAGCTGTTCCAAATGAAACCCACAAGCAGGACAGTCACTGGTGGTGACATCCTGTTATCGCAGGTATTTATAGAGAATCCTAAACAAGGTGTGTAATATATGGGGTTCCAATGCTTTGTGAATTGTTTTATTTCACCTGGAACAGAATAAACATGTTGGCTATGTGAGCTATGCAAGTCTGTGAAAGTGACTGGAGAATTATGTATCTGAACTAAATGCACCCATTGGTGAGATGTTGATGAGAAGTCAACAGTTGGGCTCAGAAGAGAATGCATGTATAAGGCTAACCCATTGTTGAGGCGCACCATCTACTCCTATGTGAATCAATCAGGAGCCAAACCAAAACATAATGACTGAATCCTATTGACTACCTTTGTTTGATTGTGTTGTCGTGATCATTTATATATGAGGAAATCATTGTTACAAATGGGGGTGTATTGTGCTTATGTTTCATACCATAGATAGGCTGACAGTCACTTGCCTCCTGGTAGGAAGGATATAAAATGGAGTGAAATTGCCCCTCTAAAGAGAGAGAGCACCCTCTCCCTTGCTGGCTTGCTCAGTGTTGCTATGCTGGTATGAGGAGCAGCAGGGAGGGAGGGAGGGAGTGGCAGGGGGAGGCTGAAGGGAGGCGGGGGAGGCTGGAAGAGAGGCCTTGCAGACTGGGGGACGTGGAGGCCTCATCTGCAGTGCTGTGAGCAGCAGGAGTGCTAAGCAGATTGAGGGGGAAGGGAGACTGAGCGAGCGAGAGAGGGGGGAGGAAGGGAGACTGGGAGGGAGAGAGGGGGGAGGGGAGAAAGGGAGGCAGACAGGCAGGCGAGGGGGGAAGGGAAGGATGTGAGAAAGGGAGGGAGACAGGCGAGAGGGAAGGTGAGGAATGAAGACTTAGAGGGAGAAAGGGAGACCGAGAGAGGGAGGGGAGAACGGGAGAGAGAGGGAAGGGGAGAGAAAGGGAGCAAAAGAGAGGGAGAGAAGGGGGAGCTGAGAACGGAAGAGAGACTGGGAGGGAGGGGGAGGGGAAGGGAGTGAGGCGGTGAGGAAATGGAGCTATGACTGGCGCCCCCTGGAGTTAGAGACTCGCTTTTGTCTCTAACGTCTGTAGTGTTAGACAGCACTGCAAGCATTGAGACAAGTGCACCAAAGGTTAGGGACAGTCAGCAGAGGTATTTTTGACGTTATTAAAGCATAGGGGAAAAATGCCACGGGATGGGGGGACATGTACAACCAATATTCAGAAGAGGTCGATTCCCCCAGGTCGATTTATTTAAAATAAAAAACACGTTATAAACAATGGTAAAATGTGTAGAATTGCAGGAAATTAGCTTTAACGGTCGACTTTGGGCACGAAAAACAGTCCAACTCCACCTCTTTCTCAGTTTTCGAATCTGGGGGTTCATCGATGTGTCATCCTGGTCATTCCTGCAACGATTTAGCTAGTTCGTTAGCTAAACTAGCCACTTGCCAGTAACTCCTCCACTATATTTTGATGTAATTTCAAAGGATTTGTTTTTGGACGGAAGCTGTAGAGATCGGTAAGAAATGGCACCTCTGTAGCCAAATATCTTATTCATAATATTTTGTTTTCAAGCATTAAATGACCTGGTATAATTAAGCAATAAGGCCCGAGGAGGTGTGGTGTATGGCAAATATACCACGGTTAAGGGTTCTTACGCACAACACAAAGCGGAGTGCCTGGATACAGCCATTAGCCGTGGAATATTAGCCGTATACCACAAACATCTGGGGGTGCCTTCATGCTGTTATAAACTGGCTACTAATGTAATTAGAATAGTAATGTCGATCTTTGAAGTAACTGTCCAATCTTTCCAGATTACTATGAAATTTGACCTATAATTAATGACAATATGGGTGAAATACACTTTACAAAAATATAAAAACACAATGGGGGGGTGCTGGTCCCATGTTTCATGAGCTGAAATAAAGATCCATTTTCCATATGCTCAAAAAGCTTTATTTGTCTCAAATTTTGTGTATAGAATTTTTTCACTGGCACTATGAAGAAGTGTGCTATTCACGGATGAATCCCGGGATCAACTGTACCGGGCAGATGGCAGACAGCGTATATGGCGAGCAGTTTGCGGATGTCAAAGTTGTGAACAGAGTGCGCCATGGTGGAGGAGAGGTTATGGTATGGGCAGGCGTTAGCTACGGACAACGGACACAGTTGGATTTTATCGATGGCAATTTGAATGCACAGAAATTGCATTGGGTGCCATTCGTCTGTCATCACCTCATGTTTCAGCATAATAATACATAGCCCCATGTCGCAAGGATCTGTACACAATTCTTGGAAGCTGAAATTGTCCCAGTTATTCCATGGCCTGCATACTCACCAGATATGTCGCCCATTGAGCATGTTTGGGGAAGCTCTGGATCGTCGTGACCGACAGCGTGTTCCAGTTCCCGCCAATATCCAGCAACTTCGCACAGCCATTGAAGAGGAGTGGGACAACATTCTACAGGCCCCAATCAACAACCTGATTAACTCTATGCGAAGGTCATGTGTCACGCCGCATGAGGCAAAAATGGTGGTTACACCAAATACTGACTGATCCACGCCACTACATTAAAAAAAGTTATCTGAATTCCCAGTCATTGGAAATCCATAGATTAGGACCAAATGAATTACTTTCAATTGATTAATTTCTTTATATGTACTGTACTTCACTAAAATCTTTTAAATTGTTGCATGCCGTGTTTATATTTTTGTAGAGTGTAGTTTTCCTTCCAGAAAATTGTAATTAAGTATGTTAAAATCCATGTTTTCATGTTGTATATCTTTTCGTTGTCATATTAAATGCTTTCTATATTTGTTTATGCATTTCTGCAATTTAAAATTGGTTTGGGGTTTTTAAGTAATTGACATGTGGAACTATTGACATTTTTTCATATTGGCCCATACATATTGTGTAATTTAGGCTACTGATGGTCCCTAACTATATCAAATGTCAAACCAAATGACCAAGGGAATTACGATCTGGGTCGTGTGCAGCTGCGCTCAGAATTGCTGATTACTTGGGTGCTGCCTGCCAGCTGTGGGCAGAATTGAAATAATGCCGCGTTCAAAACAACCGGGAACTCGGAAATCTCTGACTTCCTTGAGTTCAGGACGACTGGGAACTCTAATTTTTTTTTTTTTTTTTTTTTTAAATATCTGCGACTGGGAAAAATATTTTTGAATGTCATCTACTCAGAATTCCAATTTGGGAAATCTGGCCTCTTTCTCGAGCTCGGACTTTCCGACATGAAGATCACTGACGTCATGACTTGACTTCGGTTTTTCTAAGTTCCCAGTTGTCTTGAACGCATCACAAACGCAACCCAAGGAAAACTGTTATTGTTCCCTTCATTGCATGACATACCATTTTTTTCCTATCATCTGGCAAATCTCAGTTTTTGACGAGACTTACTTTATGACCAAAATATTCCTATTTACACATTGTAGTACATTTTGACACTAAAATACATGTTTCTGACTCATATAATCAATGTTACAGGCCGTTTTCAAATGAAAAGGTTGCTTTTTAGGAGCAGTCACTCTTTAATGCTGCCTTGGTTTTCCCATTTCTAACAAAGTTTAACATCTTCATAGGGGGTTCATGTTGATGGCTCGATTGTCTCATCATCATGACAGTTGTCCAATTTCTTGTGAATCTTGGGACAGGGGCAGTGGAGCACACCATATTTGAAAGAGAATCCAATTAAATGCTGTAACAGGGGTAAATGGAAACATATTGCAGAAAGTGGGTTGAATGGAACAATAAATACATTATGTTAGATGTGATATTATATGTCAAATCACAGTATTTGAAGACATCAAATAGATAAACCATACATATTATGTGATGCTTCAGACTTTACGTAAATTTGAAATTGCTGAATTTAATATTTTGATGACAATTGTCTGCGCTAACACCAGATGACCACAAGATGTCGCAATTTCATAAGACACAAACAGTTAGGAGTTTGGGAAAGGAGTGGAGCAAACTCACCTTGGCCAAGGTGAATTTGTGAATGTTTATCTTTGATTTACTTTATAGAAATAAATATATCACCTGTAGTTCTTAGAGATACTCTGTTTGTACTAAAAACACTTTACCATTATAAAATATACTTGAGGCATTTATTCACAATTTAGGACAAACAGAAAAACAGTTAGACAAGATTATTTTATTATGTGGACAAGAGACAAACATTGATTGATTTTTTGGTTACGTCATATAAGCTAATACATTTTTACAGGTAAAAAGTGATCAAGATATGTAGTACTTGATTCTTACTAGCGGGAACGCGCCTGTTGGGAACGAATGCAGTTTCCTGGGTGCGTGAAAGCGTCACACAGGACAGACAATGAAGTGAGTGGTTAGCTGGCTGTGTGGCGAGTATGAGAAGATAAATTACAGCAGGTTGGTTAGCTGGCGTTGTCGCAAACGAGGGAATTAAAGTGTCTTATGAGGACACACAGATAACTGGAATACCTGTGTTGATATCATTTGGGATATAGGGGAGTGCGAAGGCGACGAGGGCAGCCCAGCGAGGGCAAGTGTGTGCTGCTGTGGCGGTCCTGCTAGCGAAAGATGAACAAGCACCACCGAGTGCCGAGCAACCGAACTCTGAGCTCCGTGGAGGTGAAGAGCAAGGTGCGTTGCTTGCAATATTAGCTAGCTAATTGCCAGTATAAAACTGCTACTATGTACCTATTGTATGAGTTATTGAAGGCTCATAGCTTGCTACTTGCAAATGATGGCAAAATTAGCCTGCTAAGTGGCTTGTCAGCAAGTTATGTTGTAATTCAATTGTCTCGTCTGCGCTAGCTAACGTTAGCTGTACCAGTTTGCTTGCTAGCTAACGCGTTAGTTGGCCAGCCAGTGATCTGTCCAGCGAACGAACAAGTGTCAAATGTGGATTGGTGTGAGGAAGATATGTGTTGTTATCCAATGCATGGATGGATGTTTTACCACATTGTCTTATTTGTACGAATTAAATTATTACTCCGTGGTCGGAACCCTGTCAAAAGCTTTGGAGATTAGGCAATGTTGTGACTGTCCAGCCACCAACGTAATGAGCGAATACTTGTCAACGAACCACATATTGCTGTGGAGTGAGTTTGGACAATGTTACACTTTTATATGATCTGATTGGGTGAATGTTTGTTTACAATTAACTAACTAAAATAAGCATACTGAACAAGCTTCAAAAGCATCTGAGACACATCTGTGATTGCACCGCCTACTGTCTGGTTGTTAATTAGGTTTGCTAATCGTTTATGAAGGTTGTTGGCCTAGAACGCTGACAAGTCATTCAGCCGTTTATAGTGCCGTGCGCAGGTGCCAAAGGCATAAGGGATCTTGGTTCCTTCCGCATAGGATTGCTAATAATAAACAAAGTAATTGCGCAGTTTGGGTATATATTTCATACTTCTAAATAGATACATTTTCCATTATTGGGATCATCCCAAAATGTAATATCCAGTGTCACTATTGGAATGTCAAATAATAGTAGCAGTGGTAATAATAATGCAGGGGTCCCTTCAACCATTCAAAACACTAACTTTTTCATCAGCACATGTTATGAGATGTTGTCAAGACTACAGACATTAGTCTCATGAAAAGGATGAAGGTGGTACCAATCCCCAGTTTCCCAATGTGTTTGTAGTCTTCAGCCTGATTAGACAATGGGGTGCTAATCAACCTTACAAACTCAGTCCCCCGCACTGTGCAGCAGTAACCACAACACTGCTCGTCGCTGGGGGCACCTTCGTAATGCAAAAAAGGGACGGGAGGGTCCAACCCTTGTCTTTCAACTCCAATGTTACACTTAGGCAACAGGCATTGCTCCAACCATGTCGAACAAAACATGTTTGTGGTAAACAACTCTCACTCATAGAGTACCACCAACAAGAGTTACTGTCACCAGTGTAATTGATTTGGTATATTTCAGATCAGTATTTTTCCTATTGATGTGACAGAGATGCGTGTGTGAGTCCCTATTTCTATAATTGTAGACTGCTATAACATACACAGGCACAATCACACCCACATTTTGAACATTTTAATCGATGCACAGATTGTACTCATTTTCACACATACAAGCCAAAGACCCATAATCAGAATTTGTACTAAATGAGTGATGCTCTGGTCTTCAAGACTCTACCTATCACAGTGGTCATGAGTCAATTGGTTTAGATTTATTTGTTAAAAGGTTGAATTTTGTCTTTACTCTTATAAACCATAGAAACACATTGAATAACACATTCATAAATGGCAAACAATAATACATCGTAAGGTCTTGAAGTGTCTGTCCTATATCAATGAGGTATAAGAGCTCAGGAAATATTGTAGTTTTTTTGGACACATATTTAACCCCTTTGTTTGTTTGCACAAAACGACCTGTATACAGTGCATTCGGAAAGTATTCAGAGCCCTTGACTTTTTCCACGTTGTTACGTAACAGCTTTATTCTAAAATTGATTTTAAAAATTCCCTCAATCTACAAACAATACCCAATAATGACAAAGCTAAAACAGGTTTTTAGAAATGTTTGCATAATTATTCAGACCCTTTACTCAGTACTTTGTTGAAGAACCTTAGGTAGCGATTACAACCTCGAGTCTTCTTGGGTATGACGCTACAATCTTGGCACACCTGTATTTGGGGAGTTAATCCCATTTCTCTCTACAGATCCTCTCAAGCTCTGTCAGGTTGGATGGAGAGCATCTACACAGCTATTTTCAGGTCTCTCCAGAGATGTTTTGATCGGGTTCAAGTCTGGAAAATTCAGGAAATTTAGAGACTTGTCCCAAAGCCACTCCTGCAATGTCTTGGCTGTATACTTAGGGTCGTTGTCCTGATGAAGGTGAACCTTCACCCGAGTCTGAGGTCCTGAGCACTCTGGAGCAGGTTCATCTTTCCCTCGATCCTGACTGGTCTTCCAATCCCTGCTGCTGAAAAACATCCCCACAGCATGATGCTGCAACCACCGTGATTCACTGTAGGATGGGTGCCAGGTTTTGTCCAGATGTGATGCTTGGCATTCAGACCAAAAAGTTCAATCTTGGTATCATCAGACCAGAGAATCTTGTTTCTCATGGTGATGGTCTTTAGGTGACGTTTGGCCAACTCCAAGTGGGCTGGCATGTGGCTTCCTGGTCACTCTACCATAGATGAACTCTGGAGCTCTGTCAGTGACCATCAGGTTCTTGGTCACCTCCCTGACCAAGGCCCTTGTCCCCCAATTGCTCAGTTTGGCCGGGCAGCCAGTTCTAGGAAGAGCCTTGGTGGTTCCAAACTTATTCCATTTAAGAATAATGGAGGCCACTTAGGGACCTTCAATGCTGCAGAAATGTTTTGGTACCCTTTCCCACATCTATGCCTCGACATAATCCTGTCTCTGAGCTCTACGGACAATTCCTTCGACCTCATGGCTTGGTTTTTGCTCTGACATGCACGGTCAACTGTGAGACCTTCCATAGACAGGTGTGTGCCTTTCCAAATCATGGCCAATCAATTGAATTTATCACAGGTGGACTCCAATCAAGTTGAAGAAACATCTCAAGGATGATCAATGGAAACAGGATGCACCTGAGCTCAATTTCGAGTCTCATAGCAAAGGGTCTGAATAGTTATGTAAGTAAAGTAATTCTGTGTTATTTTTATTACATTTGCTAAAATGTCTAAACCTGTTTTCGCTTTGTAATTATAGGGTGTTGTGTGTAGTTTGACGAGGGAATAAACAATATTAGAGTAAGGCTAATGTGAAGCACTGTACTAACATTCATTTGTATAAGTTACCTTTAGACGAGTCCTGTGACACTTGTAGTGGTCGTGGAGAGAACACCACCATTTTTTAGGGATGTCTTATGGTCTGACAAACACCTCTGTAGCTCGGCCACCTTCCACCGCAGATGCGAAAGGTCGATATAAGCGGATGCAGTGGATTGAGATGCAGCCGTGCTTATTAAACTGACCGATTTTGCTGGGGATTATTTTATGTTACTGAAACAGAACAAAAATATGAACTCAACATGTAAAGTGTTGGTCCCATGTTTCATGAGCTGAAATAAGATATTCCAGAAATTTTCCATCCTCACAAATTGCTTATTTCTCAAATTCTGTGCACAAATTTGATTACACCCCTAGTAGTGAGCGTTTCTCCTTTACCAAGATAATCCATCCACCTGACGGGTGTGTCAATGAAGACGCCAATTTAAACTGCATGATTATTACACAGGTACATGTTGTGCGGGGGACGAAAGGCCACTCTAAAATGTCCAGTTTTGTCACAACACAATGCCACAGATGTCTCAAGTTGAGGGAGTGTGTATTTTGCATGCTGACTGCAGGAATGTCCACCAGAGCTGTTGCCAGAATGTTATGTTAATTTCTCTACCATAAGCCGCCTCATGTCGTTTTAGATTTAAAAATATATATAATGCGTCCAACCGGCCTCACAACAGCAGACCACATGTAACCATGCCAGCCCAGGACCTCATATTTTTGTAAAGTGTAGATTTGACTTATTACAACCACTGTGTAATGTTTTTCTGCTTTGTCAAAACGGTTTGCTGCAAAATTCTTTCTACAAACACCAAGGTCATTATCCTTCCTCCTATCCAATCTTTTAACTGTGGTCTGTCTGTCTGTTCACATTCCTATATGTCCCAGTTTGGGGCCGAATTCCGTCGGTTCTCCCTGGACCGGTCGAAGCCGGGCAGATTCGATGAGTTCTATGGACTCCTGCAGCACGTGCACCGGATACCCAACGTGGACCTGCTGGTGGGTTACGCCGACGTCCACGGCGACCTGTTGCCAATAAACAACAATGACAACTACCACAAGGCCATCTCTGTGGCTAGCCCGCTGCTACGGCTCTTCCTGCAGAGGAAAGGTAAGAAAGTATCAATCAAATTTATTTTACATCCAAAAGCAAGCAATGCTGAGGCAGGAGCATAGTGTCTACGAAACACTGCCTTGAAGGTAGGAACATAGGAAGAAACCTAGAAAGGAACCAGGCTCCGAGGGGTGGCCAGTCCTCTTCTGGCTATACACTGTAGAGAAGGATCGCACAGAGCCAGGGGCAGGTCATCATGGGGCAGAGGGAAGGATTATTTTTCAATGTTTTTTTTGTAACATTTTACTGCTACTTGAACTTCTTCTATGGTGATTGTAGTGAATTGTTTACTTGATATAAAAAAATAAAAAAGCTCTGTCATGTAAAGTAAAATTAGCGAGACTATATACAGGGGGGTACCGGTACAGTGTCAATGTGCGGGGGTATTGGTTAGTTGAGGTAATATGTACATGTAGGTTGAGTTATTAAAGTGACTATGCATAGCTGATAACAGAGAGTAGCAGCGGGCCGGGGGGGCAGGCAATGCAAATATTTTGGGTAGCCATTTGATTACCTGTGTCTTGTGGCTTGGGGGTAGAAGCTGTTTAGAAGACTCTTGGACCAAGACTTGGCGCTCCGGTACCGCTTGCCGTGTGGTAGCAGAGAGAGCAGTCTATGATTAGGGTGGCTGGAGACTTTGACAATTTTTAGGGCCTTCCTCTGACACTGCCTGGTATAGAGGTCTTGGATGGCAGGAAGCTTGGCCCCAGTGATGTACTGGGCCATTTGCACTACCCTCTGTGTAGTGCTTTGTGGTCGGAGGCCGAGCAGTTGCCATACCAGGCAGTGATGCAACCAGTCAGGATGCTCCCGATGGTGCAGCTATAGAACCTTTTGAGAATCTGAGGACCCATGCCAAATCTTTTTAGTTTCCTGAGGGGCAATAGACTTTGTCGTGCCCTCTTCATGACTGTCTTGGTGTGTTTGGACCATTCTAGTTTGTTGGTGATATGGACACCAAGGAACTTGAAGCTCTCAATCTGCTCCACTGCAGCCCCGTCGATGAGAATGGGGGTGTGCTCGGTCCTCTTTTTCCTATAGTCCACAAACGTCTCCTTTGTCTTGATCACATTGAGGGAGAGGTTGTTGTCCTGGCACCACACTGCCAGGTCTCTGACCTCCTCCCTATAGGCTGCCTCGTTGTTGTCGGTGATCAGGTCTACCACTGTTGTCATTGGAGTGGGTCTAGGGGTTTCTGGGATAATGGTGCTGATGTGAGCCATGACCAGCCTTTCAAAGCACTTCATGGCTACAGTTGTGAGTGCTACGGGTTGGCAGTTATTTAGACAGGTTACCTTAGTGTTCTTGGGCACAGGCTGCTTAAAACATGTAAGTATTACAGACTCGGACAGGGAGAGGTTGAAAATGTCAGTGAAGACACTTTCCAGTTGGTCAGCGCATGCTCACAGTACACGTCCTGGTAATCTGTCTGGCCCCGAGGCCTTGTGAATGTTGACCTGTTTAAAGGTTTTACTCACATCTGCTGCAGAGAGTGGGATCACACAGTCTTCCGGAACAGCTGGTGCTCTCATGCATGTTTCAGTGTTATTTGCCTCGAAGCGAGCATAGAAGTAGTTTAGGTTATCTGGTAGGCTCGTGTCACAAGGCAGCTCTCGGCTGTGCTTCCCTTTGTATTCTGTAATAGTTTGCAAGCCCTGCCACATTGGACGAGCGTCAGAGCCAGTGTAGTACGATTCGATCTTAGTCCTGTATTGACGCTGTGCCTGTTTGATGGTTTGTTGGATGGCATAGCGGGATTTCTTAGAAGTGTCTGGTTTAGAGTCCCGAAAACAGCAGCTCTAGCCCTTAGCTCACTGAGGATGTTGCCTGTAATCCATGGCTTCTGGTTGGGATATGTACGTACGGTCACTGTGGGGACGACGTCATTAATGCACTTATTGATGAAGCCAATGACTGATGTGGTGTACTCCTCAGTGCCATCAGAGGAATCCCGGAACATATTCCGTCTGTGCTAGCGAAACAGTCCTGTAGCTTAGCATCTGCTTCATCTGACCACTTTTTTAAAAATTGATCTAGTCACTAGTGCTTCCTACTTTAATTTTTGCTTGAAAGCAGGAATCAGGAGGATATAATAATGGTCAGATTTACCAAATGGAGGGCAAGGGGGAGCTTTGTATGCATCTCTGTTTGTGGAGTAAAGGTGGTCCAGCGTGTGTCCCCCCCCCCCCTTTGGTTGCACTTTTAACATGCTGATAGATATTTGGTATTAAGGATTTAAGTTTCCCTGCATTAAAGTCCCCGGCTACTAGGAGCGGTGCCTCTGGGTGAGCCTTTTCTTGTTTGCTTATGGCGGAATACAGCTCATTCAATGCTGTCTTAGTGCCAGCCTCTGTCTGTGTATGCGTATGTGAACTAGTGCCAGCCTCTTAGTGCCAGCCTCTGTCTCTGTCTGTGTATGTGAACAGCTATGAAAAATACAGATACTCTCTAGGTAGATAGTGTGCTCCACAGCTTATCTTGAGATACTCTACCTCAGGTGAGCAATAGCTCAATACTTCCTTAGATATCGAGCACCAGCTGTTAATTACAAAAATACCAATTCCGCTGCCGCTTGTCTTACCAGCTGCCACTGTTCTATCCTGCCGGTACAGCGTATAACCTGCCAGCTGTTTGTTGATAGTGTCGTCGTTCAGCCACTACTCGGTGAAGCATAAGAGAGATATATATATATATATATATATATATATATCTCTCTATTTATTTATTACAGTTTTGAATATCCCGTTGGTAGTTTAATCTTGTACGTAGGTCGATTTTATTCTCCAAAGATTGCTCGTTTGCTAGCAGAATGGAAGGAAGTGAGGGTTTAGTCGATCGCCTACGAATTTTCAGAAGGCTGCCTGCCCTCTGGCCCCCTTTTTTCTCCCTGCCGACTCATCATACAAATCACAGGGATCTGGGCCTGTTCCCGAGAAAGCAGTATATCATTCGCGTCGGGCTCGTCAGACTCATTAAAGGGAAAACAAGGATTCTGCCAGTCCGTGGTGAGTATTTGCAGTCCTGTTGTCCAGAAGTTATTTTCGGTCATAAGAGACGGTAGAGGCAACATTATGTAAACAATTAAATAAATAAGTTAAAAACAAACAAAAAAACACAATCGGTCAGTCTCCTTCTCCGACTCCATTGTTAGATTCCATGTGTGTAATGCCACAGTCTTTCGTCCATCTCCTAAATCTCTGTGCTTTTTTTTGTTGCATTTTAGCTAACCCTTTTTCTAACCTTAGGTTAGGATAATTATGTGAATTATCATAACCTGCTTAAGTTTTCCTCAACCTGCTACAAAAAGTCAATTTTGACAAGCTGTACCCTTCTAGACAAAACAAATTAAATGTTTTCTCTTACTTCATGTAGCTAACACGTTCATGCTTCGCTTATTCTTATTTCTCTCTGATACTGTTGCACAAACAACATGCTGATTAAGACTTACACCAGCACTGGTATCAGGATGAATTAGCAAGCTACATTTGCTCGGACTCAGTACATTTATTAGCTAGCTGACTGGCTAGCAAGCTAACTACCGGTTAGCATTAGCCGTTGATATGATTTATTTTAGCCACAACTTGCTAAGGAAAGACAAACTAGCTGTTTGCAGACTGTAAGATACAAAAACTAATAGTGTAATTATAGAATGTGTGTGGATTTATATTAAGAAGCGAAGTGGAAAGCAGCATCGTTGTCCTCAAATCGAGCTTTATTTATACAGCACATATCAGACATGGAATGCAACGCAATGTGCTTTCCATGAAGAAACTGAAAATAAAAGCTGAAATATTTACTACATAACAAACATAAGATAAAACATCTAAATGACACAAACTGAACAATTAAAAAATCACCCTAAGGAAAAGCAAAGCTAAAGATGTTTGAAGTTCTCAAAAATAAAAAAAGGTCAACAGTTTCAGCCCCCAAGTTCTCTGGCAGGCTTTCCCAGAGGCTGGGTGCATAGTAACTCAAAGGCTGCCTCCATGCTTCTTGGGCCTAGGCTTTGGGATGGTTAAGAGGCCAGTGCCAGAGGAGCTGAGAGACTTACTTGAAAGCATGTCTGAATTGTAAGGGGTGCACAATCCTGGATTGATTTAACAACCAATAGAATAATCTTAAAATTCATTCTACAACCTCAGCCAGTGCAGAGAACTTAAAACCGGTGTGATGTGTGATCTCCTTCTGGTCTTGGTCAGTACACTTGGTCCAGCATTCTGTGTGGTTTGCAGTTGATCAATGGCTTTCTTAGGTAGACCAGACAGGAGAGCCTTACAGTAGTCAAGCCTGCTTGTAATAAAAGCATGGATGAGTCTATCAGCCTGAGAGCGAAACGGCCAAACCGTGGCAATGTTCCTCAGGTGGTAAGAAGTTATTTTGGTCACATTCCTAATGTGTGATCCAAAATTTTGTTCAGAATCTAAAATTACACCTAGGTTTATTTTTACCTTGTCTTGTCTTTATTGCCTGTGAATTCAGATGTGCGGCTAGATTCTCTCTCTGCTTTGGCTCCAACAATAAGTACCTTGGTCTCGTCTTGATTTAGCTGGTGGAAGTTGTGAGCCATCCATGTATTTAAATCACTAGTATAAGAATTTATCTGTGGAGCTAAAATCCTCTGGTGACATAGAAATGTAAAGTTGTGTATTGTCTGCGTATCAGTGAAAGTCAATGCTGTGCTTTCCAATAACGCTGCCAAAGGGGTAACATATGTAAACTGAACTGTACCGTACCTGAAGTCGAACCTTGTGGAACACCTTATGTGATATGTATTTTCTGTGAATTATGTTCACCAAGGTTGACAAACTCTCACCCTGTTAAATAGGTCCTAAACCAATTTAGAACTCGACCGGAGAGGCCAAGCCACCTCTCCAGTCTGTCCAGAAGAACATCATGGTCAACTGTGTCAAATGCAGCACTCAAATGCAGCACTTAAATCTAAGAGTACGAGGACAAAGAGCTGTATGGCATCTGTGTTGGCTATAAGGTAATTTACCACTTTAACTAAGGCTGTCTCTGTGCTGTGGTGGGCACGAAAACCATATTTGGATTTTATTTTTTAAATACAGTTGGCACTTAAATATTTTAGCTATTTGAACATAGATTTTGCTTAAGAATGGAAGGTTGGAGATTGTCAAGTTGCTAAGAGCAGAATAATCTAAATTACTTTCCTTCAGAAGGGGTTTCACCATTTTTAGTGCAGTGGGGAAAGTGCCTGAGAACAGAGAGTGATTAACAGTGGCTTGCACTTCTTCAGATATGCAATTAAAAACTTTTGAACTAGGTGGAGGGGATAGGATCAATAAGGCAGGTAGAAGGCTTAAGTTGTGATATCTCTTTCCTGAGCATTCCTGTGTCAATCAGCAAAAATAAATCCATAGTGCCTTTGTGTGGTAGGCTCGGGCACATATCATCAAACTTCTCATCAGTTCTTGCTTGACTGATACCCAGCCTAATGTTGGTTCTTATCTTATCTTATCTCTGAAATATGCCGCAAACTCATCACATTTAGATGTGGAGGAAAGTTCACACAGGTTTGCAGGGGTAGGATTTGATCAGGCCATCAATGGTCGAGAAGAGCACTCAAATTATTAATAGTGATCAAGTTATAAAAAGGAGTCCATCTGGCATTTTTAATTGCCTACTTAATATGTGACAAGTTGCTCTCTCAGTATATCATAATAGACCTGCAACTTTGACTTTCTCCACTTCATCAACATATTGTTGCATCTGCTGCATTTATCATGCAGACTGAAAAGGGAACGATCAGCAAATGATCTTGTGGTTCAGCCACTGAGGTATAATAAGAACTGGAGAATGCGTCCAAAATATCTGACTGTTTAAGGTCATCTACTGATGTTCGCAAATACCGATTCAAGGGCCGTCTACATCCGGGTTGCATCTGGTTTATACGGACCAACATTGCATGCTCACTAGCACTCATTGTGCACAGGGAGCAGTGAGAGCAGCAACAACATCACGTCATCCAAAAACATGGCCGACATTAGATGAATATAACATTTTCATATCTTTGGCTGTGAAGGCTGGATTTGATAAGATCCTGGCCCCTTGGGGTCGAGCAAGAACAACAACTGTGCTCCTTGAATGATGGGGCGGGCTTGGTGAGAGCGAGACGACTCAAGTAGTGTTTAACCAGCCTAACATTTGAAATGGTTTATAGAATTTAAGTAAAAACCCAAACTGGTACGTGCATCAACACCATTATATAATAAAATACAGAATACTGCCCAGCCCTAATTTAGCCTACTGTCTCACTATGGTACTATAGCATTTTGGACATTTTGATAGTCGTTGAACAATGAATTAGGTCTAGTTGTGTGTGTGTGTGTGTGTCTCCTTTCAGTAAGTTTTTCATTGAGGTGATAATTGCTATTTTTTAGTATGGGTGTTGAACTCAGTCTTTAGTCCTTTTTGTCATAATTGAGTGTTCAGTGCAATCTGGTCAATCCAGAGAGACTGGGGCTGTGGGGGGTGAGTCTAAGCTGTCTCGATGTGCCATATGACCTATAGATGCTAAGCGTCTTTGTCAGGAGGGGATTACAGGGGTCGCTGTGTCACGCTGTGTGGGCCCTGTGTTTCAATTACATGCTAGACACTAACGTCTTTGGCTGCAGCAACTCACCCCTCAAACACACGCACACTCTTGAAATCTTTGCCCACCGCCTTTACCCAATAGTGTAGGAAGCAGTTCATTCTGACTGCCTAGTAGTGCTGAGCGGTTAGTGCTTTTATTTATTTGAATGTTTTTACATTTAACGTGGGTTGAATGCTGTAACACAGAATAAAAAAATTAATACAATTCCCAGCTTATCACTTGTTAACCATTATTTATTCCTTTACTTTAATAAACTATTTTAGTTGTATTTGTTTTCTTTGACCTGGAGTCATTATCTCAACTCTATAGATCTGCTGCCTATGCTGTCTGACAAAATCACTATTTTACTAGTTCTTCAAAGTAAATAAGGCATGACTGCTGAATACCTACTATGAATCGCTTAGATCGTGTATTTACAGGCAGAGATGCCTCGCGAAGCAACTGCTCTTCATCCCTGTCGATCACACATTCTTTTGTCTCTTCTCTCCCTTTCCATGTCTACCCCACACTAACGTAACATAGCGGGAGTGAAAGAAACACAGACTGGATAAGTAGGCACGCAATGGATTATGGCCACATTTTCTGCCCTTAAACTACGTAGAATTTTGGCCTGTTGGCACGGTTACATCGCACAGTTTGGAATTGATCTGATGAATCTTTAGAGATTTGTCATTGAGCTCACAGGAAAACACTGAACGAAATGGAATTCAAATAATTTAACTATATTGGTCAATTTGTTGTTTTAAAAATGTCACTTAATACTCAACACTACTGCATGGCCATCGGATGTTGTATGGATGTGGGTCTATGTATTGTCTTCTTTTACTAATGGTTTCTAGACTGCTAGGCTAAATGATGGTAGGGTTCTTAATATCAAATGACGATGGCTGTATCAGCGTTGTCTCTTTCTCTGGGCTCAGTCTGTGTTAGGATGTAAAGAGCAGGTTGTGCTCTTTGGCTGCCTGTTGCTGTCTTTACTCCCCCTCTGCAGTCTGGGAGTTCTTTCTAGGCTGTACGTTTGTTTGAGAAGAACTCATGGGGGTTATAAAAGAGCTGTATGTGTTTAACCAGAATGTTTTCCCTCCAGCCATGGCTGACCTTGTCATTGTGGAAGTAAACTAGACTTTTTAAGCAAGTGGCAGACTTTTTTTCTTTAAATCCAGATTAAGAATAAAGTTGTCGTTTTATTGATGTTTTGATGAGCTGTGTGGATGTGGAATATTGTACATGTTGATGGGGATTCTGTGGAATATGTTTGGAGTTAATGTATTGGCAACACACATTTTTAAATTTGCAGGGTATTCAAATAATCTGAATGAAAGATGTTCTTTGTATGTCCACGTGCCGTTTGTGGGCTTCAGATGTGTGGGTTGTGAACTTTTTGGACATGATATATTCTTGGGCAGTGTTGGCTTGCCTTCTTTAGGCCTATTTGAGTGTGTGTCCAAATGATTGATTTCAGTATGTCAAGCTATTAATGATTGAAATGACCTAGTGATTCTCTTTCACTTACACATGTTTTCCAATCAAAATCCTATTATTCCTAAACCTAAGTGTAACCCTTAACCTAGGTCTTTGTCCTTGTGGGAGACCTGGGAAATGTCCCCATGAAGGTGAACTTCTTGTTTCGCTGTCCTTTTGTGGGAGACCTGGGAAATGTCCCCATGAAGGTGAACTTCTTGTTTCGCTGTCCTTTTGTGGATTTCTGGTACATAATGAGGATTCTAATATAAACACACATAGAAGAAAAAAACACTTACTAGAAATGGTGGAAAAAATTGAGTTCAGTATCAGGATTTAATTTCTGACAATGTATTGTTTTGACAATATAGCAATAATTTTTGTGCCATTTGGTTGTACTTGCACCAAAACGACAGTATTTTTAATTCATACTGTTGCTTGTTCTCCATCTTTTTATATGGTGAGCCAACATGTTTTCAGCACTTTTATGTCCATGACTGATCAAAACTGTCTTGTCCCTCTGCAGCAGACATATGGTGAGCGATATGTTGACACGTCAAATCACAGTATCAAATCGCAATACACATAGAATAACAACAAACAATGACAGTTTTTATACTTTTTTTCTTCTGTCACTTGTGAAGTTAAAGGGTTATGTTTATGAATGACATACTGTTGCTTCGGCCTGCACAACAAATTGGTTGGAGTTAATATGGTCAGTTGTGAAGCTGCTTTATTTGTTCTCAGTACAGTATGTTCTGACATAGACTCCTATTGTTTTCTTTTTACTGAACAAGACCAGCAGGAGAGCAGTGTGCCTTCCCCTACTGTCGCCATGTCATACAGGTACACTGTTTTTGCTGAGGTCAGTGTAACAGTCTTTTTATGGTGGTCAGCCAGAGAAAGAGAGCTGGACTCCTCTGTTCATCACTTAAACACTATTTAGATAATGTGCTCTTTTTGGCTGGCGCTAGAGCGACGCAAGTGTCAAACGTACGCCAGTTGTCGATTTCAGTCATGCAGAAACTAGCACTCTGGTATTTTCCACCCCTTTCGTAAGATTCTGCAATTTACCTGTCTAACATCAATTTGCTTGTGCTGAGGTGGGAGGGGTGGCAATATTTGAGGTGTGTCCTTAAAAACGAGCGCAAAAGTGACAACTTCATTCAGTGCGAATGGGTAAATTTAGCGGCAACGCTGTTGGTTATGGCATGGAGTTTGACAGTGGGAGTGGTGCCTATCCAGTAGAGATGTGACAAATGAACAGTGTTGCATAACATTTAAACAGCAAAAAAAACATTGGTTTTCCGTTAAACAGACCTTCTCTGGAGATAGTTTTGAAGCGCCATTGAACAGGCATTTTACTTGTCTGTAAAGGAATGCCGCTTTTGAAGTGGTACTGACGACCAGAACAGTCAATCAAGTAATCTCGAGCTGCCTGTGCACAGACCACTCTATCCTAAAAAAATATATATTTTTAAAGTTTGTTGAATACTGACATACCAAGACATTTTAGTAGAAAGAAAACACATCTTCCACTATGAATCAATTCCTAAGTTTTCAGTATTTTTTTTGAACGGAGGAGACTGATAAGTTGCCGTACTTCAGAGAACACAAACACTTGTATCTTTCATAGCGAGCGAGAGAGGGGAAGGGCACAGATTAGGCATGTCTGCCACCAGTCAGATGGAGTCAGATCCATGCACTAGTCCTATGTGTCGCCAATCAAAAGCTGTATTTCGTAATGGAATGCTGCAGTTAACAATTCCTTGATTTTAAAAAATTAAATAAATAAAAATGTATTTAATTTAATCCTTATTTTACCAGGTAAATTGACTGAGAACACATTCATATTGATAGCTATGACCTGGGGAATAGTTAGGGGGAGAGGAGGGGGTATGAATTATCCAATTGGAACCTGAGGATGGTTATGTGGCAATGATGGTATGAAGGGCAGATTTGGGAATTATTCACAACACCGGGGTTAACTTGTGACTCTCAAACCCGGATCCGGGATCGTAATCATCGCCTCAAACGAATTAGCATAACGCAGCGGACATAAATACCCCCAGAAAATGTTTCTATTCATGAAAATCACAAATGAAATATCTTGAGATACAGCTTAGCCTTTTGTTAATCACACTGTCATCTCAGATTTTCAAAATATGCTTTACAGCCAACGCTAGACAAGCATTTGTAAGTTTATCATGGCATAATGCTAGGCTCTGCTGGCAGCAGGCAAAATTTTCACGAAAATAAGAAAAGCAATCAAATTAAATAATTTACCTTTGAAGAACTTCGGATGTTTTCACTCAGGAGACTCCCAGTTAGATAGCAAATGTTCCTTTTTTCCAAAAATATTATTTTTGGAGGCGAAATAGCTCCCGTTTGTTCACATTTGGCTGAGAAATGCGGTCACTACAACGCCAAACTTTTTTCCAAATTAGCTCCATAATATCGACAGAAACATGGCAAACGTTGTTTAGAATCCATCCTCAAGGTGTTTTTTAACATATCTATTCGATAATATATCCGTCGAGACAATTGGTTTCTCATAAGAAGCGATTGGAAAAATGGCTACCTCAGTATTTTACGCAAGATTTTCTGCGGGAGACATCATGTGGTCTCTTACGGCTATTCTTCAACATAAATGCGTAGAAAGACATCACAATGCTGTAGATACCTTGGGGAAACGTAGAAAAGGTAAGCTGACTCCTAGCTCCTCCACAGCCATATAAGGAGTCATTGCCATGAGGCGGTTTGAAAAAATGCGGCACTTCCTGATTGGATTTTTATCTGGTTTTCGCCTGTAACATCAGTTCTGTTGCACTCACAGACAATATCTTTGCAGTTTTGTAAACGTCAGTGTTTTCTATCCAAAGCTGTCAATTATATGCATAGTCGAGCATCTTTTCGTGACAAAATATCTTGTTTAAAACGGGAACGTTTTTCATCCAAAAATTAAATACTGCCCCCTATATCGAAGAAGTTAATCACCAAAGCATTATGAAAAGATCAAGTTTGGGAGCAGCAAAACAGTGAGCGGACATCCCCTTTTTATCCATGTACCTTATTTTAGCCAGTTCCTGTTATTTTGGATGTGTGTAAAACCCCCTTCATGCAGGCTACATGCACATCATGGAATGAGAGATGAGATGATGCAGGTGACCCTGTTTATTTAGAAACATTGAAGTTATTTTCCTTTAACAATTGCTTGTTTTCCTTTTCATTAGATTAAAAACCAAGCACTTAGTAGGTTACCCCTACTTGAAAGCTGGTTCAACAGCAATGCGTCGGGTGTATTGCTTATCCAGGCCATGTATTAGCCAAGTAGCCTATCCATAAAAGGTTTCTCAAATGTCTTTTCTATGGCTTTTGCATTATTCACAATTCATAGGCCCTACCTGCATACTCCATTTTGCTTGTAGCTTATCCATACCAATTTCCAAAGCGCCTCTTGTCCAGTTAACAAAGGTCCTACAAACATATTCAAATGATTCAGTCCGATAATGCCATAGACCATCCACCATTGATATCTTGCTTACTGCGAACGTGCTTCGCACACCGCCTACAATACATTTTTAAGGGGAGCCTAGTAGTATTTATTTATTTATTTCTGTAGAAATGCAATGCATAAAGGTATGTGAATGGTCAAGCCCTCATCCCACCTACAACTTATTTATTTGTCGAAACCCATCACTATCACACTACTGCCAGCTATTGCACCCATAATTCCCACTGTAAAAAATTGCTACAATATTTTAGTGTGACCTATAGCGCTATTATCAGCACTAAAATGTGCCATTGAGTTAAGTTTAATATAGTGCCCAATGCGTGTCCACCAGTGAGCACAACTGTTTGAACCTCCTGGCCTCGGTGTGGTTACCGCCACCATCATTATCATGAATAAATGCAGACCTCTGTAGGGAACACCACTCTCAAATACAGTAGGTAAGCTTTGGTATCAGTTGTCACTGGAATGGGTTTGTCAGACAAGTGGAACACAGGGTTGTTGTAATAGAATTCATTGTTTATCGGTGTCTGTCATACAGAGCAGAACACTCCACCCTCGCTTCACCTTCTGTCCTCTCCTCACAGCATGAGACTGTCCAGGTTTCCATACTGATGGAACCCAGTTACTCAGGGAAGATGGGTGTGCTTTGTTCAACTGATGACATCGCCATAGTTTCAATTGTAAAAATCACAAGGGTTTTTATGAGGGCGAGTGGAATTACTGTGCTGCTCGAGCAATGACTGGCAAAGTAATTAACTATGACTCAGAACAACACTACATAGTGTTTGCGTACATGATGGTCTACCCACACAGTAAAGCAATCAATGAAGCATGATAACTGAGTTTAAGGGTGACAGAGTAGGCAGAGCATGGAGACAGAGAAAAGTAATGAGAGATCAAAAGGAAGAGCAGTGAACATGTGAGTGAAGAATGCAGTGTGGATGGAGGCAGAGTGAGGCCTTAGATGGGGGATGGGGAGCTGGAAGAGGAGGGGGCTTCATTGAGTGGAATGTGGCTAGCCTCTGATCACCACTGCTGGGCAGATTGAACAGGACAGCATACCGTACACAAGAGTGGAGCCATGGGACAGGAGTTAGCTGGACCACCCCGCTAGGGATGGAGGGAACAAGTACTAACTACTGCGGGACAGTGGAGAGGGAGATGACTGGGGGAGAGAAGGATAAACAAAATGACGCAAGGGATGAGGGACTGAATTGGCGGGAAAGTACAGGTGGTATTGTTTGCAATGTTGGTCAAAGGGCAGTGCTTTTATGTATTGTAGTACTGTACTAGCATTTAGAGAAGGGAGATTTCCTCCAAACGGACACTATCTGTTTGTAGGGCTGGGTGTTATCCTGATCACAATATGAATGTTGGAGATATGCATATCTTTGGTTTTCAGAATTCCTTGATATTTACATGGCTTCTCCACATACTACAGCTTCCCAGGGTAACACTCATTTGGCTGCTAATATCTCATGTGGAGCCTGTTGTTGTGCCACCCGAACATGTCCAATATAATTAAGGCTTATTCATATGCATAAATGCTAATTTACACGGTCCTATTGTTATCCATGATGTGACAGGGGAATTTGTCTCTATTGCCCAGCTCTTGTTACTGACAATGCCCTATACAATGTATATCTGACTATACACTAACATTTCCTGTTCAGAGCCTAGATTAAAGTGACAGCTGAGCTCCCTATCTTTGATGAACCCAAGGAGGATCAGACCGAGAGATGTGGTGTGAGAGAAAGGTGTTCTGAGACACACTAGCCCATGTGCCTGCTCCTCCTTCCCCTCTGTCCTCACCCCTCTCGCCATGGAGGCTGCGTGGAGCAGGCTGCAGCAGGAAACTGAAATACAGCACAGGCATGGTCCAGCATCACCAGCAGAAGTCAGTCAGACAACCGAGAGAGGCAGGATGGAGAGAACCAAGCCAGTGTGGATGTAAGGGACGGAGGGAGAAGGAGAGACTGTGAGAGGCAGGGAGAGACTGCGAGAGGCTGAGTCAGATGTATGCCCCAAGAAGAACTCTGCCACCACTACTGAAGAAATTCCTAGTGTAAACAGTTGAGTGATAAATTGCTTGAACCTTTGGCCAATATGCTGGGTGTGTTGTTGTTAGAGGTGTGCCGACTAGTCGGACAAAACTAGTATTGTAACGGATATGGGCAATGTTCTGGATACGATTATGATCCAATTTATTTATTTTTTCAAATCTGTGATCGAAATGCATATTTCTTGACTTGACAAGTTTAAATTAAATCAAATTCACACGTCAGTCAAGTGAGGTGCTACATGGTCTAAACTCAACTGGCTAGTTTGCCTGGCTGTAAAGAGATGGGCGGGCTGTATCTTGCTTCTCTGATTGGAAAGTGAAGCTGTATTTCTCTGTCCACTTATTTCATAAATTCACCCAATCACTTTCACTTCTCTTATTCGGTCTGATCATTGACTGCTGCTGTCTTCTGTTAGCCTGCTACTAAGGTGCAATCAAATGTCCAGGACGTTTAAGATCAAGCAATCAATGTGTCTTAATATCTAACAAACAGGGTGAGGGTAGGGAAAAAAATATCAAATGCGGACGTGCATTCTGACTCATAGCAACCACTGCAAGTTGAGGACACATAGACACAGGTCAGACACCCCCCCCCCGCCCCCGCGGCTCCTAATCTGCAGCCTGTTTGGTCTGGAGACTTGCAGGGAGGTAGAGATTTTGGCAAAATCTACTTGGACATATTAAAACATTTCATTTTTTCCCCGATCACGAGTATCAACTGGCAATTTACAGATACGATTATGAATGGGGTTGCACATTTTGGAGAATATTCAGAGGTGGGAATATATGTGAATGAATATTAATACCTTTTAAAATGTAGATTTTTTTTCTGTTGGTTATATTTACCATTATCATATGGAGACACAAACAAACATTTTATCTCATCATAAGTAGACAATTGCAAATGATTAAATCATTCCAATAGAAAGAAAAAAAACGATTTAGTTACGAATTGAACTTTAATTAAATGAGTTGACTCTTCACGTGGGATGATTTCACTGAACAACAAAAGAAAGGGAATATTGAATGATCCCCACTGATCCATCGCATCTCCCAACAACGTTTTCAACATACCTGTGTAAAATGATAGTCTAGAAACTAAAGCTTTGGTTGTCTTCCTCTCAGGCTTCCATGTCTTCTCCCTGGACCTCCTCAATGTCCACCACTTGAACATCAGACTGAGGTCTCATCTCCACTGTCACTTTCCAACCTTGTTGAGGATGGCTCGTTGTAAGGCTTAAAAACCTCAAATTTGCCCGGATGGCCACCAATTTTTCAACCCTTGTCTTGGTCAGCCTGTTGCATGCTTTGGTGTGTGTGTGTGTTCTCAAACAAGGACCAGTTGCGCTGAGGTGGCTGATGTTGGTGGGATTTGGAGGATGATGGAGGCAACAGGGGAAAGAGCCTCAGATCTACAAAGTTCCTTCCACCAGGTGGCTGATGAGATATGTTGGCACGACTGCCATATTGCATCTCCATCCCAAAGCCCTTGCTTGGAGGTGTACGTCGCCAGACTGCTAAGAACCTTGCCCTCATCCAAACCAAGGTGGCAAGACACGGTAGTGATGACACCATAAGCGTTGTTGATCTCTGCAATAGACAGGATGCTCTTGCCAGCATACTTTGGGTCCAACGTACGCTGCAGTATGTATGGGTCTTCACGCTTTTTGATGCATTTCAGAACTGCAGTTTCCTCTGCTTGGAGCAACAGTGAAGTGGGCAGGGCAGTACAGATTTCTTCTCTTACATCTGCAAGTAGAGTCTGAACATCAGACAGGATGGCATTGTCTCCCTCAATCCGTGCAATGGCTACTGCTTTAGGTTTCAGGAGTTTCCGGCTGCTTACCACACTCTCCCAAAATACATCATCCATGAGGATCCTCTTCATCGGGCTGTCCATATCGAGAGACCGTGATATGGCCGTTTCTTAGAAAGACTCCTTCCCCTCCAGGAGACGGTCAATCATGATGACAACACCAACCCAACGGATGTTACTGGGCTGCTTCATTGTCGTGCTCTTATTCTTCACACTTTGCTTGGTGAGGTAGATTGCTGCTATCACTTGATGATCCTTCACCTACCTAACCATTTCCTTGGCTCTCTTGTAGAGTGTATCCATTATTTTCATTGCCAGGATGTCCTTGAGGAGCAGATTCAATACATGAGCGGCATAGCCAATAGACCAAGCAGCCTTCATGTTCGCAGTGTTGTCTGTCACCAGTGCAAATACCTTCTGTGGTCCAAGGTCATTGATGACTGCCTTCAGCTCATCTGCAATGTAGAGACTGGTGTGTCTGTTGTCCCTTGTGTCTGTGCTCTTGTAGAATACTGGTAGAGGGGTGGAGATGATTCCCACGAACATTCAACCACCCATCAGAGATGATTGCAATACAGTCTGCTTTCTCTATGATTTGCTTGTCCTTCACTTGAACTCTGCATCCAGCAAATGAGTAGATCAAGCATGTCTGGTTGGAGGGGTGTATGCTGTGCGAAGAACATTCAGAAATCTCTTCCAATACACATTGCCTGTGAGCATCAGAGGTGAACCAGTTGCACACAGCTTGAGCAAGACATTCATCAGCATTTATGACTACGTTCCTCCATTGAGTCAAAAATAATTTCTGATTCCAAGAGGACCATGAGCTGTTACCATCGATAAGGTGCCTGATAAATAATTTTCATCTCGAATAAAAGTAGAGGGACTTTTGCCACAGGTTGCTTGTTGTGAGCGCTGAGGGAACTTTATGCACTTGGCCAGATGATTCTGCATCTTTGTTGCATTCTTAACATATGATTTGGCACAGTATTTGCAAATGTACACAGCTTTTCCTTCTACATTAGCTGCAGTGAAATGTTTCCACACATCCGATAGTGCCCGTGTCATTTTCCTGTAAAGATGAGGACAAAAATGAGGAAAAAATGACATACAATTCCGCGTACAGATACAGTTGAAGTCAGAAGTTTACATACACTTAGGTTGGAGTCATTAACTTGTTTTCAACCACTCCACAAATTTCTTGTTAAACTATAGTTTTGGCAAGTCGGCTAGGACAACAGTTGTTGATACACTGAAATATAAGTGAAATAATCTGTCTATCACAATTCCAGTGCGTCAGAAGTTTACATACACTAAGTTGACTGTGCCTTTAAACAGCTTGGAAAATTCCAGAAAATGATGTCATGGCTTTAGAAGCTTCTGATAGGCTAATTTACATAATTTGAGTCAATTGGAGGTGGACCTGTGGATGTATTTCAAGGCCTACTTTCAAACTCAGTGGCTCTTTGCTTGACATCATGAGAAAATCAAAAGAAATCAGCCAAGACTTCAGAAAAAAACAATGTAGACCTTCACAAGTCTGGTTCATCCTTGGGAGCAATTTCTAAACGCCTGACGGTACCACGTTCATCTGTACAAACACCATGGGACCACGCAGCTGCCATACAGCCCAGGAAGGAGACCTGTTCTGTCTCTTAGAGATGAACGTACTTTGGTGCAAAAAGTGCAAATCAATCCCAGAACAACAGCAAAGGACCTTGTGAAGATGCTAGAAGAAACAGGCACAAAAGTCTCTATATCCACAGTAAAGTGAGTCATATATCGATATAACCTGAAAGGCCGCTCAGCAAGGAATAAGCCACTGCTCCAAAACCGCCTTTTATAACAAGCCAGACTACGGTTTTCAACTGCACATGGGGACAAAGATCGTACTTTTTGGAGAAATGTCCTCTGGTCTAATGAAACAAAAATAGAACTGTTTGGCCAAAATGACCATTGTTATGTTTGGAGGAAAAAGGGGGAGGCTTGCAAGCCGAAGAACACCATCCCAACCGTGAAGCACTGGGGTGGCAGAAGCATGTTGTGGGGGTTCTTTGCTGCAGGAGGGACTGGTGCACTTAGCAAAATAGATGGCATCTTGAGTAATGTAAATTATGTAGATGTATTGAAGCAACATTTCAATACAGCAGTGACGAAGTTAAAGCTTGGTCGCAAATGAGTCTTCCAAATGGACAATGACCCTAAGCATACTTTGTACTAGGATTAAATGTCTTGTGAAACTGAGTTCAAATGTATTTGGCCAAGGTGTATGCAAACTTCCGACTTAAACTGTAAATAGTTAAGCAGGTAGATGAATCAACTCCTTTGTAAGATAAATGTTTTAAATTAAAACATGTATGGAAACAGGTGAATTTACACTCAGTTAGCAGGCTAAAACCCAGATGGTAGTAAAAACAAACTATCAGAAATGAATTTAAATGATTTAAACACACTTTGCTGTATTTACATGTATGTCATATATATTCACCCACCCAGTATTGTAATCAATACTTACCAAAAAGCATGTAGTCCTTGGCTCAGACAGTATAGTGGTGTGGGCTTAATAGCTTCTCATGAGTGTGCAAGATCTTGAGTCAGCTGTTCATGTGATGGAAGAATGCACTGTGCATGCAGAGGGTTGCAATTCCATTGAATTGGGGATAGTGTAATCAAACTATGCCACAAGACCTAAAATTGCCTTGTGTACCTCCATAAAAAATAAAAAAAAGTTTCAAGCAAACTTTTTTTGATGAATTTAAGCAAAATTCCCCAAATTCCCTGGCTTAACTTTTCATAGAAAATTCCTGATATTTACAGGAAAGTTTTCGACCCTTTGTAACCCTAATTATAAATAGGAGTATGGCCATGTCGGCACAACCCCAAGTTATTGTATGACCATGATATAATGATAGCAATGCAGCTTAGTCAGGGTTTTATTTTGTCAATCCTCCCTTCTACATCTGTCAAGTCTCTTTTCCCATCTACCGCTAAAAAAAGTTACACCTACACACTAGTCTCTGCTCCCCACTTCCCTTTACGAAAGGCCTGGCTTTACCCCTCTTGCTCTCTCCCCCTTATTCTTCCCATTTGCTTTTATCCTTATCCTCCCCCCTCTCTCTCATGGTCTCCACTGCTGTTCTCTCCTATTCCTTCTCTCCAGTCTCTTATCAGCACACGGCTCTTTTTTATCTCGGCTGTGCCAGGGAGGTATGTTAACTGTTAGCCTGAGGACTCGCACCAAATTCTTTTGCTGCTCTGTCGTTTGCTACATATTTTAGTCTGAGACTGCCATCATTGAAGTCGTCTGTGGTGACGAGGGCTGCTGTTCAAAACAAAGTCATCAGCGATTTGGATCGTCTGTAACCAATCATAGTATCAAAGCCAATAACACATTTTCAAACCTCCGCTTTACCCTTTACCCACGTGTGTTCTGGCTCTGGACCAACCCATCTGTTTCTGGACCAATCAGACGGACCCCGAATGTGTTCGCATTAGGTCAAGGGTCGGGGATGTTTTCGGATCCAGGCTCATTGCGGTGAAGAAACTAACATTTGTGGGCGTAGAGTTTGGAGTCTGGGTAGCAAGGCAAGTTCACTGAACCCAGAATAGAAACACAACAGGATTGTCCCCCCCATTCTTTAATGATCATTCATTATCCTCTCCTGCACTCACCCCCTCCCTCAGTCACCCCCTCATGCACTCCCTCCCCGTTTTATCGCTCTGTGACTGGAACACCATGGTACTCACCATGTTGGGGATATCAGGGCCTGTCGTCAACATATGGCTGTTTCTTGAACTGTTCTTGTTGAGAAGCATTCAGATGCAAAACAGTGTTCCCTAGAGTTCAACACCTAGTCATGTAATTTTGTAAATGTTCAGGTCACATGTACAGTTAAACTCAATTCAATATCTGTATTTAGATGAAGGATGATTGTGTTTTCATCTTTAACTCACAGTACTCTCATGGTCATGGGTGATTGACAGTCCTGTTGCTCTGTGAAGGAAATTGTCACCTTGAGCATGGTGTCACATTACACTGACATGGCCCTCTGCTCTGTCTGTGACTAACAGACAGGATGTGCGGAGGCTCCGCCAGGGATTATGTCACCAGATATAGATATTGTAGCAGTAGCTTTTTGGAAATTAAGTCATATTTTATTGGTCACATATTTAGTAGATGTTATTGCGGGTCTACCGAAATTGTGTTCTTAGCTCCAACAGTGCAGTAATATCTAACAATACATACAAGTCTAAAGTAAAATAATGGAGTTAAGAAATATATAAATATTAGGACGAGGAATGTCGGAGTGGCATTGACTAAAATACAGTAGAATAGAATACAGTATATACTTATTGAGTGAGTAAAAAATGATTAAAGTGACTAGTGTTCTGTTCTTAAAGTGACCAGTGATTCCATGTCTGTGTATATAGGGAAGCAGCCCTTTAAGGTGCAGGGTTGAGTAACCGGGTGCTAGCCGGCTAGTGATGGCTATTAAACATTCTGGCCTTGATAGAAGCTGTTTTTCAGTCTCTTGGTTCCAGCTTTGATGCACCTGTACTGACTTCACCTTCTGGATGATAGTGGGCTGAACAGCCAGTGGCTCGGGTGGTTGTCCTTGATATTTTTGGCCTTCCTGTGACATCGGGTGCTGTAGGTGTCCACGATGACATCGGGTGCAGGCTGTGTCCCCAGTGATGTGTTGGGTAGACCGCACCACCTTCTGGAGAGCCCTATTGCGGGCTGTGCAGTTGCCGTACCAGGTGGTGAAGCAGCCTGACAGGATGCTCTCAATTGTGCATTTGTAAAGGTTTGTGAGAGTCTTAGGGGCAAAGCTGAAGGCTGAAGTGCGAACTTGAAGCTTTTCACCTTCTCCACTACTGTCCTGTCGATGTGGATGAGGGCGTGCTCCCTCTGCTGTTTCCTGAAGTCCACGATCAGGTCCTTTGTTTTGTGGAGGGAGAGGTTATTTTCCTGTCAACACAGTCCTTGGGAGCAGGTTGCGTCGGTGGCACTGTGTGGGCGAAGAAGGTGTTTATCTTGTCCGGGAGAAAGACATTTGTTTTCCGCGACGTGGCTGGTTTTCCCTTTGTAATCCGTGATTGTCTGTAGACCCTGCCACATACGTCTTGTTTGAGCCGCTGAATTGCCTCACTTTGTCTCTGTACTGAGATTTTTCCTGTTTGATTGCCTTACAGAGGGAATCACTACACTGTTTGTATTTGACCATATTCCCAGTCACCTTGCCATGGTTTAATGTGGTGGTTCGCACTTTCAGTTTTGCGCAAATGCTGACATCTATCCACGGTTTCTGATTTGGGTAGGTTTTAATAGTCACAGTGGGAACAACATCCGCTATACAGTTCGTAATGAATTCAGTCACCGTGTCAATGTTATTCTCAGAGGCTACCCGGAACATATCCCAGTCCGCGAGATCAAAACCAGCTGCAAGCATGGATTCCGATTGGTCAGACCAGTGTTGAATAGACCTGAGCACGGGTACTTCCTGGGAAGAGCAAAATGGAGTCATGATCTGATTTGTCGAAGGGAGTGTGTGGGGGGGCCTTGTAGGCATCCAGGAAGTTGGAGTAGCACTGGTAGAGTGTTTTAGCAGTGCGAGTACTACAGTCAATGTGTTGATAGAACTTCGGTATGATGTAGACAAAATATCTGACTATCCATGATGAGCCATCAGCCAGGAGCTGATGACAATACTTTTTTATGAGGATTAAACACTGTATTTATCAAGCGCCTCAGAGTGGTAGTGCTGGTCTATGACAAGGTCCCACCTGTCCATATAATGTTGTTTATTATGATCTAAAAGGCTAAACTGATTCTAGATCAGCACTTCTATCCTAAGACTGGCCTTGACCCCAAAGATTGATCGAGTGAGTTTATGTGACTATCGTTTAGGTATATTAGTGACTCGAGGTGGAACTCCTCAACTGAGAGGAGAGTCCCTACTTTAAACAGACCCTGTGGGGGTTGGAGATGCATTAGCGCATTCCATTCACAGTACACACTTCTGTGCAAGAGAGCGAGTTTGAATACCATGTCTCCCTCTACTGCTCTGTTACTCTTTAATCTTGGCTTGTTTTTGCCATTCTCTCTCCAATGGCTCTATTTAAACGGTGTGTGGGAAATCATAATAATCATAACATATTTTGAATAGCTTAGCGTTCTAGACCCATGAAAAAGGTCTAGCTATTGGATTTTATCCCGTATGCCAGGGTTGGTTGCAGTCATTTCAAGTTTTTGAAAATGGGTGCCATTCTTTTTCAATTATCCATTTTACCCCTGTTTTATTTCCAGAATTGATGACTGAAATTTGAATTGTCCCCGACTGTCTCCTACACAGGTCTGGAGTTTAACAACTCTATTGATTCCACTAAATGACTCGCATTCAGACTTCAAAAACAAACAAATAAAACCAAATAGCTTTGTACCCAACCCTCACCAAACTCCTGAGTGTTTGTCTTTACTTCCTACACAGTTACCACTGATGGGTTTGATTCTATTATTAACTCACACATATACAGTGCCTTTTGACTGGTACTGTACGTTGATGCTACGAATAAATTCACTTTCTATGGATGCTAAAAGAGGTCTTAGTTTTCTCTGTAAATGTTAAATATTCATTTAACATTCAAACTACCAACATACAGCCTTCATTAAGTATTCACACACACATTGACTTTCTCCACATTTTGTTGTTAGTCTGAATTTGAAATGGATTTTGTGTCACTGATCAACACTCAAAACCCAATAATGTCAAAGTGAAATTCTGTTTTTTGAATGGTTTACAAATGAATTTAAAATTAAAAGCTGAAATGTCTCGACTCAATAAATATTCAACCCCTTTTGTTATGGCAAGTCTAAATAGGTACAGGAGTAAAAATGTGCTTAACAAGTCGCATCAATTCCATGGAATCACTTTGTGTGTAATACTAGTGTTTAATGATTTTTTTGAATGACTACCTCATCTCTGTATCCCATACATAGTTATCACATACAAAGGTCTCTGTCGAGCAGTGAATTGTAAACGCAGATTCAACCACAAAGACCCAGGACGTTTTCCAATGCCCCGCAAAAAAGGGGACCCATTGGTAGATTGTTTATTTTTAACCGACATCGAATATCCCTTTGTGCATGGTGAAAGTTTTTAATTGCACTTTGGATGGTGTATCAATTCACCCAGTATACAGCCGTCCTTTCTAACTCTGTTCCCAAAGAGGAAGGAAACTGCTCAGCGATTTCACCATGAGGCCCATGGTGACTTTAAAACACTTACAGAATGTAATGGCTGTGATAGGAGAACTGAGGATGGATCAGTAGTTACTCCACAATTGACAGAGCGAAAAGGAAGCCCATAGAGAATATAAAATATTCCTAAACATGCATCCTTTATGCAACAAGGTACTAAAGTAATAATGCAAATAATGTGGAAAAGCAATTCACTGTTTGTCCTGAAATATGAGATATTACAGTGTCTTCAGAAAGTATTCTGACCCCTTGTTACAACCTTATTCTAAAATGGATTACTTTTAAAAAATCATCCTCAGCAGTCTACACACAATACCCCATAATGACATACAGTAACAAAAAAAGTTTTTAGAAATGTATGCAAATAAATAAAAAATGCATACCGTATTTACTTAAGTATTCAGACCCTTTGCTATGAAACACCAACATTGAGCTCCGGTGCATCCTGTTTCCATTGATCACCCTTGATGTGAATGTGTGAATTCAAATGTTAGGACATGATTTGGAAAGGAACAGGCCTGTCTATGTAAGGTCCTACAGTTGACATTGCAGGTCAGAGCAAAAAAACAAGCCATGAGGTTGAAGGAATTGTCCGTAGAGCTCTGAGACAGGATTGTGTCGCGGCACAGATGGGGAAGGGTACCAAAACATTCCTGCAGTATTGACTTTCTGCAAGAACACCGTGGCCTCCATTATTCTTAAATGGAAGAAGTTTGGAACCACCAAGACTCTTCCTAGTGTTGGCCGCCTGGCCAAACTGAGCAATCAGCGGAGAAGGGCCTTGGTCAGGGAGTTGACCAAGAACCTGATGGTCACTCTGACAGAGCTCCAGAGTTCCTCTGTGGCGATGGGAGAACCTTCTGGAAGGACAACCATCTCTGCAGCACTCCACCAAGCAGGCCTTTATGGTAGAGAAGCCAGACGGAAGCCACTCCTTAGTAAAAGGCACATGACAGCCCGCTTGGAGTTTGCCCGAAAAGGTACCAAAAGACTCAGACCATGAGAAACAAGATTCTCTGGTCTGATGAAACCAAAATTGAACTCTTTGGCCTGAATGCCAAGAGAACCTGATACCATCCCTATGGTGATGAACAGAGAAAAGTACAGAGATCCTTGATGAAAACCTGCTTCAGAGCGCAGGGTGGCTACTTTCAATAATATCAAATCTAACACTTTTCTTTGGTTACTACATGATTCCATATGTGTTATTTCATAGTTGTGATGTCTTCACTATTATTCTACAATGTATAAAATAGTAAAAATAAAGAAAAACCTTTGAGTAGGTGTGTCCTAACTTTTGACTGGTATTGTATGTAAATTAGATATTTATCATCAGTAAATTTTCCACCATTTCTAAACATGTTTTCACTTTGTCATTATGGGATATTGTGTGTAGATGGGTGAAAAAAATCGAGTCCATTTTGTATTCAGGCTGTAACGCAACAAAATGTCGAATAAGTCAAGGTATGAATTCTTCCTGAAGGAACTATGCTCACATTGCATTCCTGAAGTTTGAGTCACGAATTTAAGGAGCATAAAGGTGAACTCATATCTACACTGCTGGTGTTATTTTTATTGTTTACTTAATTATTAGTCTGCTGACTTCCAACCATTGTACATAATGAGGATGACTCAAGTCACTGAGTGTGACGGTGACCCCGGCAGCCCGGCCCTAGGGAAATGTGCTGGGACATATGACAGTGGGGGACCCCCAAAGGGACTCTCACCAAGCGCGTCACAGATGATTAGTCTGGGTCCATGTGGCTTTAGCGCCATAGTATTGACTATTTACACCCGCTTGCTTTATCGACCATAGGAAAACAGAGGTGGCGGGTTGGAGAGAGAATTTAGGAGGGGTCAACTCTTCGATTAGGGGGGTGTGTGTGTAAAAGTCATGTTTGTTTGTCTAATTAGACTGAAAGCTGTGCTTGCTGCTTTAATGAGATATGAGAAGGGATTGGTTTTCACTGGCATCAGTTGTCACAGAGAGGATCATTAGAGTCAGAGAAACACTCAAGGGATGGAGCAATCAAATCTAACTTTATTTGCCACATACGCCGAATACAACAAGTGTGTACCTTACCTTGAAATGCTAACTTACAAGCCCTTAACCAACAGTGCAGTTCATGAGTTAAGAACATATTTACCAAATAAACTAATGTAAGGATGAAGTGACTTTGCATAGATGATAAACAGCGAGTAGCAGCAGTGTACAAAACAAATGGGGAGGGGTGTCGGTGTTTGTGTGTAAGCTCTGATATGTTGTGTGGGCTGTTATGCGGCAGTTGGTCTGCGTGGCTGTTTATGTGACTTAGAGAACAGCTTGTCTTTGAGGCTGTATGAGTGGCCCTCATGGGCCTCCTATTCTACACTATATCCTTGACCATAACCTCATTGTTAGACTTTCCCTTTGATATTTGGGGGGGGGGGGGCTGTGTGAAAGAGGAGAAAAATGTAGACATTCACTGGTATGCCTGACTGCACTGTAGGGACCAGTCTGCCAGACCTGTGCGTGCCTGTCCTTTAGAAATGCGCGTGCCTGTCCTTTAGAAATGCCCTACTGTGTGTAGATGTAAACATACCTCTGTGTGAACATCACACATACACTATATATACAGAAGTATGTGGACACCCCTTCAAATGAGTGGATTTGGCTATTTCAGCCACAGCCATAAAGTATCCATAGACAAATTGCATTAGAATGGCCTTTTTGAAGAGTTCAGTGACTTTCAATTTGGCACCGTCGTAGGATGCCTGCTTTCCAATAAGTCAGTCAAATGTTCGCCCTGCTAGAGCTTCCCCTGTCAATTGTAAGTGCTATTATGTTGAAGTGGAAACTTCTAGGAGCAACAACGGCTTAGCCGTGAAGTGGTAGGCTACACAAGCTCACAGAATGGGACAGCCGAATGCGCGTAGGGCATAGAAGTCATCTGTCCTCTGCAACACTCACTACTGAGTTCTAAACTGCCTCTGGAAGTAACGTAAGCACAATAACTGTTCGTCGGAAGCTTCATGAAATGGGTTTCCATGGCAGAGCAGCCACACACAAGCCTAAGATCACAATGCATAATGCATTGTTTCTGCTGGAGTGGTGTAAAGCTCGCCGCCATGAACTCTGGAGCAGTGGAAACACGTTCTCTGGAGTGATGAATCACGCTTCACCGTTTGGCAGTCCGACAGACGAATCTGGGTTTGGCGGATGCCAGGAGAATGCTACCTGCCCAAATGTAAAGTTTGGTGGATGAGCAATAATGGTCTGTGGCTGTTTTTAATGTTTCTGGCTAGGCCCCTTAGTTCAAGTCAAGGGGAACTCTTAATGCTACAGCGTACAATTACATTCTCTACGATTCTGTGCTTCCAACTTTGCGGCAACAGTTTGTGGATGGCCCTTTCCTGTTTCAGCATGACAATGCCCCCATCCACAAAGCGGCGTACATACAGAAATGATTTGTCGAGGTAAGTGTGGAAGAACATGACTGGCCTGCACAGAGCCCTGACCTCAACCGTTGGAATGAATTGGAATGGCGACTGCGAGCCAGGTCTAATCGCACAACAACAACAGTGCCCGACCTCACTAATGCTCTTGTGGCTGAATGGAAGCAAGTCCCCGCAGATATGTTCCAACATTTTAGTGGAAAGCCTTCCCAGAAGACTGCTCCACTCTTGAACATTGGAACATATCTGCTCTTATACAGTAGCAGCGAAGAGGGGACCCAAAAATAATACGGATGATTTTGGAATGAGATGTTCAACAAGCAGGTGTCCAAATACTTCTGGTCATATAGCGTATTAGCTGGATGCTTCAAAAACATTGAGTCTGGATTATTGTGTGTGTTCATGTATTTTAACTCAACATACCCAGTGTGTTTTTGTGAATATTTAAACCTATAATTTGTTTTGCAATTATTTGTCCTGGTAATAAATATGTCTCATGGGAATTGAAATGGGATACCGCTTCTCTGTACAATTGATCCTTTGTTTTTTTTGTTGATATGGGGAGGGGAGGGGGGAGTACTTGTCAGAATCTGAGTTCTGGAATCCTTATCTACAACCTGCCTAGACCCTATTCCAGATCCACACAGTCTATAGTGACAACGCAACTATCCCTGGACAATTATAGATGATGCATACAGTATATCCACATCACCTGAGCTAACTTCAGTGTACACTACGTTACAACACCATGGGGTACGGAAACATGTCATTCATTCTAGGATATACAGTACCAGTCAAAAGTTTGGATACACCTACTTTTTTCTACATTGAGTTGGTCTGCGGAGTGAAGTAAAAGCAGTCAACAAGTGGTCAGCATATGTGGGAACTCCTTCAAGACTGTTGGAAAAGCATTCCAGGTGATGCTGGTTGAGAGAATGCCAAGAGTGTGCAAAGCTGTCAAGGCAAACGGTGGCTATTTTAAAAAATCTCAAATATAAAATATATGTTTTGTTTAACACTTTTTTTTTTTTTTTGGGGGGTTACTTTGTGATTCCATATGTTATTTAATAGTTGTGATTATTATTATTATTATTCTACAATGTAGAAAACAGTTACAATAAAGAAAAACCCTTGAATGAGTAGGTGTGTCCAAACTTTTGACTGGTACTGTGTATATATAGCCAGCGGGAGAGAGAAAAGACAGAGCGATAGATAAAGAGAATGACTGGGACACAACACAGGAGGGAGTTAATGTTTATGATAATGTTCAACATCTGTGTGATGGTAGTTAACCATTAGAGCCATTGCCTGGTTCTCTCTGTCCTCCCAGACCTTTGATCTAGTATAGAGTCCTAGCCATGCTCAGGTATGTCCCACAGCAGCACGGTCGCCATGAGTAAGCCTGTGAGGAATTCAGAAAGCCCTTTCATGAAATAGAGACAGGAGTCTATGCTTCCATTTACTCCACATGAGGAATAATACCAGGGAAGGGAGGGCAGAGGAAAGTACTGAAACAAGTCTAGTGAAAGGAGGGAGTGGCTCTAAGATAAGGGAAGCATTGGGCTTTGAGAAACACAATCTCGTTTGCATAACTACAGTAAAGTCTGCAGTAGAATGTCAGTAATGAATTATACTTCCACCATGATAATGATTGTCAGTAAGCATTTATGGGATGATATTGGATCCCGTCTGCACTGATGTGATATTGATATGGTTGGTTCTATTACATATGTTTTCCCCCTCTCTTTTTGCAGAGGAAGCAGACTACTCTGCGTTTGGTACGGACTCTCTGACCCGTCCTAAGAAGACTGTCCTAGCTGCTGTGTTGCTGCGGCCTGATGCCAACCGGAAGAAGCCCCCTGTGATCATTAGCCTGCCCAGGGACTTCAGGCCTGTCTCCTCCATCATCGACGTAGACATACTCCCTGAGACACACCGCCGGGTGCGCCTCTACAAGCACGGCCAGGAGAAACCATTGGGTTTCTACATCCGTGACGGCTCCAGCGTCCGGGTCACACCCCAGGGTCTGGAGAAGGTTCCTGGGATCTTCATCTCCCGCATGGTGCCTGGGGGCCTAGCTGAGAGCACTGGCCTGCTGGCCGTCAACGACGAGGTGCTTGAGGTCAACGGCATCGAGGTTCAAGGCAAGTCTCTGGACCAGGTGACTGACATGATGATCGCCAACAGCCACAACCTCATTGTGACGGTGAAGCCAGCCAACCAGCGCAACAACATCATACGGAGCAGTGGCGGAGGGGGTGGGGCGGCTTCCGGGAGTTCGGGTCGCTCTTCCGACAGCGGCGCAAGTTTCTACGGCTATTTCACCCCTGGTGCTGCCATGGCGACGACCCCGGCACACATCATCCAGAACTTCCACCCAGAGGAGCTAGAAAGTGATGAGGATGATGAGGACCTGGTGATCGAGGCAGACGGGGAGGCCTTGCCCATCCCACGGGCAGTCTCGGCCAGCTGCAGCATGCCCTCCCTGCCCCGCTACGAGCCCCACCTGAACCTCCGCTCCACAGCCAACGGAGCCCTGGCCTCCAGCACCGGTTCACTGAGCACGGTCAGCACGCCCGACAGGGGCCTAGAAGGAAGGAGCCTTGAGGAGGACGGCACACTCATCACACTGTAGACACATGCATACACTCTTCATACTTGCACAATAATTACAGCACGCACACATTCATACTTAAATAGTTTTACTCTCGCTCTTATATGCAAAAACATAGTCTTGCACATACATTCAGATACCTTCATGCATACACAAAGAACACAAACGCCAAGACCTACGCATGCGTGCCATAGTATCGCCACAGCCCTCCCTACCCTGTGACCGACAGACACATTAATTACACATGGTGTTTGTGTGGAAGGGAAAACTCCTGATTCAAAACCACAAAAAGCACTTGTTTCTATTTTGGGAGGGGGAGACCGTTTCTATATTATTCCTCTTGATGGCAGGAATGAGATGGTATTCTCAGTTTTTCTTTTTTTTCAATTTTGTGAACTGTACGAAAGGACTGATTTTAAATGAAAGAAGTGGGCAAATAAATGCACATATGTATGCTCTGACCTCTCCCTAGCTATTCTACCCTGGCTTGTTAGATAGAGGAGACTGTCATGTGCTCAAGACAATCTGCTTTTGCCTTGTCACTTTGCAAATGACAACAACCCTCTCCTAGGTGATTACAGCATGTGGGAACTGAAGTAATGGCTTCCATCCTACCTGTTACCATAGTAACCAACAAAGAGCAGAGGTCTGCAATAATACTCTAATTTTAGTCTGATGGGGAAAATACAAATATGGGCTTCTTTGTGTGGCTCCGAACACGTTTAACCACTATTCCTATGTTTTTCCCCACAAGCTTTTAATGTTGATAATCATTAAAAACCAACTAGAAGCAATTATGCGAAGCAACTGGACTTTCGAAAATCTCTAAGGTTTAATGCTGTTTTTTTTCTGTTTTATTTCAATCAAATAATTTACTGTATGATTTTTATTTAGTGGAAAATAAGTGTACCGCAACATACAATATTGGAATTCTAAGGACCCATTGGTAAGGACCATATCTCTACATTACTGTCGTCGGTAATAATCCAGGATGTTGTTGTGTGGGGTGAGGAAGATCCATCTTGTTTTTATTTTTTATTGAACTTTTCTTTCCTCATGACAAGGGCTATTTCCCCACTTTGTCTATAAAGTGTGACAGTATGTGATTGTATATGTGATTTTCTGATTTCTCTGACCATGACTCTTCACTCATCTCAGTATATTCCTCGTGTTCTCTCTTTTCATCTGTCCATGTTTTGTATGGGTGGAAGTACATGTAACCGATAGGGTGGACTTTCTTAGTTTTCCCATCTCTAAGTTGACTTCGATGTGGCCTGAATCATTCGTGTTTGAACAGTGCCCTCAATTCATATACAGTATTTGTCCCTATTTCAAAGAATGTAATACTGGTATAGATTGCACATGAATAACTGGACTGTGACTGATGTTACATAACTTAGAGCTAGGACACTAATGCCCCAAGAGAGGAGGGATGGGACTGTTGAAGAACCAAGTCGGCAGGAAGAAGTTACTATTTTGGCACTCTCTCACACATCCCGACCCAGTCTCTGTGTTTGCACCTTGTGTTTGAGTAAGGTGGAGTTCGTCTAGAGCTACGCATTGAATAACTTGGATCAGGTGAGGGGAGTGCGTATTCTCACCTGTTCCTGGTCACATGTCTGTCACCTGATGTCTGTACCTGTGGTTGTTCAGGAAGGTCAACACCAGCAAGGTGATTTTAGAATGCCGGTAGCATCGATCCAACAGACTTGCCCAAAACACGAGACAGTTTCTCACCGAACCACTGCTGTGGGAAGTTTGGGTGCTGCAGCACCCCTGCCCGCAAGCTACTTCCCGCGGCTATGCAGCAAACTACAAATGCTTAACGTGAAACTGATCAGGCGAGTACTGCAGAACGTCTTCATTCCGATAGATTGTAGTTTTATTCTCTGTGTGATTAGTTGCCATTGAGCTGTTGTGAAGTATATTTGGGAATTAACACTAAGGCTGTACTCAACATGTAAACAGTAATAGAAGCTAACATACTTCTTTGAGAGCAGATGGGGCACTGATGTGCATCATTTCTCATTGATTTTGGCCTTTGCTAGGGGAAACGAAATGTACTGGGAACAGTTGCCTTACTCCCCTCTAACCCCCTCTATTGAGCTGGACTGCAGTCTTGTCTTACCTGTAGAAATACCTAATGAGAATCATAAACACTGGATCTGTGATCAAACATCTGCTCAGAGCAGGTTATGTGAACTGAACTTCCACTCCCTATCATATTGACACTGAGGTACTACTCCATTCTCTGTTATGGTACACACGGTGTTGACGAGTTGAGATTTGCTTTGTCTCTCATTCCAAACAGTTCTGTAACATTCAAAGCATGACGAGTGACATTTTGAATGGCTGAATTTTAGAAATCTGTTTAATTTATTTTAGTTTTAACTACACAGGGCATTGGGATTGTAACCACAGCTATTTATTTTGTAATCATGTTTCAGCATAGCAATGAAAAGTCATATGTTTTCATTTGTGTAACTGATCCACTATGTTATTTGGTTGAAGTTCATGATCTCATCTATTCCTGGTAGGTACTTCTTCTTGTCCTATTAAAAGTAGTTTGATTCAAATGTTTCTGTACAAGCAGTTTATGGGGGGGTAGATTATAACTCACTATGATAGTCCCCCCTGAATACTGTGACTTCCTTTATTCCTGGAGAAACCCTGTATTTCAGAGAATACACAACAGGCTTCGGAATTATATTGTTTTGTCAGTTCCTTTTTTTTTTTTTAAGATAATGAGCAAGGATTTTTGCTTGCTAGATAAATCCTAAGGTATAGATTTGTACTGAACATTTTCAGTATTTTCTTATCAATGCTATATGATGTACATTTTCATCACATTTAATGAAAATGTTTTAAAGTAGTAAAGAAATGTATGAATAGATGCACATGTATAATTATTGATTCCATGAGCTGGAAAAATAAACTATGTAGCAATCATTGACAATGTTTTGTTTATTTTCTTCATTTAAAATGCTGGTTTTTGTAATAATAAAAAATGTAAGTATTTCATGAGCCAAAAGTAACAAAATGCTGAGGATCATATCATGTGCAAGTGCTCCCATCATATCTTGTCATGTTCCAGACTTGGGACCATTGGCTTGGGCACAGTTGAAACATAGTAGCAAAGATGCTGGTAACGCATTCGGTTGTACCAAGGACGAGGTATCAGCCTTTCCCTTTCCATCATGTTTCTATAAAACTATTATTTTTAACCGAACTAGAAAACCCCAGATATTTTGGGGCCACACTGCTGCTTTCAGAAGAATCCAAATCAATTAAACTTAATACTAACGAGTCACGTCGGGGCTAAAATATTATCTAAGAAATATGTATAAAACCCTTATCAGCATGACGCATATAAGGTTTTGTTGGGAAACTGAAGGGATCATTCGATCCAGTGGAGGGTGCCAAAGCGTCAAAATCAATTTAGAATCACGTGACGTGTAAACAACATGGCGACTCAGTGCTGAGGTAGCAGCCCCAACAAACTCGGTGGATTGACACACCGATAGCCTGGTTTAGTTAGCATTTCTCTCGCCTGCATCTACGCAGGGTCAGGCCAGAGATGCCGGCCTGAGAGAGCAGCACTTTTATCAAAAGATGCAACAGCAACAACGTCTTGCTCAACAACACCAGAAGCAGACGGAAAGCACAAAAACCAAGAGCATGTTTCTGTCTAGGGCGCTGGAAAAAATCCTGTCGGATAAGGAGGTGAAGCGGAGCCAGCACAGCCAGCTGCGTAAAGCATGCCAAGTGGCTCTTGGTGCGTGAGTTAAACATTTTTATTGGTGGACGTTGCATCCTTAGTGTTGTTATTTCTTCAACGTAATATTTTAGCTACCTAACGTTAGCCCTTCCGTGCTAACTAGTTAATTTTGTTTGTTAGCGAGCTAGCTATGGCGTTAAATGGCCTCCTGTCAAGTTAGCAAGCTTGCTAGCCAGTTCGATTAGCCAGATTGGTGGCTAGATAGCTACCAACACAACGCAGCATAATGTTCAATGCTTCCAGTCTTTGAAAACTAGTTAATGATCGTGGAGCCTTGTCATATCTGACTGCATGTGAACACTCAGCTATTATATTCAGTTATATGCTATGTCTTCAGATTGCAATATCATCCATGTCAACTTTGACAGCTAGCTAGTTGGCTAACGAGTTAGCTTGCTACCTAGCCATTGGACCAATCATTGTACAGTACGTTGCACTGTCACCTTCAGTCAGCTGGCAATTTACTTCAATCAGGATATTCTTACGTCTATTTTCCACTGAGCAGTGGAGGGATAGTTTTACAGTCCCTCGCATTGCTCTTGTGCTGTGTTTTTTAAAATATATATCAATACTGCTAAATGGTAAACATGTTGGAGACATGGCAGCTGTACATTTTTACTGTTAATGAATACACATGTGTATTTTACTGTAGTTGAATGTTCATTTTTACTGCTAGTTCAGAACGGCGTAGTTGCTGTTGTCCAAAAAAACACGAGGTTCTTGAGCAGGGTCTAACCCAGTGATGTGTGTAAACCCATCATTGGTCTAATCTAGAAGAATTTCTAGTTAGATGTTTTTAAGCTACCAGAAATTCCAGTTCAGTGATGGCATACTTCCGGGAACTTCGAAGCCTATTGTCTAGTCTATCCCTCACTTATTTTGAGATGGAAATAAGAGGCAAACAAGTTTGTGCTTTAACCCGGTCCTGCACTGTACATTATTTATGATTCATGGCAGGTAGACAAGCAATGGTTTCCTATTCACAACTTAGATTCCAGGCCACACATTGTCACAGACGGGTAACCCCATACTGAAGTAGCTCCAGATTCATCAGGTGGGTAAATGTTGACTTTGCTCCCTTTAAGTGAATCTCTCCATATTTACATTACCCAGCCCATTCATAGACTATCATATTTGGTACACTATACAGTTTACTTAGGCTCTAGTTTATTAATGGCATACTTGTTGTTGGCATAGATGTTGCGTTCATCCTGGTTTGGAGTGGTGGTGGGAGAACCTGCCTGCCTATCACCGCTACACTTCATTGCCGAAGTTCTTTGTTATAATGAGCATTGTTAATCTGATAACATGCTATAATAAGAATGCCACAATGAATCCTTATCCTCCTCTGACAAATATTAGCCGCTCTTTTTCACAAACTGAGTGGCCAATGGACTGTGGTTCTCCCTAGTTTGTGTATGCACACATGCCATCGTGCAATTAGGCTAAATGTCCTAGGGGGGGTTCCACTTCCAACAGACACTGTCTGGCACCATAGTTTGTTCATTTTCACTTTACTGCACTGTAATGTATCCTAGGTTGTGACATTTAGACTATTGCACAAGTTGTATATCCTGATTATACTTATTTTAAAGGGGAGATGAGCGACTGGAGGTGTCCAGTGGTGCAATAATTATAATACTGCTTCCACGGTTAATGGAATGTTTATGGATCCCAGATCCCAGAGCCTTGGGAGATTCAGGCCATCTTTTTCTCCCCTTTCGGATTAAGCAGTTTTCAGACCCCAGCACACAGTTGAGAGGAGCACAGGGTCAAGCTGCAGTTGAGACTACAACTGCTGTAGGCTATTTCCAAAGTCCATAGTCTATGCTCCCTGTTCTGCTGTTATGTATGCCTTGCCTTGAGAACAACTTTGTGTGTCAGCAGTTGCCAAGAATATCAGTATGTGGAGTCCTTGGGTATAGCAGCAGTTGGTTGTCTAGATGTGTGTGATACAGCCCTTGATCACACCTGGCCTTGTATGCAAATGCGTAGGCCTAATACATAAGCAAAATCGTGACATTGAGTGGTGCATTTAGGCCTGTTTCGACAGAGCTGTTATGAGCACAGGCCCTTGTGTCACAACTTTGGACAGATCAATGTCAAGGGGATACGATTGTCTGGTCATTAGCTAGAGGTTTATGGGTTTTGCGGTGGAGTGTAGGCCTACTTTAATTTCAGTTCGCCTAACACCATAATATCAATGGTTTGAAGTTTGTTTGATTTGTTTTTGCCAATGTAACTGTATAAATGGGTATGTTGACACTCATTTCTATGCTACTGAAATTAATTGAGTCACAGAGGAGACACTTCTGAGGGGTATAGTACAAAGCAGGATCAATGAGTTGGCTAGCTAACTTTGACAAAAACAACCAGAAAGAACTGTTGATTTTCTGGTTTGTTAGGAAACCTAAACGGGTACGTGTTTTGGTTGTTGAGTCAATTATACCATGCCTATTTCAAGCTTATCTTTCTAAAAGTTCAAATGTATTTCAGAACATGTAGGCAAGTCAGCTGGGGGAAATTCCACCATAACAGAGTGACACTGGGACAGTAAAATATCAATGTTTTTTATGTGACCATGTTCTCCAAAAACTCTTATTTGAATCTTAATTCAGAGTAGATATGTCTGCAGAAAGAATGTGGTGTCAGCTACGATATGATCTATTTTAGTTATTGAACTACAGTAACAGAAGTGGATCAAACCCCGGTAACAGAATGTCATCATGGGTCCTTGATCTGTACTATATAGAAATGCATTCTTATGAATGTCATTCTCTTCATGGTGATGTATCCTGAATAGGTAGAACAATGTAATATCTTCCTTTACATGTTTGGGTATTATTCTACACACTGGCTATTATTCTAATAAACTCCACCCCCAAACAAGATCTGTACCATTCATAGACATCAATGTTTCACAAGTTTGCACATCACAGTACAGTCAAGGAAAGTTGAGTACAGTCCAGTAGAGTATATTACATTCCACTCTACTCTTGTACTGTATTGTACAGAATCTACTGAACTATACTACTTTTCTTTACGGTACTGTGCTCTACTTATTGGTAGTTCCTGGAATTTTGCAACCCTACTGGCATGCATGGTATTAATATTAGACCTCTGATTACAATGAAGAGCAAAATGTGCCACTCTGTTCTGGACCAGCAAATGTAAATAATTATAACGTCATAACGAGTCAAGCAAAACAAATCCAATTGAGAGGATTCGGCGTCCCGTCAGTTGTAAATCATGCAGTGCCTTGTGTCAAGATCGCAGATTTTAGAGAAACAACAAATGTCAGTACATATGTCTTATATCGGCTGAAAGCTTAAGTTCTTGTTAATATAACTGCAATGTCCAATTTATAGTAGCTATTACTGCGAAAAAATGCCATGCTATTTTTTGAGGAGAGCACCCAACAAAAGTTTTCACCGCGATAGGTTTGATAAATTCACCTCTGAAGGTGAAATGTGTACTTACACTCTGATTTCCACTCATCCATTTCACTCATCCAAGGGTCCCGGAGTTAACATGAAGTGTTGTGTTGTTAGAGAGGTCCATATAGCACGCATGATCGGTTTTGTATTTCCACTCGTTCAATCTGCAAAGAAAGGAATCTGTGAAAATCTCAACCTAAACGTTGTTTCAACGAGTCAAATTGCATTCGTATGTATTTCTCAGAGATCCTAGAACGTAACGAGACTTCACTATATCATTATGGGTGTAGTATATCCTATAGGACACCATGTTTGGTCAGAGAGCGACGCCTTCATGGCATGCCAATGACGCGGGCGGTGTTCACTTCAATGACTCTACCTTTGTCAAATAAGCACCAATCGGGGTCAAACAAAGCTAGCTAGATAGCCAATGAGCTTGGCTTTACCAGAGTATCCGGAAAATATGTATCGGTCGTAAAATGTAGCTACTAACCTTGTGCATGCCTTTTAATTTTGGACAAAAATTATAAGAATATTCAGTTATGAAGTTACGAAAACTGGTTGTTTTGGCAATGTTGAACTTATAATATGGCTACGAATACTGGAAAAGCTAAAATCAAAGTCCAAGTATACAGATTTGATGATATTCTTGCAGAACATTTTTATATGAATGCAACGGTCTCCTTCACGATTTTCCCAAATGTACCTGGGTGACTTCACACTAAATGTAATGGAGAACGCTCATACTTAGAGTTATCCGTCTGAAACTTTGCACATACACTGCTGCTATCTTGTGGACACCATCGGAATTACAACCAGAGCGATGGCTAGGAAAAAATAATTGTTTTTTTCTTTGTATTTTCTTCTACCACATCTATTGTGTTATTTTCTCCTACATTCAATTCACATTTCCACAAACTTCAAAGTGTTTCCTTTCAAATGGTACCAAGAATATGCATATCCTTTCAGGGCCTGAGCTACAAGCAGTTTGATTTGGTATGTCATTTTAGGCAAAAATCGAAAAAGGGAGACAAGCCATTGTGCATATTTTTTTTGTCGTAAAGTTCATTTACAAAAATTGCTACTTAGCATGTTTCTTTTCAGTCATATACCAGGTGTATCAAACTCCATTCTTTGAATGATGCTGTGTCTGCATGTATTTATTACAAACACTTCAAGTGTTTACCACTCCTGGGATATCAATGATTACACATTGTAACTATGTAACTACTAGAAACATGATTTAAGTAAAGGCTGGATTATAATTCATATTTACAGCGGAAAAACAGTACATTACACTTCCTATGCATATCTAACTCCCTTCATCTGAGGAGGTTCTCCCAGCCTTGTGGACGATTGAAAACAGGGCAGCAAAGTTTGTCACCAGAGCGATTTAGAGCATATTACTATTTGCCTGTGAAAAACCAGACCTTTATACAAACTTGCTAAGCTGAATTCTTGACGCACAACCAAAGGTGCTGCCATATCCTGCCAGCACGCCCACAAGCGAGCAATTCAGGCTCAGAATGATGCGTGGAAGAGGGCGAGGAATGAGATAGGAGTAAGAATCCAGGCTATTTGCTCTGAGACCCGGCATAATAATGTAATGAAACTAGCAGGGAGCAGGTTTCGAACCCTCAACATTCTGGCCCGAAGTCCAGCACGCCCAAATGTATGAATTGGGGTTGGGGCCGACTGGCTAAAAACATTAACATTTGGAATCTTTAACAAGTGGAAAAGGGGAAAAGTTATTATTAGTTTTTCACAAGCGTTGTGAATTCTGCCAACAATGTTTCTAGGATGGGCTGTTAGTTGAACAAAAGACTGTACGACCTTTACTGAAGAATTGTCTAATAGCCGAGCTAGGTGTGAACCCCCCCCCCTTCACCACATTCCCAGTGGGTCAGAAGTTTACATGCACTCAATTTGGTAGCATTGCCTTTCAATTGTTTAACTTGGGTAAAATGTTTCAGGTAGCCTTCCACAAGCTTCCCACAATAAGTTGGGTGTATTTTGGCCCATTCCTCCTGACAGCTGGTGTAACTGAGTCAGGTTTGTAGGCCTCCTTGCTTGCACACGCTTTTTCAGTTCTGCCCACACATTTTCTATAGGATTGAGGTCAGGGCTTTGTGATGGCCACTCCAATACCTTGACTTTGTTGTCTTTTAGCCATTTTGCCACAACTTTGGAAGTATGCTTGGTATGCGTTGTCCATTTGAAAGACACATTTGCGACCAAGCTTAAACTTCCAAACTGATGTCTTGAGATGTTGCTTCAATATATCTACATCATTTTCCTTCTCATGATGACATTTATTTTGAAGTGCAACAGGCCCTCCTGCAGCAAAGCACTCCTACAGCATGATGCTGCCACCCCCGTGCTTCACGGTTGGGATGGCGTTCTTCAGCTTGCAAGCCTCCCCCTTTTTCCTCCAAACATAAAAATGGTCATTATGGCCAAATGGTTCTGTTTTTGTTTCATCAGACCAGAGGACATTGTTCCAAAAAGTACAATCTTTGTCCCCATGTGCAGTTGCAAACCGTGGTCTGACTTTTTTATGGTGGTTTTGAAGAAGTAGATTCTTCTTTGCTGAGCGGCCTTTCAGGTTATAGGACTTGTTTTACTGTGGATATAGACACTTTTGTACCTGTTTCCTCCAGCATCTTCACATGTCCTTTGCTGTTGTTCTGGGATTGATTTGCACTTTTCACACCAATGTATCTCTAGGAGACAGAACGCGTCTCCTTCCTGAGCGGTATGATGTCTGTGTGGTCCCATGGTGTTTATACTTGCGTACTATTGTTTGTACAGATGAATGTGGTACCTTCAGACATTTGGAAATTGCTACCAAGGATGATCCAGACTTGTGGAGGTCTGTAATTTGTTTTTCTGAGGTCTGGCTGATTTCTTTTGATTTTCCCATGATGTCAAGCAAAGAGGCACTGAGTTTGAAGGTAGACCTTGAAGTACATCCACAGGTACACCTCCAATTGACTCAAATTATGACAATTAGCCTATCAGAAGCTTCTAAAGCCATGACATCATTTTATGGAATTTCCCAAGCTGTTTAAAGGCACAGTCAACTTAGTGTATGTAAACTTCTGACCCACTGGAATTGTGATACAGTGAATTATAAGCGAAAGATGATGTCCTAACCGACTTGCCAAAACTATAGTTTGTTAACAAGAAATTTGTGGAGTGGTTGAAAAGCGAGTTTTAATAACTCCAACTACTTCATATATGTGTGTGTTGGTGTAAATACACTGCTCAAAAAAATAAAGGGAACATTAAAATAACACATCCTAGATCTGAATGAACAAAATATTCTTATTAAATACTTTTTTCTTTACATAGTTGAATGTGCTGACAACAAAATCACACAAAAATTATCAATGGAAATCAAATGTATCAACCCATGGAGGTCTGGATTTGGAGTCACTCAAAATTAAAGTGTAAAACTACACTACAGGCTGATCCAACTTTGATGTCATGTCCGTAAATCAAGTCTAAATGAGGCTCAGTAGTGTGTGTGGCCTCCACGTGCCTGTATGACCTCCCTACAATGCCTGGGCATGCTCCTGATGAGGTGGCGGATGGTCTCCTAAGGGATCTCCTCCCAGACCTGGACTAAGGCATCCGCCAACTCCTGGACTGTCTGTGGTGCAGATTGGATGGATGGATGGGTGGATGGAGCGAGACATGATGTCCCAGATGTGCTCAATTGGATTCATGTCTGGGGAACGGGCGGTCCATAGCATCAATGCCTTCCTCTTGCAGGAACTGCTGAGACACTTCAGCCACATGAGGTCTAGCATTGTCTTGCATTAGGAGGAACCCAGGGCCAACCGCACCAGCATATGGTCTCACAAGGGGTCTGAGGATCTCATCTTGATACCTAATGGCAGTCAGGCTACCTCTGGTGAGCACATGGAGGGAAGTGTGCCCCCCCAAAGAAATGCCACCCCACACCATGACTGACCCACCGCCAAACCGGTCATGCTGGAGGGTGTTGCAGGCAGCAGAACGTTCTCCACGGCGTCTCCAGACACTGTCACGTCTGTCACATGTGCTCAGCGTGAACCTGCTTTCATCTGTGAAGAGCACAGGGCACCAGTGGCGAATTTGCCAATCTTGGTGTTCTCTGGCAAAATGCCAAACGTCCTGCACAGTGTTGGGCTGTAAGCACAACCCCCACCTGTGGACGTCGGGCCCTCATACCACCCTCATAGAGTCTGTTTCTGACCGTTTGAGCAGACACATGCACATTTGTGGCCTGCTGGAGATCATTTTGCAGGGCTCTGTCAGTGCTCCTCCAGCCCCTCCTTGCACAAAGGCGGAGGTAGCGGTCCTGCTGCTGGGTTGTTGCCCTCCTACGGCCTCCTCCACGTCTCCTGATGTACTGGCCTGTCTCCTGGTAGCGCCTCCATGCTCTGGACACTACGCTGACAGACACAGCAAACCTTCTTGCCACAGCTCGCATTGATGTGCCATCCTGGATGAGCTGCACTACCTGAGCCACTTGTGTGGGTTGTAGACTCGGTCTCATGCTACCACTAGAGTGAAAGCACCGCCAGCATTCAAAAGTGACCAAAACATCAGCCAGGAAGCATCGGAACTGAGAAGTGGTCTGTGGTTATCACCTGCAGAACCACTCCTTTATTGGGGGTGTCTTGCTAATTGCCTATAATTTCCACCTGTTGTCTATATCATTTGCACAACAACGTGAAATGTATTGTCAGTGTCGCTTCCTAAGTGGACAGTTTGATTTCACAGAGGTGTGATTGACTTGGAGTTACATTGTGTTGTTTAAGTGTTCCCTTTTATTTTTTTGAGCAGTGTGTGTATATAAATAAATAAAAATTTCTTACCGAGCCTTTCCATAAGTCCACGCAAGTTCCTTCAGCTGTCTTTTGACTGTTATTTGAGCGATGTTGATGTTGTGTCGTGATGCCAGCAGATTCCAGATGGCCTTTGCCGATCGCTCATCATCTTCATTCATCAGTGAGTCGATGGAAATGAAATGCAATGTAAAAATGTGCAGCATACAGTAAAGACCAGCAGTCGATTTATTTAAGCATTATTTTGAGCATTATTAGGCCTACTTTACAGTATTGTCACCTACTGTACCTGTTTATTTTCCTGTGCTTTTGAGTTTGGCATAAAACAGGCATCTGATGATGGTGTTTGCGAAAAGCACTGTCCGTGACCAAAATCCCCAAGTCTACCAGTATTTTTGAAATGTCTCCAGTAGATTTTCCATTCCTCCTGAAAGCCCTAATCTGCTCACTTAATAAATGAATAGAGATCCTGGTCATGGTGCTACAGCACATTGTTACAGCATAATCAAAGTGAGGACAATCGGCCATCTGCTGTATGCTTATAGCCTATTGTAACCTGAAAGTCACACCTTGCCTCATCCCGCCCAAAACTCCACCCTTAACACAGTAACCATTCAAAAACGAGCTGTTTATCTAAAAATAAAATGACATTGCGACCAGAGAACATACCAAATGGACATCTTTTTCATCAAGCCAGCGATAAGCAAGTGATCTCTGCTAAATAATCAAGTTAGTTTTCTCCAAAAATAAAGAATTCTAAATAACAAACAGGCTTTATTTACAAATTAGTGAGTCTCACCCCATGTTAAAGAATTGCCTTTTTCTCGCTCACTCTAGGTTAAATGATAACGAAATCTCCAAATCATCGTTACTTTTTAAACAAGAAATATTATTATTATTATTAATTAATTTAGAATTATAAAAAAAACTTAGATATAACAGTCTCTTAGATATTCTAAATTCATTAATAATAATCATAATCGCTTTGTTTAAAAAGTAACAATGTTTGAGATTTTGTTTTCGTTTAACCTAGAGTGAGCGTGAAAGGTCATTCTTGAACTTTGTAAATTAAGCCGCCAATCATTTTATTTAGAGGATTGGATGCCTCTTTTAGATATTAATTTAGAAACCGCCAATCCTCTAAATGTAATTATTGGCAGAGAGTCATGTCATTGAAAAAAATATTTGTAGATTTACTGTAGGCCTACCATAGGCGAAATGAGCCTCACTAGTGTTGAGTAATGTGCTGTTAAGTGGTGTAGGTCTTATTTATTTAAAAAGCATTTAAGTTAGAAACAATAGAATTTGAAGCAATAAGATTTCGGCTTCATTTCGCTCTGCCCTGAGACAAACATTGGGACTGGTGTTGATAAATCAATGAGATTTTTATTTTCACTGAATCTCCGTTTGGGTATTGGTTAGACTACAATTAGAAGTGGAATATTTTATCTTAGTGTAACCTTTTATTTAACTAGTCACCTGTGGTAGACACAACTGTCCTCAACGATACTCCCACCAGATTTGGTCTTTGTCATGGTAACAACGTAGGTTACGCTGTTACTCCTTGCCGTTCCAGACAGGGCAGGTCACGGGGAAGATTGAAACAACAACAAACAGCAGAGGTTTAGACAGCCACAAGCCTGGGACAATCCGCGGTCCCAGACACAATGGCTAACTGAGTCGCGAGCTGTGTTCAAGCTAGCAACTTCTGGCATGGAATAGCCATCATTTCTCAGAACAAGAATAGTCTGAGTTTCAGGAGAAAGGTCTTCGTTTCTGGCCATTTTCAGCCTGTAATCGAACCCACAAATGCTGATGCTCCAGATACTCAACTAGTCTGAAGAAGGCCAGTTTTATTGCTTCCTTAATCAGGACAACAGTTTTCAGCTGTGCTAACATAATTGCAAAAAGGGTTTTCTAATGATCAATTAGCCTTTTTAAAATGATAAACTTGGATTAGCTAACAGAACGTGCCATTGGAACACAGGAGTGATGGTTACTGATAATGGGCCTCTATGTAGATATTCCATAAAAAATCTGCTGTTTCCAGCTACAGTAGTCATTTACAACATTAACACTGTCTATACTGTATTTCTGATCAATTTTGTTATTTTAATGAACAAAACATTTTTATTTTCTATCAAAAACAAGGACATTTAAGTGACCCCAAACTTTTAAACGGTAGTGTATATACACTGACGTACCCCACCAGAACCCATAATATAAGCCTGGTTTACGCCAATGTTTGTAAACATTGTAATTGTAAACAATAAAACCATCAAAATATGCCTTAAACTATCAGTTTGATATCTTGGATGGTCCGTCCTTGCATCCATAGCTCTGTCTATCAATTTGAGTGGTTCCATTTCTCCATCCCTCAGCATTTTACTTTAACTGAAGCAGGGTGTACACTTTGTTTAACGGCGGGTTGTCACTTTTTAAGGTAAATGTTCGGACAGCACTAATCTTGTTCATTTTGTCTTCACAGATGAAATTAAAATTGAGCTTGAGAAGCAAAAGTAAGTTCCAACCCCTTTTCCTCTTTTGTTTTTGGATTTCATGGGCAGGCGATTGGTTTGATACACCTATTAAGCAGTCACCACTGTTATTAGTGCTTATTATGTTTAATGTCCTGAGGCCTCCATGATTTAATCTGTTTTACATTAACATTTTAGTCATTTTGCAGACTTTCTTATCCAGAGCAACTTAAAGTGCATAAATATTAAGGCTTTAGTTCCTGTTGTCATTTATCTTTCCTTTGGCCTGCAGAGATGGCACAGTGGTCCCGCCCCGAGCAAACTACATTGAGGCTGACAAATATGTGCTTCCTTTTGAGCTTGCCTGTCAATCTAAGTCTCCACGCATTGTCAGCACCTCGTTGGACTGCTTACAGGTATGTAGTGATGGGGAAAGAAGTTACATTGGGGTATTATTTTGGACGACACAGTGCCTTCGGAAAGTATTCAGATCCCTTTTTAGGTTACAGCCTTATTCTAAAGTTGATATAATAGTCCCCCCCCCAATCTACACACAATACCCCATAATGACAAAGCAAAAACAGGTTCAGACGTTTTTTGCAAATTTATAAAACAAAATACTGATATCACATTCACGTAAGTATTCAGACCCTTTACTCCGTACTTTGTTGAAGCACCTTTGGCAGCGATTACAGCCTCGAGTCTTTTTGGTTGTTACGCTACAAGCTTGGCACACCTGTCTTTGGGGAGTTTCTCCCATTCTTCTCTGCACATCCTCTCAAGCTCTGTCAGGATGGATGGGGAGTGTTGCTGCACAGCTATTTTCAGGTCTCTCCAGAGATGTTCGATCGGGTTCAAGTCCGGTCTCTGGCTGGGTCTGAGGTCCTGAGCACTCGAGCAGGTTTTCATCAAGGATCTTTCTGTACTTTGCTCCGTTCATCTTTGCCTCGATCCTGACTAGTCTCCCAGTCCCTGCTGCTGAAAAACATCCCCACGGTATGTTTCAGAGAATCATGTTTCTCATGGTCTGAGAGTCCTTTTGGTGCCTTTTGGCAAACTCCAAGAGGGCTGTCATGTGCCTTTTTACTTAGGAGTGGTTTCAGTCTGGCCACTCTACCATAAAGGCCTGATTGGTGTAGCGCTGCGGAGATGGGAGAATCTTCCAGAAGGACAACCATCTCCACAGAGGAACTCTAGCGCTCTGTCAGTGATCATTGGGTTCTTGGTTACCCACCTGACCAAGGCCCTTCTCCCCCAATTGCTCAGTTTGGTCGGGCGGCCAGCACTAGGAAGAGTCTTTGTGTTTCCAAACTTCTTCCTTGTGATGTGTTCTTGGGGACCTTCAATGTTACAGAAATGTTTTTGGGACCCTTCCCAGATCTGTGTCTCAGAGCTCTAGGGACAATTCCTTCGACCTCATGGCTTGGTTTTTACTCTGACATGCACTGTCAACTGTGGGACCTTACATAGACTGGTGTGTGCCTTTCCAATCAATTGAATTTATCACAGGTGGACTCCAAGTTGTAGAAACATCTCAATGATGATCAATGGAAACAGGATGCACCTGAACTCAATTTCTAATCTCATAGCAAAGGGTCAGATTACTTATGTAAATAAGGTATTTCTGTTTTTTTTTGTGTTTTTTATATACATTTGAAAACATTTCCAAAAACCTGTGTGGTATTATGTGTAGATTGCTGAGGATGTTTTTTTATTTAATACATTTTAGGATAAGGCTGTAACATAACAATATGTAGGAAAAGTCTAGGGCTCTGAAGGCACTGTATATCGTATTGTATCGTTTTGACAATGTCACAATATTATTTTTGCACTAGTTGGCTGTACCTGCATCAAAACGGCAGTGTTTTCCCTTCACAGCCTGTTCCTTTTAAAATATGGAGACACTTTGTTTTCAGCACTTTTATTTCCATGACTGATCAAATATGTTTTAACATGGTTTCGCAATAAAACTACAGTATCGAATCGCAATACATGTCTTGTTAAATAAAAAAATATAAGTCAGTTCAGAACAAATTCTTATTTTATAATGCCTGCCAAACCCTCCCCTAAACCGGACGACACTGGGCCTGTGCGCCGCCCTATGGGACTCCTGATCACGGCCGGTTGTGATACAGCCTGGGATCGAACCAGGGTCTGTTGTGATGCCTTTAGCACTGAGATGCAGTGCCTTAGACCACTGTGCCACTCGGGTCCCCAAATGTATATAGAATCGTGAGACTCGAAAAATACATATCGTATTGACACCTAAGTATCGTGATGATATTGTGTCATCCCTGGCAATTTCCAGCCCTACAGATCCTCAAGTTGACATATTAAAGTACACACACATTTGTAATTGTGAGAGGGAGCTGGGACTCAATTGTGGGTGGGAGGTAATTGTAAGTCCCTACTTGTAAGTGCCACTGGGTGGAGAAGTTCAAATGATGTTACCCCTGTTGTGCAATTCCTCGGAGTTGTGCCCCTAAATATCAGAGATGCATACATTCTCCGCAATCTCCCGTCTCTCCTTTCCCCCTCGTTGCAGAAGCTCATTGCGTATGGCCACATCACAGGCAACGCCCCTGACAGTAGTGCTCCAGGGAAGAGGCTCATCGACCGGCTGGTGGAGACCATCTGTAACTGTTTCCAGGGCCCACAGACAGACGAGGGGGTGCAGCTGCAAATCATTAAGGTGAGTCTGTGAGGGACTCCATTCATCTTAAACCTCTGCTTTATTTATAGCTACATATTCATACCGATGTACCATATATAGCCTAGTTGCCTCTCAGGACAAATTGCTGCCCATTATTTCCCACCTCCATTCCCCACTGTGATACTACAGGTATATCCGGTGGCAAATCTGTCTTTTATGGCTGTACAGTAGGCGTGATGCATAACCAGAGTTCATTTAAGTTTCACATAGTGGAACTCCAAAGTTGAGGGTCCAAAGTCTGTCTTGTTCATACAAGCCACCAGTATTGTCACTGTTGACAACAGGTTTTATTGGACTGACCTACCGTATTTGAACGATCTAGAATTCACAAAGCTAGTGCAAGACATTATTTTCTTCTATTTCCTCTGATTGTTCTGACCCCTGCTGTTCTCCTCCAGGCTCTCCTAACTGCAGTGACCTCCCCTCACATTGAGATCCACGAGGGGACTGTTCTACTGACTGTGCGTACCTGTTACAACATCTACCTGGCCAGCCGCAACCTCATCAACCAGACCACCGCCAAGGCCACTCTCACACAGATGCTCAATGTGATCTTCACCCGCATGGAGACACAGGCGGTCAGTATACAGCGAGTCCTAGCCGACTCGCTGACTTGTTCATTGGCTGTTATTCACATGCTGTTTGGTGTTCTGACTAGTTTTATTGATAATGACCTGTCTGTCCATCTCCCTGTATCTATACAGGCTCTGGAGTCTCACGAGCAGGAGAAGGATAGACTGTGTTTGCCCCATCAGAACCCTTCCACTTCCCCTGGGCGAATATGCGGTTCTCCCCGGTCAGACCGCACCCAAGACTTAAGCGGGACGCCATCTCCTGCGGCCAGCACCCCAGACCTCCATACCATGCCCCTGGCCCCAGACACACCCTCCATCAATGGCCAACCAGAGGAGTCCAAGACTGAGGAGGATGTGGCTGTTACAGAGGAGAAAAGGGATGAGACACCACCTCCAGGTATTGGCGTTGAGTATATTTATACATAACGTCGATTAACGTCGATCCATGTGCTATTATTGCATGACATTTCTGAAGCCTATATCATCCTCATTTATTTGACACATGTTCTTTTCTCATCAATAGTTTTTGAAGATCCAGTTTCAGAGACCCCAACAACCGTAAAACAGCCAGTCGAGGAAGGGCATGAGGTGGGGCAGGGGGAGAAATCAGAAGTAGGAGGGGATGAGAAACCAGAAGTCGATTCAAAGCCAACAGAGCAACCAACGAGTGAGGAAGTGGCTCCAGCACCTGAACCAGAGTCACAGCCCCAGACCACACCAGGTTAGGCATTGGTTGTAACCATAGGTGGTGTGATTGGACAGAGTTTGTTAATCAGGGCTTGTCCTGGTCTATCATTTACACACCTGTATCTGACTGGACTTTTCCACCTCTCCACACAGAAGGGGATCATCTCCCTGAGCAGACAGAGGTGGTGCCCCCTAGACCCAGGACAGATACGAACCAAATGAACGGCATTATGGATGACCGTGGTTCAGTGTCTTCTACAGACATCCTGGTGAGTTAACTCTTATCTGTGGAATGGGGATGGGTTACATCAAAGGTTTTATGGGAGAAAAGAGTGATTTGTGATTATTTTTGCCCCTATGCATTATACATTAGTTTTGGTAGTTTAGTTATATATTGACAATTGCGTTGTATAGTTTAAGCCTGTTCTGTTTAGTTATATGCTCTCTGTCTTTAGGATGCAGAGTCTATGCAGGGTGGCCAGAACACTGCTCGTTTCTCCCACATCCTGCAGAAAGACGCCTTCCTGGTCTTCCGCTCCCTCTGCAAGCTCTCCATGAAGCCCCTGGCAGACGGACCCCCTGACCCAAAGTGAGACATGATCCGCTAGTCCTTCAGCCCCAGTTTCCCCTCTGTTCAAACACACAACTCCTCCCTTGTTCTCATCACCTAATCCAAGTCCAAGTTTCTCCTGGCTTTCTCTCCACAATACTATATACAGGGCCTTCAGAAAGTATTAACACCCCTGGACTTCTTTCACATTTTGTTATAAAGTGGGATTCAAATTCATTTGTCTTTTTTTTGTCAATGATTGACACAAAACACTCATGTCAAAGTGGAAGAAAAATAAGTATGTCAACCCTGCTAAAAGGTTAATTTGTCTCCCACTGAGTTAGGAAGAACGCCTGTATCTTTGTAGTGACTGTGTGTATTGATACACCATCCAAAGTGTAATTAATAAGTTCACCATGCTCAAAGGGATATTCAATGTCTGTTTTTATTATTTTTACTGATCTACCAATAGGTGCCCTTCTTTGCGAGGCATTGGAAAACCTCCCTGGTCTTTGTCGTTGAATCTGTGTTTGAAATATACCGCTCAACTGAGGGACCTAACAGATAATTGTTTAATATAATTGTATGTTTGGGGTACAGAGATGAGGTAGTCGACTTGTTAAGCACATTTTTACTCCTGATTTTTGTTAAGCCTTGCCACAACAAAGGGGTTGAATTCTTATGACAATTTATTTTTTATTTTTTCATTTGTAAACATTCTGAAAACATAATTCCACTTTGACATCATGGGGTATTGTGTGTAGGCCAGTGACAAAACATTTAACTTGAATCCATTTTCAATTCAGGCTTTAACAACAAAATGTGGAACAAGTCAAAGGGTGTGAATACTTTCTCAAGGCACTGTAAATAGCTTCTACTTGGTATATAGACTGTTTTAAAGATCAGTATACTCAGGTCAGCTGGAGGTTTTACATTTGTGACTGGGCTTCTTCAGTTGCTGTAATCTAAAACTCTAAGGCTGGGAGTCTGAATAGGCAAGTGAAAGCTGAGCCTGATCACTGCATCCAAACATATTTGACAGTGACGTGCTATAATTTAAACCTAAATAACTATATTGTACTAAGGCTATAAACTGTACAAGTCATTCATATACTAAACTGTTGAATATTTATTTACACTTCCCACAATCTCCCTTTCTTTGGCTCTTTCCCATGTCCTTGTCGTCTCTCCTTTCTCCAACTCTCCTTTTCCGTCTTCATTGCCTTTTCCCATCTCTCTCTTCTCCCCGTCGAACTCCTTCTCTGTACCCTTACTCTCTCCCCCTCTCCTCAGGTCTCATGAGCTGCGCTCCAAAGTGGTGTCTCTGCAGCTGCTGCTGTCTGTGCTGCAGGGGGCAGGGCCAGTCTTCCGTACCCACGAGATGTTTGTCAATGCCATCAAGCAGTACCTGTGTGTGGCCCTCTCCAAAAACGGGGTGTCCTCTGTGCCCGAGGTGTTTGAGCTCTCCCTCGCCATCTTCCTCACTCTTCTCTCCCACTTTAAAGTCCACCTCAAGATGCAGATCGAGGTTCGGGATACAGGATTTCTATATTTTATCTGTGATTTTGAGTCTTTATACTCAATTTAAAATAGGCAACATAGAATGGAAAATAAAAATGAATGATGAAACTACTTACCACTTTTAATTCCCTCACTGTCTCTACCTCTCCCAGGTGTTTTTCAGGGAGATTTTCCTGACCATTCTGGAAACATCGTCCAGCTCCTTTGAACACAAGTGGATGGTCATTCAGACCCTCACACGGATATGTGCAGGTAAAACACACACAAGCCTGATGGACACATTTAGTGTGCATTGCTGTTTATGTGCAGTACTGTTCAAAAGTTTAGGGTCACTTAGAAATGTCCTTGTTTTTGAAAGAAAATCCTTTTTTTTGTTCATTAAAATAACATCAAATTGATCAGAAGTACAGTGTAGACATTGTTAATGGTGTAAATGACTATTGTAGCTGGAAATTGCGGATTTGATATGGAATGTCTACATAGGCGTACAGAGGCCCATTATCAGCAACCATCACTCCTGTGTTTCAATGGCACATTGTGTTAGCTAATCCAAGTTTATCATTTTAAAAGGCTAATTGATCATTAGAAAACCCTTTTTGCAATTATGTTAGCACAGCTGAAAACTGTTGTCCTGGAGCAATACAACTGGCCTTCTTCAGACTAGTTGAGTATCTGGAGCATCTGCAGTTGTGGGTTAGATTACAGGCTCAAAATGTACACCACTGTGTACTACTCCCTTCACAGAACAGAGCAAACTGGCTCTAACCAAAATAGAAAGAGTAGCGGGAGAACCCGGTGCACAACTGAGCAAGAGGACAAGTACATTAGAGGGTCTAGTTTGAGAAACAGATGCCGCACAAGTCCTCAACTGGCAGCTTCATTAAATAGTACCCGCAAAACACCAGTCTCAACGTCAACAGTGAAGAGGCGACTCCGGGATGCTGGCGTTTTAGGCAGAGTTGCAAAGAAAAAGCCATATCTCAGACTAGCCAATAAAAATAAAATATTAAGAAGGGCAAAAGAACACAGACACTGGACAGAGGAAGATTGGAGGAAAGTGTTTAAGTTTGAGATGTTCGGATCACAAAGAAGAACATTTGTGGACTCAGAAAAAAAATAAGATGCTGGAGGAGTGCTTGACCCCATCTGTCAAGCATGGTGGAGGCAATGTGATGGTCTGGGGGTGCTTTGGTGGTGGTAAAGTGGGGGATTTGTACAGGGTAAAAGGGATCTTGAAGAAGGAAGGCTATCACTCCATTTTGCAACACCATGCCATACCCTGTGGACGACACTTAATTGGAGCCAATTTCCTCCTACAACACGACAATGACCCAAAGCACAACTCCAAACTATGCAAGAACTATTTAGGGAAGAAGCAGTCAGCTGGTATTCTGTCTATAATGGAGTGTCCAGCACAGTCACCGGATCTCAACCCTATTGAGCTGTTGTGGGAGCAGCTTGACCATATGGTACGTAAGAAGTGCCCATTAAGCCACTCCAACTTGTGGGAGCTGCTTCAGGATGCATGGAGTGAAATCTCTTCAGATTACCTCAACAAATTGACAACTAGAATGCCAAAGGTCTGTAAGGGCTGTAATTTCTGCAAATGGAGGATTCTTTGTCAAAAGCTAAGTTTGAAGGACACAATTATTATTTATAAACTTATCAACGTCTTGACTATATTTCCTATTCATTTTGCAACTCATTTCATGTATGTTTTCAAGGAAAACAAGGACATTTCTAAGTGACCCCAAACTTTTGAACGGTAATGTACATATACCAAATTTGTATCTTCTATCCCCCATCTTCAAACCCTTCACCCCCAGATGCTCAGTGTGTGGTGGATATCTACGTAAACTACGACTGTGACCTGAACGCTGCAAACATCTTTGAGCGGCTGGTGAACGATCTATCTAAGATTGCCATGGGGAGGAGTGGCCAGGAGCTAGGGATGACCCCTCTACAGGTTACCTCAAATACGTTGACATCATGCTTGGATTTTGTCTGTTGTTTAGCTGTTTCTCTGGGGTAGGAAGTATTTTTGAGCTCTGTGACAGACCGGTTAACATGAGACATATATTGCAGGAGCTGAGTCTGCGTAAGAAGGGTCTGGAGTGTTTAGTGTCCATTCTGAAATGCATGGTGGAGTGGAGCAGAGACATGTATGTCAACCCCAACCTGCAGGCCAACCTCGGTGAGTGTAATGAGCAGTGTGTGTGTCTGGCAGGGATTCCGTTAGGAAAATGTTGTGCCGGACAAATGACTGTGAAGATTTAAATTTATCGGGCATTGTGTGCGTAACTCAGGACATCCAGGGATATTGACCAAATGAGACACATTTTACGTGTCCTTAAAAACAGCCTTTAACAAATAATAAAAACACTACCTTGTGTTTCGATGTGTAGCATATGCAAAAATGTATAGCCTATTGTAAAGGGCATTGCATGTATAGGCTATAAAGATAAGCATTATATTGTTAGATTATAGGAGTTACTCTGGTAGGCTTAAAACATTCAACCTCAACTATCGGAGTCAGTTCTTCATAGGCCTGCAGTACAAAAGGCTAATAGCCACATCACACCTTCACAAATGTTTCTAAACTTTATTAGATTCATATCAAAAGTAAGTCAAGCCGTTGTTTATAGGGAAAATACAAGCAGGATATTATATTGCGGCAAACGCAACATTACAGTATGAACTTAATTTGTTAAAAGAAAGACTCAACAGAATGAAACAAAACACATTCAAACTGGTTTAAACATTCACCAAAGTTTTCAACACGCTATATTGCAGCAATTACCAAGAAAGCCTAGTGCCTACCGTACCCAACAAATGACTGCAATAAGCGAATGATATTTATATTACAACAGGCCTACTTATCTCAAATGAAATACGGAGGACACAGACAGTTCGAACTTAATTTAGCCAACGAAAATATATCAACTGAATGAAAAAATATCCCTCTTGCATATTTAAAGAAATAGTTTAGATTAATATTGGCATACTATCTTACACTATTGGCATACTATCTTACACTATTGGCATACTATCTTACTTTCATTAGGCCTCCATCTTTAAAATCAACAGTACCCAAGGCTCCTCGCTCTCTCTTTCCTCAGCAGTGCGCAAGGAGTTAGACAATGGTGCTGAAGTGTGTGTGTGTGTGTGTGTGTGTGTGTGTGTGTGTAGCTGCACCTCTCAGCCTAAACAGTGTGTATCTTGACCCTGCTGTGTGTGACCCAGGCCAGGAGCGGCCGTCAGATGGTGAGGGTCCGGAGCTGAAGCTTCCTGACCACCTGGCGTCTCGTCGAGACAGCGTCAGTTCTCTGGACTCCACCATGTCATCTAGTGTCCAGTCCTCCCAGCCTGACCACCCAGAACAGTATGAGGTCATCAAACAACAGAAGGACGTCATTGAGCACGGCATTGAGCTGTGAGTCTCACACTCTTTGTCCTTCCCTTTGGCTTTCTTTGTTTTACTCTGTCTATATACAGTATCAGTCTGGGAGGTAGTGTTAATTTCGTCAACAATAACTGACGAAAAATATTCGTCAACCCCCTATTTTTCCTGACGAAAGCTAATGATGATACTGAGACGAGATGCCATGAAAAAAACTGTCACAAATGAGTTTTCATTTCAGGTGACAAAAATGTAGTTGTGTAAAGATACCTTAATCGAAAATGACTCAAGTAAAAGTGAAAATCACCCGGTAAAAAACGACTTGAGTAAAAGTATTTGGTTTTAAATATACTTAAGTATCAAAAGTAAAAGTACAAGTATACATCATTTTTATTTGCTTATATTAAGCAAAGCAGACGGCCACATTTTTCTAGTTTTAATTTATTTACGGACAGCCAGGGGCACGCTCCAACATTCAGACATAATTTACAAACAAAACATATTTTTAGTGAGTGCCTGATCAGAAGGCAGCATGGATGACGGGGATGTTCTCTTGATAAGTGTGTGACTTAGATCATTTTCCTGTCCTGATAAGCATTCAAAATGTAGAGTACTTTTGGGTGTCTGGGAAAATGTGTAGAGTAAAAAGTACATTATTTTCTTTAGGAATGTAGTGAAGATAAAAGTTGTCAAATATATTAATAGTAAAGTACAGTTCCCCCATAAAACTACTTAAGTAGTACTTTAAAGTATTTTTACTTAAGTACTTCATAGCACTGTGAAAATGTGACTAGACGAGAATTCCACATGAGACTAATGCAAGTTCAATTTGACATGAAGCTCCTTTTCATCTGTTTTTTCCAATTATATGCAGAATATTTAATGCAATCCTCTTATTGGCAGATTTAACGTGTTTAAGTTGCGCGGGCTTATTGAACTGATCTGCCTGACTCCCACACAGCTCCCGGGCGGTCACTTCAGTCACTCGCTCTTTTGAAGTTGATGCACAGCATGGACACTTCAATTGTAATCTACCTCAACTAGAAACAATTATGTTTACTCTATTACTTTCACATAGGCTATTTTTTGCTTTGATCACATAAGCTCTATTTTTCCGTCTGTGCTGTTTGTCATCTGTTTTGCCACACTCGCCGTCGGCAAGTGCCAGTGCAGTATTTACCCCCGTTTTGAAATGCTAGTGCTATTTGCTGAATATCAGTATCACATAAAAAATTCTGACATTATTGGAAAGTGTATATTCTCCCATTTTTAAGGGAATCACTGTTATTTACCCTCATTGCAAGGTTATGATTGGGGGGGGGGGAAGCGCTGTATGCCTAAATTGTTTAATCTGTAGCCATGGCTTTGTTGTCCATATGTTAAATCATGGCTGGTATTGGTTACAATCTACTACAATAGCAGTGTGCCAGCTATATGAATGATAGTAGGCCTAGTTGAATGTGGACATGATGGAAGTTAAATATTAACTATTTCATGGGGAAAAATACACTGACTAATGTGACTAAAATGACTGACTAGTTGACTGATATAACTAAAACTAAGGATGAAATGACTAACATATGACTAAGACTAAAAGGTACTATTAGACTAAATCTAAAATGGCTGCCAAAATGAACACTGCCTATCTAGTTATACAGTATATCTGTAGTAGCCATAGATTATTTGTCTCCATCTCTCAAGTTTCAACAAAAAGCCCAAGCGAGGTGTCCAGTTCTTACAAGACCAAGGCATGCTGGGAAACACAGCAGAGGACATTGCCCAGTTTCTACACCAAGAGGAGCGCCTGGACACAGTGAGCACCTCATCACAACCTTGTATCACTGTACAAACATGAAGGAGTTTGATTTAGTAGCCTCTCTAGAGAGTATGCAACAACAGAAAGTTATTGTGATGTGTTCGGACTCGAGTTTGTATTAGAAAAGGTTGTCATTGTAGATGCCAGGTCTATGTTGTAGATGCCTGGTCTTTGTTGTAGATGCCTGGTCTTTGTTGTAGATGCCAGGTCTTTGTTGTAGATGCCAGGTCTTTGTTGTAGATGCCAGGTCTTTGTTGTAGATGCCAGATCTTTGTTGTAGATGCCAGATCTTTGTTGTAGATGCCTGATCTTTGTTGTAAATGCCAGATCTTCGTTGTAGATGCCAGATCTTCATTGTAGATGCCAGATCTTCATTGTAGATGCCAGATCTTCATTGTAGATGCCAGGTTGTCATTTTAGATGCCAGGTTGTCACTGTTGATGCCAGATCTTCATTGTAGATGCCAGATCTTTATTGTAAATGCCAGGTTGTCATTGTAAATTAGAATAGGTTCTACCTTACATGGTTATATTTATATAAAATACATAGCTCAAAGGGTTTGTTAGAGCTTCCTATCTCTGGCACAGCTCTTCACCATTTCCCCATTTCTCCATTCTCTTCTCTCTAGACCCAGGTGGGGGAGTACCTGGGGGAGAATGTGCGTTTCAACAAGGAGGTGATGTACAGCTACGTGGACCAGCTGGACTTCTGTGGCCGGGACTTTGTCTCTGCTCTGAGGGCTTTCCTGGAGGGCTTCCGGCTCCCCGGAGAGGCCCAGAAAATTGACAGGCTCATGGAGAAGTTTGCTGCCCGATATCTGGAGTGTAACCAGGGGTAAGGGAGACATGTCAGTGACTGTTTGCTACCAGCAGGGGGAGGAGTTGAGTTTGCATACACGTTCTGGAAACATGTCATCGAGAACATCCTCAATTATAAATACTGCGTGGACGTGTAGCCTCTTTGAATATTCATTATGTAATGCCCAGTGGTTTACTGATGCACCACCTTGTTACCTCAACTGGCCTTAAACTCTTGCCCCTGCAGACAGACTGAGTTTGCCAGTGCAGACACGGCCTACGTCTTGGCCTACTCCATCATCATGCTCACCACCGACCTGCACAGTCCACAGGTCAGAACACCAACCAATCGGTTTATTGAGCCTGTTCATCTATCCATACACCCACGTCCAGTTATTTGTATTCACTGTTGTTCGACACCGTTATTTGACCTGTACAGGTGAAGAACAAAATGACCAAGGAGCAGTACATCAAAATGAACCGTGGTATCAACGACAGTAAGGACCTGCCTGAGGAGTACCTGTCCTCCATATACGATGAGATCGCTGGCAAGAAGATCGCCATGAAGGACAGGAAGGAGCACACGATCACACCCAAGACTAGCAAGCACAGTAAGTCGAGATAACAGGGGTATAACAAGCCAGAGACAGATATATTTAGAGTAGGGACAACTTTTAGAATTGGCAATATTGTTCTCACTCTTAGGCGTTCACTAATGAAGCATTGCTTAAATATTCCCAATGTTATTATCATTGAGCGTGGGAAATGCCCTTTACAAGTTAAGTATTATTCATTTGAGTGGTGAGCCTACATGTCTGCCGTAGAATGTGGTAGTGTCATGTAAATGCATCAGGATTCAGAAACATCAATGTCCTAACACTCTAAATATATGGCTCTGTGACAGATGATCTAAAACTGTATGTATTATGCATCAACTGAACCCCTACACCACCCAGCTTAGTGGGAATTGTAAAGCCTACAAGTTACCGTGAAGAGTGTGTTGGTCATGTGATAATCTAGGCACTCTCTTTCTTTTCAGGTGTAGCCACTGAGAAGCAGCGTCGTCTGCTGTATAACGTGGAGATGGAACAGATGGCCAAGACAGCCAAGGCCCTGATGGAGGCTGTGAGCCACGCCCAGGCTCCCTTCTTCAGCGCCACCCACCTGGAACACGTCCGGCCCATGTTTAAGGTACTGCAGAGCCAGTTGGTAGAGCATGGTGCTTGCAACACCCGGATAGTGGGTTCGATTCCCGGGACCACCCATAAGTAAAATGTATGCACGCATGACTGCAAGTTTCTCACGCATGACTGCAAGTTTCTTTGGATAAAAAAGTGGACTAAATGGCATATACTATTATAGTATCACCTCATTAGGACCACTGCACCACCATCTGCAGTGGCTGGGATGGGTAATGCTTGTGAATGTGTGCAAGAAGTAGGCTGTATGACCAATGCTCTGCATGTGTGTTGCAGTTGGCGTGGACCCCTCTCTTGGCAGCCTTCAGCGTGGGGCTGCAGGACTGTGATGACCAGGAGGTGGCCTCTCTGTGTCTGGAGGGGATCCGCTGTGCCATCAGGATCACCTGTATCTTCAGTATGCTGGTCAGAGGCCACAGCAAAATAATTCAATGTATCATCCTAACACCTTTACTATCCGTGGACTATGATTAATTTTGTTAACCCCCCCCCCCCATCAAACATGGTTCTATGCTCAACATGAAATTGAAACTCCTAGCCTGTTTTGTCTGTTTCTTTGAATGACTCGTCTGTCTGTCTTCGCGGCGCTGTGCAGTTGGAGAGGGATGCGTATGTCCAAGCCTTGGCTCGGTTCACCCTGCTCACAGCCAGTTCCAGCATCACTGAGATGAAGCAGAAGAACATCGACACCATCAAGACCCTTATCACTGTGGCCCACACAGATGGAAACTACCTGGGCAACTCTTGGCACGAGGTAGGTCAGGGCTTCTCCCATGTAGCCAACCTGGCTTTCCCAACCCTGCCTCTCATCTCCTCTTCTGCGAGTCAGAAATCCACCCCATCTATCCGTCTGTCTCTATGCAAACAAATCCAGTGGAAAGAGAGCATAGCACTTGACTTGGTAGAGACGTCATGAACAGAACATGGAGGCTGACCTCTAACCCCTGGCCTGTGTTTCTCTGTGCAGATCCTGCGGTGTATCAGCCAGCTGGAGTTGGCCCAGCTGATTGGCACAGGGGTGAAGACACGCTACATCTCTGGAGTGGTCCGGGACAGTCAGGCTGGCATCAAGGGTTTCCCAATCGGGGGAGAGGAGTTCATGCCCCTGGGACTGGGTAGGTCACACAGGGCTTTGAAAATCAGGGACAGTTGATGTGTAAATGGTGTGTGTGTGAAGATGTGGTTCTCTAAAGGGTGTCCACCAACTCTGCCCAGAGTGCGTGAAATTTGACTTACTTATTTTATAGAAATACATTTTACCAAGACAAGTATGAATATTAATGTTCTAAATCGTTCAGTGGGGTCTTTCTCTAACATATCATTAAAGGAGAACTTTTTAAAGAATTGGAATATCAAATGAAAATTAAGTGTATCTACTAAAATATGAAAATGCTATATTTCGTGTCTCAAAATCGATATCCTTCTTACCTCTATATTGTTTTATATCCTGCGGATTCGAGAATAAAGATGACGAAAGTGAGCCAGCCAGTCAGCCAGTGGCCTTAAATTCTTGCACAGAATCCATCCTAGCTGGTGCGATGCAATTTGAGTGATTTTTGACCAATTTATATTCTCTGGCCTCCATTTATTTAGTCACCCTAATTCTGTCCATCCTACAAGGGTTAAAAACTCCAATAACTTTTGAACGGATTATGATGGAGACGTGAGGTTTGGTTTTCTTAGAGGATTATCTACCCAACAATCAATTTACCCATTGGTCAAAGATGCATTTTTGATTGGACACCCTATCTTCTGTAGCTTAGTTGGTTTGAGCATGGAGCTTACAATGACAGTATAGTGGGTTCGATTCCCGGGACCACCCGTGTGTAAAATATATGCACGCTTGACTGTAAGTCACTTTGGATTAAAGTGTTGGCGAAATGGCATAATATGTTAAATGGTGTGTCTGAAATGGGTTTCCTATTGCAGGGACCCTGGTGGGAGGTCCAGACAGGAGGCAGATGGCTCATATCCAGGAGTCTGTGGGAGAGACCAGCTCTCAGAGCGTGGTGGTGGCTGTAGACAGGTGAGAGATACACGTTCAACGTACATCCATGGCTGCAGACATCTGTTCTTAATCATGTATGTCTATGTAACTGTATCTGGATGGTACTTTCTGGAAGTACATGTCTTGTAAATCTGACCTGTATTTGTTTGCAGGATCTTCACTGGTTCCACAAGGCTGGATGGAAATGCAGTTGGTAAGTGGATCTGTGTGTTTCGCCGTGTGTGCGTGTGCGTGTGTGTGTGTGTGTATTTCTGATGTTGTCCTGTGTCCTTTTCCTAGTGGACTTTGTGCGGTGGTTGTGTGCTGTCTCCATGGATGAACTGGCCTCTGCTCACCAGCCGAGGATGTTCAGTCTGCAGAAGATAGTAGAGATCTCCTACTACAACATGAACCGCATCCGCCTGCAGTGGTCACGCATCTGGCAGGTCATCGGAGACCACTTCAACAAGGTGAGCTCCTATCTTCAGTAAGGAAGATGTCCTGGAACCAGATTAAGCATATTCCTGGACTAAGAAACACTTTCAATTGAGATTGTCCATTGAGAATTGTTAGTCCAGCAGTTGTCTAAATCCATTAATCTAACCTGATTATGCAGAGACTTAGTCTATCAAGGGCTCCAGACTAACATGTTCCACTGGCTGTAATGGTGCTACTATCTTTTTCAGTTGGTGGCACTAGCCAATGATTTGGTCTGGTCACACCATTTATTTTTTTCTGCAGCGTTACACAACATACATTTTTGTAAATCACCTTATAACGTAATTCACGGTGCTTTAGACTGTAATAGACCACTGAGATGGTAGGCTATTCAAAAAATAAGTTGTTTCATCTAACATGTCCAAGCAGGAATGAGTGATTCAAGATATTTTGATGTGCAACCTAATCCAGTGACTGTCATGAATTGTGGGTTGACAATAGGCTATTGTTTTATTTTACTGTTAAAATAGGCCTCTAGAATTTCCAGAATGTTGTTGATCAATAGAGATTAATCTTTATGTGCACTAATATCATATTCTAATTCACCACATGAGGAAGTGAAAACTCAAAGCACATTATCTAGATCAGGAACACTAAATATAATACCTACTGCTAGTAGTCATGTATTAGTCTAAGTCCAAATGAATGTCCTAAAAAGCTCTTGCAGTTGGAGCTTGCTACCTTATGCACTCGCATTGGCCCACACGCACTTCGTATCTTAAAGCCAAATCAAATATCTTGGTTGTAAAATAGTTGCTGTTGAACTCTATTCAAGAGATGACGAATACAAATGATATCCACAGAAAGTTGAGAACAACAGTAGTTGCCTCCAAAGCTATGTATTTTCCTGCAGTTGAATTTTGAAAAGTTCTACAATCGGAAGCCTTTTTTCTCTATCCTGGAGCCCACATTGGGGGAGAGGGAGGGGGAGAGAGAGAGTGGCTCGCTCATCACAGCAGCAGGCCCCAGGGAAACGGGCCCAGGGGCAGGGCAGACACTTTCATTACAGGAATCATGAGGAGAATGCACTGTACTGGTTTTCGACACCCCAAAAAATAGGACATTTTGGAACTTGAGTGAGGTGACCATGCAATGAATGTTCAGCTCACACTGATGTGACAAGTACGTTTTTACTTTCACAGCCAAGTCAAAATGGTGGCAAAAACAAAAAGTATTGTGCCCTGCTATGTACCGACTGTGGATCTATGTCTATGTGTCTGCTCCTCCACCAGGTGGGCTGCAACCCCAATGAGGACGTGGCCATCTTTGCCGTGGACTCTCTGAGGCAGCTGTCCATGAAGTTCCTGGAGAAAGGAGAGCTGGCTAACTTCCGCTTCCAGAAGGACTTCCTGCGGCCATTTGAACACATCGTGAAGAAGAACAGGTAAAGAGAGACTGGACCAGGGGAAAGAGGGGGAAGGGAGATAGTAGAAGGAGGAGAGGCAGAGGTGGAACAATCTAGGGGATATGATGTGGAAAAACCCTGCCAGCACAGAACCAAATCCAGCCTACACACTCGCCACAAATGCTTGACTCTTTATCCCACTCTTTCTTTCCTCCACAGATCTCCCACTATCAGGGACATGGTGATCCGCTGTGTGGCCCAGATGGTCAACTCCCAGGCAGCCAACATCCGGTCCGGCTGGAAGAACATCTTCTCTGTGTTCCACCAGGCCGCCTCGGATCACGACGAAAACATTGTGGAGCTGGCCTTCCAGACTACTGGCCACATAGTCAGTGAGTACCGACACGTTAGGACTGGGGCTCAACCATAATTTTGTCTCAAAGGGCATGGCCAAGCTCGGTAGAGAAATGGACTGCTGTGTAATAATTCTCCTTTCTCCTCTCCAGTGATCACGTTTCAGCAGCACTTTGCAGCAGCCATAGACTCCTTCCAGGATGCAGTGAAGTGTCTGTCTGAGTTTGTGTGCAACGCTGCCTTCCCTGACACCAGTATGGAGGCCATCCGGCTCATACGCCACTGTGCTAAATATGTGGCTGAACGGCCGCAGGTAGGCATCCCACAGAATTCCAAAGCACATCCCAAACCTAGATCACAAAGTACTAAAGTGCTTTCTAATCAAGCCTGCAACCGAACAGCATTTTGGAGTGGATTCTTTATTTGCATCATGGTTAAGTACATGATGGTGCCAGTCCATCATGATAATGTTCCTCTAATGGGTCTTCCCTGTCTGTCCCCAGGCTCTGCGGGAGTACACCAGTGATGACATGAACGTGGCCCCAGGGGACCGGGTGTGGGTGAGAGGTTGGTTCCCCATCCTCTTTGAGCTGTCCTGCATCATCAACCGCTGCAAGCTGGACATCAGGACGAGGTAAGGAATCTGACCCGTAGCTCACCCTACATGTGTAGAGGCACCACAAATGTAATGCTTTGAGTCCAATAGGCATTCATGTACGCTTGACGTGTGTGTCTTTCTGTCACAGGGGTCTGACTGTGATGTTTGAGATTATGAAGAGCTATGGACACACCTTTGAAAAGCACTGGTGGCATGACCTTTTCCGCATCGTCTTCCGCATCTTTGACAATATGAAGCTCCCTGAGCAACAGACGGAGGTGAGGGGCTGTAGGGATTGTCATTGGTTCCACTGTATGACTGTCTTGAGTAGGCATTTCTGTCATTAACACTGGCTTTTGCACCAGTCACTCACTCAACCTCGTGATTTGTTGTGTTGCTCGTCTGTGTGTATTTTGTGTCTTGTGATTTATCGTAGAAGCACGAGTGGATGACCACGACCTGTAACCACGCCCTGTACGCCATCTGTGACGTCTTCACCCAGTTCTATGAGCCTCTCAGTGAGGTCCTGCTGGCTGACATCTTCACTCAGCTGCAGTGGTGTGTCAAACAAGGTGGGTCCTATACTCCCCACAGAGAGAGGGGGGAAAATACAGCTGCTAACTCACACAGACACACGCACCCAGAGAGAGGGGGGAAAATACAGCAGCTGACTCACACAGACACACACACCAGAGAGAGGGGGGAAAAGAGAGCAGCTGACTCACACAGACACACACACCAGAGAGAGGGGGGAAAATACAGCAGCTGACTCACGCAGACACACACACACCAGAGAGAGGGGGAAAATACAGCAGCTGACTCAGACACACACCAGAGAGAGGGGGAAAAGAGAGCAGCTGACTCACACACACATACTCACCAGAGAGAGGGGGAAAATACAGCAGCTGACTCACGCAGACACACACACCAGAGAGAGGGGGAAAATACAGCAGCTGACTCAGACACACACACCAGAGAGAGGGGGGAAAATACAGCAGCTGACTCACACAGACACACACACCAGAGAGAGGGGGGAAAATACAGCAGCTGACTCACACAGACACACACACCAGAGAGAGGGGGGAAAATACAGCAGCTGACTCACACAGACACACACACCAGAGAGAGGGGGAAAATACAGCAGCTGACTCACACAGACACACACACCAGAGAGAGGGGGAAAATACAGCAGCTGACTCACACAGACACACACACCAGAGAGAGGGGGGAAAATACAGCAGCTGACTCACACAGACACACACACCAGAGAGAGGGGGGAAAATACAGCAGCTGACTCACACAGACACACACACCAGAGAGAGGGGGGAAAAGAGAGCAGCTGACTCACACAGACACACACACCAGAGAGAGGGGGGAAAAGAGAGCAGCTGACTCACACAGACACACACACCAGAGAGAGGGGGGGAAATAGAGCAGCTGACTCACACACACACCAGAGAGAGGGGGGAAAAGAGAGCAGCTGACTCACACACACATACACACCAGAGAGAGGGGAGAAACAGCAGCTGACTCATACAGTCACACCAGAGAGAGGGGGGAAAAGAGAGCAGCTGACTCATACAGTCACACCAGAGAGAGGGGGGGAAAGAGAGCAGCTGACACACACACATACACACCAGAGAGAGGGAGAAACAGCAGCTGACTCATACAGTCACCAGAGAGAGGGGGAAAAGAGAGCAGCTGACTCATGCAGTCACACCAGAGAGAGGGGGAAAAGAGAGCAGCTGACTCATGCAGTCACACCAGAGAGAGGGGGGAAAAGAGAGCAGCTGACTCATACAGTCACACCAGAGAGGGGGGGAAAAGAGAGCAGCTGACTCATACAGTCACACCAGAGAGAGGGGGAAAAGAGAGCAGCTGAATCATACAGTCACACCAGAGAGAGGGGGAAAAGAGCGCAGCTGACTCACACACACATACACACCAGAGAGAGGGGAGAAACAGCAGCTGACTCATAGTCACCAGAGAGAGGGGGAAAAGAGAGCAGCTGACTCATACAGTCACACCAGAGAGAGGGGGGGAAAGAGAGCAGCTGACTCATACAGTCACACCAGAGAGAGGGGGAAAAGAGAGCAGCTGACTCACACACACATACTCACCAGAGAGAGGGGAGAAACAGCAGCTGACTCATACAGTCACCAGAGAGAGGGGGAAAAGAGAGCAGCTGACTCATACAGTCACACCAGAGAGAGGGGGAAAAGAGAGCAGCTGACTCACACACACATACACACCAGAGAGGGGAGAAACAGCAGCTGACTCATACAGTCACCAGAGAGGGGAAAAGAGAGCAGCTGACTCATACAGTCACACCAGAGAGAGGGGGAAAAGAGAGCAGCTGACTCACACACACATACTCACCAGAGAGAGGGGAGAAACAGCAGCTGACTCATACAGTCACCAGAGAGAGGGGGAAAAGAGAGCAGCTGACTCATACAGTCACACCAGAGAGAGGGGGAAAAGAGAGCAGCTGACTCACACACACATACACACACCAGAGAGAGGGGAGAAACAGCAGCTGACTCATACAGTCACCAGAGAGAGGGGGAAAAGAGAGCAGCTGACTCATGCAGTCACACCAGAGAGGGGGAAAAGAGAGCAGCTGACTCATACAGTCACACCAGAGAGAGGGGGGGAAAGAGAGCAGCTGACTCATACAGTCACACCAGAGAGAGGGGGGGAAAGAGAGCAGCTGACTCATGCAGTCACACCAGAGAGAGGGGGGAAAAGAGAGCAGCTGACTCATACAGTCACACCAGAGAGGGGGGGAAAAGAGAGCAGCTGACTCATACAGTCACACCAGAGAGAGGGGGGGAAAGAGAGCAGCTGACTCACACACACATACACACCAGAGAGAGGGGAGAAACAGCAGCTGACTCCACACACACACTTAACTAATTCAATTCAAGCTGTATTCACTGTAATATTCTTTGAAACATTTACCAGGAGTTTCAAGTTTGGTGACGTAATGGTGAATGACACCACTATTTTCTCTCCACTACCCCAGATAATGAGCAGTTGGCCCGGTCAGGGACTAACTGCCTAGAGAACCTGGTCATCCTGAATGGGGAGAAGTTTAGCCCAGAGGTGTGGAACACCACCTGCTCCTGTATGCTGGACATCTTCCAGACCACCAGCCCACACGCGTGAGTTCTGCTGCCGGCCTGTTTTCACTTTTGCAACCCATCACCATAAACAGGCATCCAACAGTAATTCTCAATGTGTTTTTAAATATTTATTTGCACACATAAACAGAAAACGCACTGTTATAGTAAGAAATGCTGATCTTGTATTTGCGTTGCATTGCAAGAACAAGTCTGATGTCAGATGTAGTCATGAGCAGATCTTTCAGCAGGCCATGGTAAGTCATCGACACAGGAAATCCTTCCTCCAATAGACCACATGACTGATGATGTGCACATTCTTTTTTTCTCCTCTCTACAGCCTGTTGACATGGCGACCAGCTGGTCAGGAAGAGGAGGCTGGTGATGGGAAACATATGGTGGGCAAACAATATTTATGAAGCTTCAGACAGTAAAATTAAAGCTTTTGAGCCTGACTATAGACATACATGAGTATATGGCAGTGATTTGACTTTTGAAAATAAATATCTTGCCGTTTGTTCGTGTCATGAGTTGTTTTCTCTCACAAACATACTACAGGATGTAGATTTTGACACCCAATCCCAGAGCAGCTATGACCGAGCCCTGTCAGAGAGAGGAGGTCAGAGCCAAATGTCCACTGCCAGCGATGAGACCTGGAAGGGTAAACCCCATGCCAGTATGCAACGAATTACAGAAACCTTTTGACCCTCTCACCTCAATTCATATTTCTATCTTTATACGTACCTCATCCTCCTTGTCGTGTTCCACTTTTCCACATTTGACCTCAGTCTCTCGTGGGTTCCTATCTGTCTTCCTGATGCCGGTGTGCTCTGTGTCTGTGGCAGGAGTGTCAGACCAGAAGCTGTTTGCTGGACTGCTCATCAAGTGTGTGGTGCAGCTGGAGCTGATCCAGACCATTGACAACATTGTCTTCTACCCGGCAACCAGCAAGAAGGAAGATGCCGAAAATATGGCTGCTGCACAGGTTTGTCATAATGGAGCTAAACTACAATGGCTCGAAACTGAAGTCTTGACCCTTATTCACATTTAATCAGGGCATTTATGCATCAACTTAGTTGGGTGTTTTGGGTGTACTGTATGTTGTTGGAGGATTGACCAAGACTCTGTGCTATGTCTCTCCCAGAGGGATACTCTGGAGGAGGCTGCAGAGGAAGGGGACCCTGGACAGGGGGAGCAAGGCATGTACAGACACCTCTCCTCCCAGCACCTTTTCAAGCTGCTGGACTGCCTGCTGGAGTCACACACCTTCGCCAGAGATTTCAACTCTAACAACGAGCAGAGGACTGCACTCTGGAGAGCAGGTGCGTTCAACTGTCTGTGTGTCTGGTGTGTTCAGATCTGTCATGTGAGATACAGGATTCTCTTGACATCTCTGTGGTATGTCCATCTACGTTCATATGTCTGTCTGGCTGTCTGTGTCTCAGGATTTAAGGGGAAGTCGAAGCCCAATCTGCTAAAGCAGGAGACCAGTAGCCTGGCCTGTAGCCTGCGTATTCTGTTCCGTATGTACTGTGACCGGCAGCTCCAGGACTCCTGGCCTGACATCCAGACACGACTGCTGCTGTGAGTGTCCTGGAGAGGGAAAGACAGGGGGAGGGATCATGTTGTGAAAGCTCTACAATTGTAAAGCGACTTTGGGTCCTTGAGAAGTGCTATATAAAGTCCATGTATTATTATTGTTAAATACGTAAAAGTTACTTGTGATACTTGAACAAGACTAGCTTGAATGTAAATTTGATTACATCATGTCATCCTTAGTCTTCCTGATTGGCCCATCTGTAATAGGTTCTTCATCAATGGTTTGTGGGGGTGTTCCCCCTCTGGCAGTGAGATATGTGGTAATGTTGGTCCTGTGTGTCCTGTCCTGTCCTCAGCGTGTGCAGCGAGGCCCTGGCCTACTTTATCAGCCTCACCTCTGAGAGCCACAGAGAGGCCTGGACAAGCCTGCTCCTCCTGCTGCTCACCAGGACTCTTCGACTGACCGACATCAAGGCACACACTCATTTATTCACAAGTTACACACACTACATACACATGGACTGAAATATTTGCCCCACAAGATTGATCTGTTTTTTAAAATGGTAATATTACCCTATGAAGACTGAGGGACTGTCTGCAAGCACCATTTCAACTATCTACCCCAAGTCCGTAAAAGCGATGAAAAGAAGACTGTACATTTCCCCTGATGTCCAAATGGAGTAACCTAATAGTGGAAATGGTTTGATTATTGAGCTATAGGACAGCCCTTCATTGGCCTCCTTTCCCCTTAAGCAATGAATTTGACTTCCATAGAGGAAGTAGACAGATTATTTGACAGTTTGTCTGTGTAATGACCTGGGTATGTAAAAGAGGACATCAGATGTGCGCAGGCAGACCAGGGACTGCCCCCGGGGCCTTGGGATACCTCGGCTACATTAAGGATCTCTGAATTAGACTCTCGGGTTCAGTGCAGATTTCCTGTATAGGGTGTCCAATCAGTTAACCTTAGCATTGTTCTTACTTCTTGAATTATATTCAAGTTGATTTGGGACAGCAAGTAGCCTTGCAGTTAAGAGCGTTGGACCAGTAACCGAAAGGTTGCTGGTTCAAATCCCCAAGACGACTTTGAGCAAGGCACTTAACCCTAATTGCTCCTGTAAGTGCTCTGGATAAGAGTGACTGCTAAATTACTCAAATTTAAATTTGAGTAACAAAAGGAAGGACACTAGCTTAGGTACCAACAAGTTTCTGTGCGCATATCAATCGGATACGAACAGGAAGAATGCAGCTTTAGGGGTCATTCTGACTTTGATTAACAAATGTTTCCCCTTTGCAAATTACCTGGTCGTATTTAAACAAACAATGTTGACGTTCAACTATGGCCATATTTCAAACAATTCACTCTTTGACATCACACTCCACTCGAAGCTTAATTAGTATATATCTGTTCGACGCTAAATGTTCTTTTCCCCCCTCTTCAGTTCAAGCCTCATGCCTCCTGTTACTACCCGCACCTGTGTGAGATGATGCAGTTTGACCTGATCCCAGAGCTCCGCGCCGTCCTACGCCGTTTCTTCCTCCGCATCGGCTCCGTCTTCCACATCGCTGCTCCTGAGATGGGCCAGCCACAGCCCCCGGCACCCTAGGAGGGTCTGGAGATGGAACGGGGAGGCTGGTGGGACTCTGAGGTGTATGGGTGCTCCCCTATCAGAAGTAGGGGAGTGTGTAGTGATGCAAGAGATCCAAGCAAAGATTGTTACCCTCAGGGGCAGATGCTTTGAAAGTCATCAGTTCCTGTTTATCTCCTGCAAAGGAAAGGCTTGGAGTGTTGGTGATAAGTTCCGGTGCCCTACTGACTCCCCCTAGAAGTTCTAGAGCCCCTGCTGGGAGAAAAGCACTGTGACGGGACAGAGCTCTCTACAAACTGTTTCTCAACACTCTGACGTTAAATGTCAAATGTAATGGAAAATGAACTACAATTATTTATTGATGCTATTTTATATGTATATACACACACACACACAGTGCATTCAGATAGTATTCAGACCCCTTGACTTTTTCCACATTTTATGTTACATCGTTATTCTAAAATGGATTAAATCGTTTTTCCCCCTCATCCATTGACACACAATAATAACCCATAATGACAGCAAAAAGGTTTTTAGAAATGTTTGCAAATGTATTAAAAATATTTCTTTAAACAATAACATTTACATAAGTAACCCTTTACTCAGTACTTTGTTGAGTCTTGGGTATGAAGCTACAAGCGTGGCATACCTGTATTTGGGGAGTTTCTCCCATTTTTCTCTGCAGATCCTCTCAAACTCAGTCCGGTTGGATGAGGAGCGTTGCTGCACAGCTATTTTCAGTTCTCTCCAGAGATGTCGGCTTGGGTTCAAGTCCGGGCTGTGGCTAGGCCACTCAAGGACATTCAGAGACTTGTCCCGAAGCCATGCCTGCGTTGTCTTGGCTGTGTGCTAAGGGTTGTTGTCCGGTTGGAAGGGGAAAATTTGCCCAAGTCTGAGGTCCTGAGCACTCTGGAGCAGGTTTTCATCAAGGATCTCTCTGGACTTTGCTCTGTTCATCTTTCCCTCGAGCCTGACTAGTCTCCCAGGCCCTGCCTCTGAAAAACATCTCCACAGCAAGATGCTGCCACCACCATTTTATTTTATTTTATTTTATTTTACCTTTATTTAACCTTTATTTAACCAGGCAAGTCAGTTAAGAACAAATTCTTATTTTCAATGACGGCCTAGGAACAGTGGGTTAACTGCCTGTTCAGGGGCAGAACGACAGATTTGTACCTTGTCGGCTCGGGGGTTTGAACTTGCAACCTTCCGGTTACTAGTCTAGCGCTCTAACCACTAGGCTACCCTGCCACCCCTGTATTTGGGGACCATGGCACCATCCCATGCTTAGGGATGGTGCCAGGTTTCCTCCAGACGTGACAATTGTCATTCAGGCCAAAGAGTTAAATCTGGGTTTCATCAGACCAGATAATCTTGTTTCTCATGGTGTGAGAGTCTTTAGGTGCCTTTTGGCAAACTCCAAACGGGCTGTCATGTGCCTTTTACTGAGAAATGGCTTCCGTCTGACCACTACCATAAAGGCCTGATTGGTGGACTGCTACAGAGATTGTTATCCTTCTGGAAGGTTCTCGCATCTCCACAGAAGAACTCTGGAGCTCTGTCAGAGTGGCCATCGGGTTCTTGGTCACCTCCCTGACGAAGCCCCTTCTCCCCAGATTGCTCAGGCCGGCCAACTCTAGAAAGAGTCTTGGTGGTTCCAAACTTCTTTCATTTAAGAATGATGGAGGCCACTGTGTTCTTGGGGACCTTCAATGCTGCAGAAATGTTTTTGTACCCTTCCCCAGATCTGTGCCTCGAAACAATCCTGTCTCGGAGCTCTACGGACAATTCCTTCGACCTCATGGCTTGGTTTTTGCAGACATGCACTGTCAACTTTGGGACTTTATATAGACAGGTGTGTGCCTTTCTGAATCATGTCCAATCAATTGAATTTACCACAGGTGGACTCTCAAGTTGTAGAAACTTCTCAAGGATGATCAATGGAAACAGGATGCACCTGAGCTCAATTTTTTTTTTTTTTTTTATAAATGCAAAAATGCCTTAACCTGTTTTCACTTTGTCATTATGGGGTATTGTGTATAGATTGATATGGAGAAAAAAAAATCCATTATAAAATAAGGCTGTAATGTAACAAAATGTTGAAAAAGTCAAGGGGTCTGAATACTTTCTGAAGGGACTGTGTGTGTGTGTATATATATATATATATCTATCCTGTACCTGATTTTGTTTGTCCCATTTGTTGATTTGATTACTTTCTGTTTATAAGACTGAACAAACATGCATATTCAAATGCTAAAGCAAAAAATAATAATTACTGAATATGCTGAAAAGTCCACTGGCAGAGAGGCTCATTGGAAACCTGTGTCGATAAGCAAATGATAATACATTTAAGTATCCTCAGTGTCTCCCATTGTGATGCGCTTGTTGATCTGATCCAAAAATATTGTAACTGATAGGCCTGATACCAAGGCTCATCCCTATTACTGTCCCTTTTCGTTATGTAAAATGTCTTCTTCATTTGATGTTATTGGTGGTTGGTTTTTGGCCTCCTGTGTTATTTGTATTGTAGTACAACCTGTATTGAGTGTCCCACTCTGAGATGGGCATTGATGGGAATGGCTTGCTGTGTTCGGGGCTCCACGGGTTCCAGAGTGAGTCCTAATGGATAAGCCCTATGGCTGCACTTGTTCCCCTGCCACCATTCCCCATTAATCACATTGTGTGAATCACTATGGCCTGTTTTAACATTCCCTATTTTACTCATTTGTTATTTTTTTATAATTTTAAAGTGATTATTACATGCCAGTTTACTTGAGGGGCTTGTTGAAAGGGGCTTGTTGAGGGGCTTGTTATTTTTCAAATGTCCTATGTTTTCTCCCCAAACTGAGTCTTGGAGGGTTCCAATGTTCTGAGTGCAACTATTAATTAATTGCTATTTTCTAGAATGAATCTATTGTCCTGTAAAGGGTCTTCAAGGCAATGCCCATGATATATAGCAAGGATGAGATTTTATTATCCCATTAAACTGTTCTATTTTTCTATCTCCCTGTTCTGTTTTACACCTATTGAGTCTGTGTGAACAGAGCCCTCTCATGTATTAACTTCCCAGTACTTTATCAGCCTGTCAGTGAAAATACACCAGACAGGAGAAAGAATGAAGCAAAACCAAACATTACTCCTAAACATGTTGGTGTATAGCTATCCACTTTACCATTTGTAGTTTAATACTGTCTACATTTTTTTTTTAAAGCAAGGATGTATGTAATTATTTGAAGTGCATTTAAATATTTTTAAGAAGCATTCCTCCCCCTTCCAACTATAGAATTCTACTTTCCCCTAAAGAATGGGGATCTATATATAAATATACAGTATATGGGAGAAATACAAACTGTAAAATAATTATACATATAAGTGCTATACATATTGTGATGTAATCTTCCAAGCATTTGGTTAAGTATTCAATAAACCTTGAATTCAGATCTATAGCAGCATTTTTGACTTGGGTTGCTTGTTTCAGTGGATGAAAAGTGTGAAATAATCTCAACTGTTGTAGGTTAGTGTAGCGATTTTTCTGGCTTTTGACAATGCGTTTCTAAAGATGACCACCAGTGTGGCGCTGTAAACCCCCAACGTCCGAATGTGTCGAATGCAATTTGGGTGTAACAAAGGTTACCATGGAAATGTGTAACATCCTTTGTTTGGGGTGTAGCCACAGAAAAATGAACTAAATCTATGGTATAGCTAAATCTGTATGTTTCATTTACTTATGTAAAGACTCAAACGTTTTTTTAATTAAGAGATGTGCATTCATTTGCATCATGTAAACCCCCAGTATGTTAGGAATCGGTGAGTTGTCTTTTGATTATGAAAATGTGAGGTCGAAGAGGATTGACCCTCTTTTGGCAGGGTGCTAGCTAACTGTTAACATTAGCTAGCTAACGTTAACTTCCTAAACTCCCTACATCTCTATAGCTCGCCAGCTGGCTAGTTTATTCCACACAGGCAGCTTTTCGTGGAGTTAGATGAAGTATGCATCATTTCATGACTGTGGCCGGAACGGCTATCTAGTAATGTCAGCTTTAGCCAGCTAACCTAGTCCAATACTTTTTACAGTAATGTTAGTTAACAAAAAATTGATTGCAAGCTTGCCAGAACAGCAGATCCGATCTGCTTGCTTACAGCAGCACTAGAGTCAGACAGTCTTCATCTGAATGACAAAACGGTCTTAATCTAGTACAATCTTCTCAGGGTAACAGTTGGGATAATTTGGAGTACAGCGCATTTTTCATCCCTGGATTGAGGTACGTTTTCCAAGCCATATCTCATGCCAGTTTGGTGATGTCTGTCTTGGCCGTGCAACATTTACAGTGATATAGCATCTGCACAAGTCAGGGCATTCATACTTCTTGCGCTTCACAGAAGAGATGTGAAAGAAGTTAAGGAAGTGAGTTTGTGTTTATACAGAACCTCCTGCCCCCATCAATCAATCATGACATTTCAGAGCTATACTGGAACCCTCCACATTGTTACAGAATTTGGGTGATGCAGTATGGTGCTCAATTTTGCCTCTGCATGCCTCAGGAGGCTCTGCAAGCGCTTCACACCATCCATACAGCGCCTCCAACCACATTTTTGGATCAAGCATAAATTGGCTCTTAATCTACATGGGAAGCCTGTCAGACCCTAGTGCAGTTGTAAGCAAGCGTGTCGGATCTGCTGGTTAGCTAGCCAGTCAGTCTGCGAGTGCTCCTCTTGCTCCAGCAGAAATGTCGAATATGATCCTATTTGCTGATGTTTGGATTTCGTTTTGGACTTTGTGCCAACAATTCAAGTTTCTACAGTAAGCGTTTCGTATTGGTTAGCTAATCAGGTTGAATGTGCGGCTTTTAGTAGCTAACGTTACCTCCTCGCTAATTGTATGAGAAAATGTTTACGTCAGCTAAAGAACCACTGCACTACGAGCTAGCCGTCATCAAATTAAATGGTTAAGACGTTAGCTAGCTAGTCAGAGGAAATTACATTTATGTTACAAGCTTAGCTAAACTAGCTAGCTACATTCCCTTAGGTCTTATGCAAAGAAATTGTGAATTTAGACCCGTTTCAGTAGCAAAAATAGACATTTCAGGTGCAAGTCACAAGCCCAAGATAGTCATACAAGATGACTAGCGACGAATTATAGCTGGGACATTTAAAATTATTAGGTTGCCTCGGCATATTGCAAATGTAGCCAACTAACTTTTATGTTAAAATTGTAAAAACCATAGCCGATGTTACCCAACAAGCCATTTTCTTGTGGGTGTGTGCAGTGGTTAAAGGTCTCCGACATAAGTGTTGATTGGTGGAAAATGGGTATTGGCTGCTTTTACACAATTATGATCTTTAAACCACTAATTGTTTGTTTGACCAATCACATCAGATATTTTCACAAAATATATTTTTCACAGATAAGATTGTTCAAAAGACCAATTAGTGAAAACAAAAGATCAGAATCGGGCTGCCTGTTTAAACGCAGCCTTAGTTACGTGTTGGATTGAGAAGTCTGGGCGCTCACACGAGAGCAGGGGATTCTCGACAGACAGATAGATACTCATACCACATCGAAATAGTTCATTTCCCTTCTCGGATTTTGACAGCAGGACTGGTACAATAGGATTTTTTTTAAAGCAGCTCAGTGAAGTGTTGCGGTTGAAGACATTCCACTTTTGGTGTAGTAGGTAGGTAAGATAACAATGTCCGTTGTAGACCGTCTGACTAGCTACGTGATGATAACATTAGCTCGTTCTGTTATATATACTGTTAGCTGGCTTTTTATCAACACTTCCTAAATCAGACGAAAATAAATTGACACTTTGATGAAGCCTCAATACAAACGAATTACTGTAGTTATGTTTTGATAGAGTTGGAAGGTTACTTTGTCAGTCAATTTTTCAGTATTATTTGCCCTCAATTATATGGACGGGTTGTCATTTGATAAAAGTTACATTAAAACGCTCCATGGAATTCGGAGAATTTAGCAACACGTGCTGGTTAGCGGTGGCTTATGTAAAGTTATTACGCTCAATAGTACAGCCAATGCAACAAAGTAACCTACTAACTAGTAATTTCTAGTGTTCTTATTTTCGATTAGTAATCTTTGCTTGGAGTTCCAATTTATAAAATAGTCACTTAACGCTCCAGCCGTACTAGATAGTCCAAAATGTCACTATTATTACAATTAGAAAAGGTAAGGAAGGTGTGTATGAGGAAGATAGATGCACCTCGTTTCTCCCACGTGTTGTTTTGTGAAGGGTTATAAACAGGGGTCCTTGTTATCCGGGATCCTTCTGGTGTCACTACTCCATTGAACATGACATTTTGAAATGGTTAAGTTTTTATGGTTAAAGGTTAGGGTTCAGGACCAACAGTGGTCTTACTGACACGAATGCGCAAAGTAATGACAATAACAAATGTTTTATGAAGAAATAGGGTATCTACAAACAGGCTTGGTTAGGTTACATTATACATGTAATCTGTTCTAGTTACCTGTCCCAAAATGATCAGTAATGTAATTTTGAGATTACCCGAACTCGGTCAAATAATCGGATTGCTTTCAGTTACTTTTGCGTTACTTTCCAGGCATTTCTCTGGATAAAAAATGGGTTTAGTTGGTGAATGTGGCAGCCCATTCGGGCTTGATTTTAGAGTCCCCCATTTTGGCGTGTAGAGACATTTCGTAGGATTTAAGACTATTTCCTGAAATTCTACAAATTTTGCCATGGACCTGAGAGAGAATTTAAGTTAAACTAATTTTCTGCAATTCTATTCATTTTGGCTTGGCTAATGCAAAAACAATAACAAAATCATTGTTTTGGGAATTTCCAATTCTCCCTGACTGTCCAGCTTTTTATTTGGGTGATTGTTAGTTCTCAAAGATTATATTATTTAAAAATATAGGTCCATTTATTTTTTTTCTACATACTTTGTATCAGGTTGTAGTCATTACAAGTTCGCACTTTCCAGCTTGAGAATTACACTTAGGTGTTCATTGGCAGAAAAATCCCTGCTTTACCTATAAGAGGCATTAGAAGAAAACAAAAAGACACACCAAATGTGTTCAATGGAGCCATCATAGTGGTCTCTGACATGTGGTCAGATTCACTCAGGTGGAACAAACTTGAACGTGCACCTTTTTTCAGTACTGATTTTAATGTAATTGAGAGAGAGAAATTCTCACACCTCTTCTGAATTTTAAAGTAATTCAAGACGTAATCTAGTTTTTCTGAACTATCTTTTATCTGAATACAGTAGTTTTGCTGGTAATATAGCCGTTTAGTTTGTTTAATTAGGTTATATGGACCTGATTACATGTAATCGGTTATTCTCCAACCCTGTCAACAAATGTTTCTAATTGTTTTTGTTCTTAGTTTGGGGTTTACTTGTGAAAATAAGTTAATCATTGTTAATACTTATCTGACTACCGGTTACTAAGTAACAATAGGTTAACTGTTATGTGTTCATACTAATATATATATTTATTTATTACTAGCTATTCTTGCAAATAAGAATGTGTATTAACCTACCTGGTAAAATAAAGGTAAATAAATGCTGTTTAAAATAGTCTGTTGGAAGTCAGAGCACCATGCCCTGTCACGACTGTTCCAAAGCCATGGGGAAAAGGGAGGTTGTCTGTGGGGGCAGGCAGTTAATGACAAACATTGCCATCTGTTTCATCCCCAATTAAAGCGATGCACTTTGACCCCACCTGTCGAGGTCTAAATTTGCCCACTACAGCTCCCCTCCTCCCCAACCCACCTATTCTTATTGTGATGAATTATGTTCATTAAGATCTCCATTGTTCTCTTACCACAGGGTCTGAGCCATTACACCAGCCTTTTTTTTTTTTTTTTTTTACTTTTTTTTTTTGTCTTCAAGATATCCATTTTCTGAATACAAAGAATGACACTGATTTGAAAAAAAGGCCTGATCTGAAGGGGCGTGTCATTAGCAAGTAAAACCAAGACCCGGGGGCAAAGAAGAAACTCAAGGAAACAAATTATGACTTACAACAACAGAGAACTGGTGGTATACTATATTACCTATAAACTATCACAGAGAGACTACCCCTTCAACCACATTGGGCTCACAGAAGCTCCCAGTCGGACTGAGGGGGGACAGGTGGAAGGGGGGGCGGCAGTCACGACACACCCCAATGGCACAGTGAACGGGACGAGTCCTGGGACTCCACCGCGACAGTCTCCCCCCTCGTCCCCTCAGCGGACAATGGGCCTGGACGCAGTGAAAGAGGCATTGCGGGACTCTGCCAACGAGTTTGAGCTGCGTTATGCCAGAGCGTTCAGTGACCTGTCCTCCCAGCTGCACATCACGCCGGCCACAGCCTACCAGAGCTTTGAGAACGTGATGGATGAGGTTTTCCGTGACGGTGTGAACTGGGGACGTGTGGTGGGCCTGTTTGCCTTCGGAGGGGCCCTCTGTGTAGAGTGTGTGGAGAAGGAGATGAGCCCACTAGTGGGACGGATTGCAGACTGGATGACTGTATACCTGGACAACCACATTCAGCCCTGGATCCAGAGCCAAGGAGGATGGGTGAGTCATGACTGAAAGATGTGTTTTGTGGAAAGGGCAGGGGTTAATTTTAGCTCTGGGTTTTTGAAGCATCAGTTTCAGAGGTCATTGATAACAGGATCAGATTGTGCACATTAGCACCCGTTGTCTCTGTGTGTTGCATCATGTCAGTTTGTGTGAGCTGTGTGTATCTGGTGCCTGACCTCTGATATGAGAGGCTGCTTTGTCAGCCAAGGAGAACCCAAGGAGAAAGAACCAGAGAGAGGATGGGGGGTAGTAGATGTTTGCCATTGATCAGCTTCATTGAGTTTGCAGCTGAATCGAAGTGAGCTCTTATGGCTGAGATCGAAGTCTTCATGGGTGGGATGAAGTATAGGCTTAGGCTAGGCTTTACAGATCGCCCTTTGTTTTCCCCTGGTTGTTTTTCACTTTCTCCTCTGTTCTAAGCCAGCTGCCTGCAGATGAAAGCAGTGTTTTCTCTTGGGTCAGCTGAGAGAGGAGTTGTCATGTTCCTGGTGGGTGGGAGTGTTATGGGATGGAAGGAGGACACTGTTAAGGTCAGCTCTTTCTCTTTGTGTGGGCTGACATATGATTGAGTGTGGAATGGGAAGGGGATGTTGAAACAGTCTCAAACGATAACTGCCATTTGATTGGGTACATTGTGTGGGTAGGGGCCATCAGATTGGATGGTGTATTCTGTTGCTTGCAGAGCTGAAATTGATTTTAAATAATTTTAAAACAGGCAGATGACTGACACACAGCTCTGCATCTGTCATATTCCGCCATCACACCTAGAAGCACCAGAATAAATACCTCAAACCACAAGAAGCTTTTAGAGTGAATATTAACTCATCACTTTCAAGGTCTAAAGTCCAGACTGTATTAATGTTTGTGCAATTAATGCTGATAAAACACCCAAGCACATGTCCCTTCCTATACCTGAGCTCTTTTCCCCCAAGCACCTTAATTAATCTGAAAATTGTTCTTACTGTCATCAGGTGTTGAATGTTGCCCTGAGCTGAAGACATGAATGGCCAGAATATTGAATGGAATAGTGTGTTCAGTCAAGTAGTTTGGTTTCACTTCTCCTTGTGATGTTGGAATAGCACCTCAGTCAGATGTAATTTCCTCAAAGTGTGTCGTTTGGTAGACACACACACACACGCATCCGAACTTCAGTTTGTTTTGCCTTCAAGCCATACAATACTAAGTGATCACAACGTGCATTCCTCAGACCCATACTCCTATGCACATAAATTAACATACTGTTTATCTTTGTTATCTCGCTTATACAGGGACAGTCACAATTCATCATTCCATACTGGTCACAAAATGCACACAAGTCTAAAGTAGCTAAGAGAGATTTGAATTTGTCTGTGGTTTCTATGTCATGAAGAGAACAATCGCACACACAAACACACACACGCACGTCTCTGTGAGTAGCACCTGGGACATCCCCGCACTACTGGGGGTGGGGGGGATTACCCTATATTTCCTGATAACAAATGCCCACTCATTTACTTATTTCTATCGAACTCTCTTATGTGGTTTTTCTCTTGTCACACTAACCTGTTGAACCACCTACACATTCTCTTTGTTCCTGTCCTCTGGAACAAAGAGATGCGCACACACACACAGCCTTTGGCAGCTGTAGGATGTATAGAGAAGCTATTACCTGATTGTGTCATAAGAGAGTGGCTAGTCCAGGGGTACTCCAAAACTATTTGAGAAGGTCGGTTACCACAAATGTCCCTGCTGACTCCCATTTAAAATTATTTGTGTAAAATAAGGGAACTAAGAGGAAAGAAAGAGGATTTGAAAGATCATATGCCAATCAGCCTTGTTAAAATACTCCAGACCACAAGTTGGCAGTACCTTAGATGTTTGGCTGGTGCCTGCTGTAGATGGCGAACTAGCAAGCTGCGCTAATGTTATTGCTAGCTAGCTAGAATTTCTAGTAAGCCCATATTGATACTAGCGGATGGCCACCACTAGATTACTAGTGTAGCTAGTAACATGATTTGTTTTTGAATGAAACCGCTGCCTGTTTCGCTGCCGAGAATAAATGGAACAGCTAGCGATATTCTGACTGGCTAATGGCGACGCAAACTGTTTAGCGAGCGTTAGCTAGTAGGGTTGGGCGGGATTCAGTTTTAGTTCGAACAATTCTGATGAAAAGCAGGTGGGAAAATGCCCTCTTTCTTACTTGTCACTCCTGTCGGCTCCCTCTCGTGGAGCTTTGTGCGCTCTGATTAGCTCAGTCAAGTTGTCGGCCACTGACGAGGAGGGCGATTCAACAGCGAGCTCGGCAGAACGCAGCAGGTATGTCTTTTGTTCTAGCAAGAGAACATCAAAAGCTGGGACCGAGAGATTGAAAAACAGCTTCTATCAAGGCCATCGACTGTTTACTAGCCATCACTAGCCGGCTTCCACCCGGTTACTCAATCCTGCACCTTAGAGGCTGCTGCCCTATATACATAGACTTGAAATCACTGGTCACTTTAATAACGGAACAATAGTCACTTTAATAATGTTACATATTTTGCATTAATAATCTCATATACTGTTCTATTCGCCTGTATCTTAGTCTATGCCGCTCTGACATTGCTCGTCCAAATATTTATGTTCTTCATTCCTTTCCTTTACTTGAGATTGTTTGTATTGTTAGATATTACTGCACTGTTGGAGCTAGAAACACAAGCATTTTGCTACACCTGCAATAACATCTGCTAAACACGTGTATGTAATGTAGCCTACTGCTATATTGCCTGTACAGGAGGGATGGAGAGGTGGTGGGGTAGGCAGGCAATGGAGGGAGGGAAGTGCGGGTTGTTGGGAGAGCGAATGCCAGAGGGGGTTTGGGTTATAACCAATTATGGGTGAATAGTATCTGGATGTGCTCTGTAAATGCTTTTGTTCTGACCACACCCCCCTGCAGGGTTGCACCTGAAAGACCGGCCCCCATATAGTAAAAGAACACATTCTCTTTTTTTATTTTTTATTACAGGAAATGTATTATGACAATGCATAGATTAGCTCTAAAATGTATCTGACTCATGGCAAAATGTGTAAAATAGCACAAGATTATCTATACAACTGCAAATTTCTCTGCCCCAAGGATTCAATAACAATAAAAAATATTGTTTGGAGGGGGGCTATGCTCGGACCTTGCTCTGGCAGACTTGTAATGGATAACTCATTTGGAATGTCAGTGGGAGAGAGCAGCTCTGAGAATGATAGTTGGGACTGGGAAGAGGGGGAGGACGCAAATAGAGAAACTATTCCATTTCCTGCGTTTATCCTTTGTCTCGGAGGTCTTCATGAATCTCCTGTGAAAGTGCTTTACCTCAACCATAGCCTTTACCTAACACATGACATCATACAAGCCATATTTTACTCTTACATCAGACTTTATTCATATCCTATTTATATACTCTGGAACAGCTGAGCTCTTGCCATTGTCCTTCTGTGGGCATTTTATAGGCAGCACATATTTGCTCCAGTGGCATTTTAAATAAAACACACGTGCGCATTACCAATGCACATAGGATACCCAGATACAGACAACGCGCCTATTCCCTGCCACAGTGTCTGACTGACCGAAAGGACAAGGAGATCGTACCCCTGGGACCTATCAACCCTCCCTCCCTCCCTTGTCTTCCTTTCCCAACCACCACACACTAGCAGACGTTTCAGGGAGGACAGGCAACAACACGCCAGCATCATGTGTTCTTATGTCCCGCTCACCATCATGTTCTTCTGTTTGTTTACTGATCATCCATCCATTTCTTTCCATCCGTTTGACTTGATCACCCATCACGACTGATTGTAATTCTCCCCCTCTCCCCTGATAGATGAAGCCTCTGATAAAGCCCACCCCCGCCCCACACACACACACACGCACAGGTAATGCGTGACGTGCAGTCATAATGACTGTCACTATGCACTATGTAAACGCATAGTGACAGTCATTGTCATCAATAGATTGTGGATGATCTGGACTTTGTCTCTGTTTCTCTAACCACAGTGCACAGAATACTCACAGCCTTGTTTGCAGTTGTTCAATGGTAACAGTATTGTGTGCTCAAAAACAACAACCACCATTTTCTGTGTACACACTTATTTTTCCCAAGCCTGTGTTTTATGTTGAGTATAAATTGTTTCCTTGTGTGTTCAGTCTTCCATCCATGTATTTTTGTGATGGTGTGTCAGTGACTGAGTGAAAATGGCAGGAAACAGATGGTGTGATTCCGTCTCCCTCAACCTTGTCACAGAACCATCAGTCTAAGGCAGTAGGTTTGATGCTGAGGGGAGTAGGAGAGACTAGGCCAATCCATTGCACCGGGATTGTAGGGGGAGCGGATGGGGGGGCTCCGCTCAACTCACCTTCAAGGAAGGTTGTGCACTCCTCCGGAGTTGGACGGGGATCCCGCCACCATCACCTGTATGCTACAGACTGGATGGGATTGCAGGATGCAGCCAGGGGACAAGACACTAGTCAGTATCTAGGGATCCAGTGCATTGGGAAAGTATTCAGACCCTTTGTTTTCATTCATATTTTGTTACGTTACAGCCTTATTCTAAAATGTATTAAATTGTTGTTGTTTTTTTCCTCATCAATCTACACACAATACCCAAATAATGACAAAGCAAAGGCAGGTTTTTATAAGTGTGCAATAACTGATCACATTTACGTAAGTATTCAAAACCTTTTACTCAGTACTTTATTGAAGCACCTTTGGCAGCGGTTAGAGCTTTGAGTCTTCTTGGGTATGACGCTACAAGCTTGGTACACCCATATTTAGGGAGGTTTTTTCCATTCTTCTCTGTAGAGCCTCTCAAGCTGTCACGTTGGATGGGGAGCGTCGCTGCACAGCTGTTTTCAGCTTTCCAGAGATTTTCGTGCAACTACCTCCACACCTCCATTTAGAGCAAAAAGGAGAACACTGTGTGAGAATCTCCCCTTTTCTATTATGGGGTCATATTAGTTTTGTAGTTCAAACAGTTCGAATGCTACAGACAGTTGGCACATCAGCGACACCAACTTCCGACGCGACCTGTGACACTTTTAGTGGAACACACCATCGTGTTTGTGAGCGTCTCATCTTTCCATAGTGGTCGTATTAGTTTATAGCCCCAAACGTTTGGCCGCTACCTTTTTTTTTTCTCAGGATTTATCATGGTCTGACACACACCGCTGTAGCTCGGCCACCTCGGTGGATTTGAGATGCAGCCCATGCAACAAAAAAAACCAGAAGATTTCTAGCTAAAACTGATGGATTTTGATGGTCATTTATTTTATTATGTTACTTCGATTGGCGCTTAGGAGCATAGTGGTGGCTGCATCATGTTATGGGTATGCTTGTTTGTAATCGTGCCGGTCTGGAGAGTTTTTCAGGATAAATAAACTGAATAGAGCTAAGCACAGGCAAAATCTTAAAGCCTGGTTCAGTATGCTTTCCATAAGACAATGGGAGATTAATTCACGTGACAGCAGGACAATAACCTAAAACAAGGCCAAATCTACACTGGGGTTGCTTAACAAGACAACATTGAATCTTCTTGGGTGGCTGAGGTTTTACTTAAATCCTTTTGAAAATCTATGGCAAGACTTGAAAGTGGTTGTCTGTCTATCAATGACCAACAACCAAATTGAAATGGCTTGAAGAATTTTGAAACAAAATGAGCAAATGTTGCACAATCCAGGTGTGGAAAGCTGTTACAGACTTACCCAGAAAGACTCACAGCTGTAATCGCTGCCAAAGGTGCTTTTACAAAGTATTGACTCCGGGTGTGTATACTTATGTAAATAAGATTTCTGTATTTAATTTTCAATACATTTGCCTAACTTACTAAAAACATTATTTATCTTTCATTATGAGTATATTGTAGAAATCAATTTTGAATTCAGGCTGTACCACAACAAAATGTGGAATAAGTCAAGGGGTAGAAATACTTTCTGGTGGCAATGTATAGCTTCTATCAGCCAGCGATGTGGAAGACTGACCTGCAGCACTACTGGCTCACTTGGCGTACTTCAACGCAGCTCGCCGTCAAGCTTAGCATCACCACACTGAGCAATGAGCCATCACTGTGCTCTAAATATGGCTGCATGCATCTGATTCTGCATGGCGCTCCAGACATCCAGCTGTGCTGATCTGGCTCAGTCTCAGTGTGCAGCAGGGTGGTGGTGGCTAGGTCTTCTGCATTTGGCAGTCGGAGTCTGGGGCATCATGTAACCTACTGTACAACCGTCATGCTAATAGGGCTACAGGCAGCAGATGCATTACTGTTGCTACTGCTGGGCCCTGGAGACATACAACCAGGACTTTTTGAGCAGCGTTAGTTAGCTACTTGAGATGGGGCCAGAATGACTCAGAGACACCATGAATGTCTTCTGTGTGTTAGTTGTATAGAACTAGAGCAGCAGTAGTCTGTTTTTTGGTGCACTCTTGGTGGAAACATTGGGCCTGCTTGGCTGCTGCTCTCTCTGCTCCAGTTCTGAGCAGGCTTAGTGTGGAAAATCAGGTCATGAGCAATTCTTTCCCCCTCCCTCATTCTCTCTCCTTCCCTCATTTTTTCTCTTTCTCTGCCTCTGAATATCTGCCTCTCTCTGTCCCTCTGAATATCTGTCTTTTACTGTTTCAATTATTTGCTGCTTTATTCGACTGTATAGACTACATCTAACCCCTCTCTTTAGCATGTTCTTCTCTCGCTCTCTTCTCATAAATGATATCAGATTATGGGATTAGTGTGGTAGCTGTGATGTATGAAACTGACAGATGGTGATAATGGTGCCCAGCAAATATGACAGAATCTGATGGCACTGTAATGATGATAAAGCTGACTATTATCCTCATGATCATTGGCAACCAGTCGAATAACAAGGTAATAACAACAAAGCCATATTGTAGAATATTTTATTTTATTTCCTCTCCTGCCCTTATTGCTCCCCTCACTATCTCATTAATCTCGTCCTCTGGCATACACTCATGTTCTCTTTTCTCCCCCTCTTTTTCTCTCTCAGACAGATGGTAGGTCTTTGCCGCTTTTTGTAAGGGGTGTTAGTGAGGGCGAGTTTTTATTTTTGGGGGGGGTTCAAGTTTGTGGCACTGCTGGTGACAAATTTCTCTGTGTGGCGGCTGTGGTCCCTTTTTTCCTAGACTGTACAGAGTGCAGTGGTGACAGAATGGGGGCTGCGCTGCTGGTGAGACCCAGTGAGAAGGAGAACAGATTGGTGTCTGAGCCTGAATGTCCTGACTCATTAATCTCCTCTTTTAATTCATGGATTCACCTCCGGATGGATCAGCAGGGACACAGATACAGAAACCCATTAGAAGAAGAGAAAGGGGTCAGACCCTCAATGCCAGCTCCGTCATGTGTAGAACCTGCAGTAACTGTAACAGCCACCTGGGATGTCACCATAGGACCTCATCTGGGTTCAAGTTCCTTGATCCCTATTTACCTCCTTACCAGACCACATCCTAGCTAAAGTATTGTTGTCTCTAACTTCACCCTTGCGTGGGTGTTTTAATTAAAGGGGCATGAATGGCAGAGTTGCTTAGTGTGGACTCTTGTGTTTAATCAGACACCAGTCTTTATAGCTAGATGGTGTTCTCCTTGAGCAGGCAAAGTTAAAGGAAGAACAGAACCTACCCCCGGGGACTTGCCTGGTTTATTAACCCCCCCCACTGCAGTGCCCCATCGTTTGGCACAAAGCCCGACTCTCACACTCTCTGGAGGATGACTGTCTGCCAGTCCTCATAGCTAATTATGATGATATGCCGACAGCAATGGTGAGTTGTTTTCTGAGGATTGGAGCGGTGCCTCAACTCTAGTCTAGTTTAGCCCTGTATGCGTCAATGCAGCATCACATGATGGCAGATAAGGGGTCATGCTGTGGTCAATATGAGCATATTCAGTTTACCATATTTGGCCAGCAGCAAGATTACCTCAAATGTCCTAAAACGCCACTGTTACTCAAAAAACAACTCTGATGTGATATGGAATTGTACTATTGCACCAGAAGCACAACATGTCCTGTGTGTTGCAATAAGCAGGAAGAGTTGAGCAGGAATCGCTTTGGACTAGACTATAGCCAGTCTAGTGACGGCTTCTTCTTTACACTGTCATCCTCTTATGTTAAAATCCCCCCTCCGCTCTTGATTGTAACCAGCACCCTGTCTACGGTCACACAACTGGGTCACAGAGAGACTTTGTTCGTTATGACTCGGCAAAGGTCAGAGGAAATTCAAAACATGTCCTTCTTATGAGGTGATGTACTCATTACTCAAGTACTGGATTCAATTCAGATCTCCAGCCCAATCACTGAAGAATGCAGCATTTGACAGGACATCCGGCCAGTGTGACCAATAGGTTTTGCAACTCTCCATTGTCTTTCGTTGGGCTGGTTTAAAGCCTATTCTGTCTTTTTTTTTCTATTCAGAGGCTTCCCAGGGCCATGCCAGTATTCTGGAGTTCACAGAAGTAGTTGAACATTCTGGGTTACTTTCTGCATTTGAATGGAACGCTCCCCTTTAGCATTGTTTTAATTCTTTAGCAACCATGTCCTGCTGCCGTTGATCCCTTCTGCTTGCCAGACTGACACTTCTATTGAAAGAGACCTGACCAGATCAGCTGCTGCTGAGTTGTTTGAGAGGCTCTGGCCAATTCAGCCTTTCTCTGGGGAATTAAGGGCTCTATTATGGAGAGAAACACTTTGGTTTAGACTCCAAATATTGCTTCAAGTCTCTAAAGTAGCCAATTTCATTAAAACAATTTAAGTATTCTGACTAATCCAGTGGACAGTGTTTCACCATGGAGACATGGTTACAGGTCATGATGGTGGTGCAACAGTGAAGTAACCGATTTACAAACTCAGGGGCCGGTGTTGATTGCCTTAATGTTCTGTCTCAGGAATCTAGTCTTGGGCAATCTATCAGATCTGAGCACACCGATCAGCTGCTCTCTGGTAACCATGGCAACATTCAAATGAAATCTTGTTTTTCCTCTGTCCCACAAACCCTTCTCACCCCCCTTTCTTCAGCTAATGGTTGAAAAACACAGAGAGAACCTGAAGTTGGAAAACACATTTTAGAATGGCTGCTGCTTAGCACATAGCATCTCTGGGGAACAGGTGCTGCTTAGCACCTAACATCTCTGGGGAATAGGTGGAAAAGTCTTTATGGAGAGAGCAAGCAAGTTTAGGCTTAGCTACCTCGCAGTAGTGACTGAGACTGAACCAGTCAAACAAGTACACATAAATATTACAATGTGTCAGTGTCATTTACTGCCTGTAATTTAACCTGTAGGCCTTTTCAAAACCCAGTTCACTAGGAAAGTGTGTTTATACAGTAGGCCTGTATAGATTCAATTGTGTGTGTTACAGGCATGCCTGGGCAGGTACAATACGCTTCAGAGATCGATAAGCACTGATGACTACAGGGTTGAGTATGTTGCTGCCATGATGATTGATCGCAGGGAGCAGTGTGGTACTATTGCTTCATTGTGCAAGACAAACAAAGATGCATAGATGGTATGGTAGAAAAATAGGGAGAAAAGGACATGTAGTTATTCGGGAGAGGTGAAGTGAAATCTAGTGTGTTTCATGAAGAAAATGACGTTCGATTCCACCTGTCACTAATAGTCTCTGTACTCTAACATGCCTTGTCGTAATCACAAACTGCAATCTTTATTCTCTACACCTACAACATTCCTCCCATACCTCTTCAAGGAGTTCTCACAGGGAGCTTCACCTCTTGTGAAGTGCTGCTGGGTCCTGGCTAGTTACATGTTGACATTCCTTTTAGAATCTAGTGGCACACACACACGACATGCCTACAGTAACTTAGTTTGGCCCTGGTTGTTTTTTTGACAAGTGTTTCCACTAGAATCAATTAGTCAAGTGTGCAGTGATGAATGTGAACACTTTGTGTAATTGACAGTATTCAATGGAGAGTGTTTGTATCTGTAGCCCTGCAGTATTGTCTGTCTGGCAGTGCTAGCTGAAGGTCCTCAAGACTGGTCATTTTTAGCGTTTCGTTAACTCTCTGTGCCTGATAAATGATTCTCCGTCTCTATTGCTCTGTTATCTGCCCCCGACATGTCACCGCACCCACTCTTTTTCTCAGAAACGGCCTCTCCTATGAAATCAATCTCTCGGTTCTTCAGAAGCCCTTTACCGGACTCACACGCATGCATTCATTATAGTAGACTTTTTTTCTAGAGCAACTTACAGGAGCCATTAGGTTTAAGTGCCATGCTCAAGGGCACATCGACAGTGTTTTCACCTTGTCGACTCGGGTTTCGAACCAGCGACCTTTCGCTTACTGGCCCAACATTCTTAATTGCTAGGCTACCTGCCACTACACATGTATACACACAAACATGGCAGTCTTGGCTCTTTCCTGCTGTTTCTGTGCTTCCCTCTTCCCATATTCCATTGTTAAGTTTTCTTCTTTATTGTTGAAGTCAGCAGGGAGGAGGAGTGATGTATCACCCTGTTAGAGCGGAAGGAAGCAGGGTGTCAGACGCACACCACACATCTTTAATCAAATCAGCATGTTTGGAATGTCTCCAATGATTGCCTTATTTGAGGCTGTGTCTGATTGGGCTCTTCTGAGTCTCCATATGCATGTTCAGTTATGTCAGCTATTTGATTTATAGTAATCTGTTTTGTTTCAGAATGATTTTGTTTATTTTACTGCCCAGTCAAGACCGTCCACTATTCACTGCACGAAAGCACCCACCCCAGCCAGCCATAACATCAGTGCCAGACACAAGCGGATGAATCATCCAATGTGTGCTTGTTCCCTCTTGTGGCTGTAGCCAGAACTGCAGAATGTTATGTCAATGTTCTGGGTTGTTCTCGAATGAATTACTGGAAGGGGTGGGCTAAGGATGACACGATGGTGGTGAAATTGTCAACAAGGAAAGTTATTCACTTGGGGGTTACTGCAGTTCAAATTAATGGCATGGGGAGGTTTTGTGATAGTGGAAGTGCCGGTGACATTTTATATTTTCGTCTGTCGTATCGAAGCGATGATTGATGAAAATGTCAACACTTTTTTTTTTTCACCCGCTCATCAGCCCATTGCTTCTTGCTAGTACCTTACTATTGTAACTTGGAGGTGTAGGGACACTTGTGGGTGTGAGGGGTGGGGATTGATTTTTGTGTCTGGTTGTAAATTGTCTCAACACACATTATGAAGCCTTGCCAACTAATTCTGAGTTCTTTCTAATCTGATTTGGCTCTGATTTTAAGATTACTGCATTATATTGTAAAGGGTGAAATTTCACCTAATTCTGTTGATTTTTAGGGAGGTTCTCATGTCTAATGCTGTTAGTGTTGTGGTTGCAAGTTCCTCCTATAAAGCCTCTTATTTTGCTATAGGCTACCAAGT